>NC_056744.1:694283417-694320917 GCF_019279795.1 Protopterus annectens | reverse complement strand
GAGAGTATACATGCATCTGCAAGCATTTAGACAAAATTCTTAACAAGATTGAATACAGTACTGTAAACTGGAGCAATGCACTAACTTTAGATAAGTGATCTTCCTGGAAGGTACAGTGTTGCCTTATTTGCTACCGTCCCCCGCCATGAGAGCTTAATTTGTCTTGGACCAGCCTGGCAGAGATACAGAATACTTCTTCCCACACACAGCCACAAAAAATGCCATCAGTTGTACTGATAAAGGTGCCAAGAAAAAAGTAGCAAATATTTCACATTGGGTTCAAGAAAGATAAGGGTGATAGCAAACATATGCCTTCAGCTCTGTGCATCTCTAATTCAACTGCCAGCTTCACAGGGCCGGATTTACACTACAAAAGCATCCATGATGGAGGCCATTAAGGACATTAGAGCATCCAAAACTGAAACTCAAAAGGCAGTTTCACTGGGCCCAAGTGGAGACAAAAAATAATAAAAGGGAAAACAGACATATGACAGACAATATGGACCAAGCAGTCTTTCTCTGCCAAACTGCATTCATAACGGAGTCATTCAGGTGGTGAAAGTCAGAAGATGGGGGTGAAGAAGGAACCTGCCAGGTGCCATTATGGGAGAAACAGAAAGTCCAAAGCTAAATGCAGGAAGGAGATGAAAATCACTGCCTGCCTAGTGGAAAATGACGTAGTTAGCAGTAATAAAGCAAATATTTGCAGACTTGGAAAAGTCCATACAGACACAGCAAATATGATGATGTCTCTACGTCATAGGGAATACAAACATGCCCATCATCATGTAATCAACTAGGCATTTGATTTCATTACAGGCTTATAAGACAAACTGAATGGTGTCAGGTTGTGACTGCAGAACAATCTACATAGGCCTAGGAGGAAAACACAGATCACAGAGGATGAGAATAAATGTCTCAGTAGCAAGCACTGAAACTAGCAGAAGGATTAAAGTAAATGATTTGCGGCTATCCATCCTAACAAAAACTAAACAGACATGGAGTTAGGCACAAAAATTAAAATTTATAAGATATTCAATGTACTGCTTTGTAAAGAGGCCAAATTCAGCAAAGTAAGGGTGGGATGAAAGAAGTTTGGTCATAAAAACAGATGGCAGTGAATAGCAATATTGTATATTGTGTAATAGTTCCCAAAAGGAATTGTGTCCTTGATGGAACGAAAATGCCTGGATATTCTGAGGATCACAAAAAATGCTTTTCAGAAATTCAGGCTTGTAAAATTACTGTACCCGGGTATACACTTTTCAAACCTTTCACCAATGAATAAGTAAGTTAATTATATACATTTTTTTTATTTCATTTAAAGACACGGGTTGGAATTTATAAATGAATGCAATGACTCAGTTCAAAAGCCAATAAGACAAACCGTTAAACATGCCAATATCCTAGTCATAGGTGACTCCATAGTCAGATACACTGATGCACCACTCACCAGGCTTTGCAAGGAGAGTATGTTGTCTATCAGGTGCCAGGATTTGCCACATCATTCATGCACTCAAGTCCTTGCATCACAAGAGCACATATGCCACGGTCATAGTGCACATGGGTGTAAATGACTTGAGAACTACCTCCCTGGACTATCTGAAGAGAGACATAATGCTGCTCTCAGAATATGTGTATGAGGCAAGTATAAATCTAACTTTGAGCAGCATTCTACCATCACAAAGATAATGCCGCAATACACACAAAAGATTATTGACTTCAACAACTGGCTTAGCTTCTGGTGTCATTTTTAGTGGGTACAATATAAAACAGCCTGGAAGGAGAATGGTCAATAGTCCTAACTGTTTTCCCAGGGATGCTCTGCACATACCCCCCCAAGGCTTTTGTGTATTGGTGAAATCAATGTCCACCCCCATACTTCCCCTTTTTAGGAAATGTTAGTCTTGTAAAGCTTCAAACATAACAAAACAGAATTGGGAGAATATAAAGGTATTGTTGCTCAGTACTAACAGCCTTCTGTACTCCCTATAAATACTCCTTACCATGGAAAACTTATATGCACATATATACACATGCATACACACACACACACACACACACACACACACACACACACACACACACACACACACACACATACACACACACATACAAAACATCAAAGGGAGTTGGTTCAAAAGCAATGGGAGTGCTACTATCAGTGCAGAGTTTCAATGTCTATCCCATGTTCAGCCTCACTGCATTAGATGAAGGCACTAAAGGTGGTGGTGTCTCCATATTCTTTAAAAAAATTCACTATGAGATTCATTAGACTAGATAATGACCTGAAATTGCTCCACATCCAACTTTCTCTAAGCTAAACCCCTTATCATATCATAGTTAACTATAGGACTCCTCCATGTCCCCTTCAGTCCATATGCACCTAACCAGTATGCAGTCCAAGATTCAGTCCCTAATTTGATGCACTGAGTCAAATACCGTCCTTTTGGAGACTTCTACATCATCAAATATATATGCCCACAGATTTCTGGACTTCATCAATACAAATTCTGTGGACCACTTAATCGGCATCCAAACCAGGGGTGATAAAATCTTGGACTTGTTTCTTACCAATATGAGGTTGATTTACTCCCTGCCAATTGTAACTTCCTCCCTGGTCAAATCAGATAAAAAAATCAGTCACATTCACCTTAAGACTGAAGCCAAAAGCATCTTCCAATACGTCAATATTCAGAGATTATGCTAAAGCTATTCTACTAAAATTAAGTGATGTCCTAGCTAAATTCAAAAGCCCTTTCCATCTTGATGACTCCAGTGCTTATATAGAATCTCTTACCACTAAATTCCATGCACATGTAAATTGCTGCACAAATGCATCTGTTCCCCTCAGAAATAAAATACAATCTCGCATTTAAAAATAAGCACCCATGGTGAAAATCTATTAAACAGACTCTATAATACAAGAAAAAAACTCACTGCATGCAAAATAAATATAATTCTCGAGATGCCAACAGACGGACACCTTGTTTGGGAGTAGTTTCTCTGCCCTTCTCCCACTAAGTGCTGTAGCAGACTTCAGAGAGTCACAGATCAAATTAGTAATTGTTGAGGAATGAATGAAAAAAGTAATACTGATATACCTATACCTAACTGAACAGGTAAAATCCTTGGTTACAGTCAAGGTGTCCCACAGGGCTCTGTACTAGGTCCTTACTTGTTTAGATTGTATCCTTCAGACCTTACTTTTTCATCTGAGGTGTTCTACAATCTATATGCTGGTGACCTGAAATTGGGTAAACTGATTAAAAGTGTTACAGATAAGGCATGTCTGCAAAATAATTTGACTAAATTGACCATTTGGGCACAGGAGAATAATATGCTGATAAATACATCAAAAACTAAGCATATAAGATTTAGCTATGAGTTTTTCTAATCGTATCAACCAATTGGCTAATGATAGTTATAGAACTATAGGTTGTATAAAAAGATTTATAAAGTCTAAGAAAACAAACATAATGAAGTCATTGTTTGCGAGTTACATTAGACCCAAACTTGAGTATGGAATAATAATATGGAAACCCTATAGGAAAACAAGCATGAATAAACTGGAAAGAGTACAGCAGAAATATACTAAGGGCATCCATGGATGTGAAAATCTAAGTTATTATGAAAGACTAAAATATCTGAACTTGTACAGTGTCTCTTACAGATATTTAAGAGGAGATCTTATTCAGGTATATAGGGTATTTAGGGACAACTATCTCTGGGAATGTTTGGGGTTATCAAAAAGTACTAGACAATCGTCAGATAACGTATGTAGAAGATTCTATAGGAATGAGAAGTGTACTAATTGGTTCTCTGACAGAGTAGCTGATGCTTGGAACAGACTACCAAATTACATTAAAGCAAGTACTAGTTTAGATATTTTTAAGAACAGCCTGGACATTTATTATGGGAACACGTGTTTTGGCACATTGGCAAGCTAGAAGGGCTTTAATGCCCATGCTTGAAACATTTGTATGTATATGTGTGTGTGTATATATATATATATATATATATATATATATATATATATATATGTTGTTGTGTCTTTCGGCTTTTCCCAGTTAGGGGTCGCCACAGTGGAAGTCCGCTAATGATTGGCAGTTGATTTTTACGTGCTGAGTTGCCAGCCCTAATGCACAACCTTCAACGAAGATACGCCCATTCACGCATGTCTCCATGCAGAAGACGCTCTAGCTGAGAGTCGAACCGGTCAGTGTCTTACTGTGAGGCGACAACGCTACCGCAGCACCACCACCGCGAATATATATATATGTGTGTGTGTATATATATATATATATATATATATATATATATATATATATGTGTGTGTGTGTGTGTATACATACACACATATATTAACTTCATAGAAAAAGAACCAAAATAACTAAAATATAGGGTTTAAGCATAATAGCAAGTCACATTAGTAATAATATTGCATTTCCCAAACATACCATCCTGGCCACCTTGTGAAGACAGGCCTGAAAGGCCTACTAGGTCTAACTGGTTAGCAACAATAACCTATAATAATATACATGTCATTCATTAGATACAGACAGACGAGCACAATGTCAGTCAGACTGTCAGATCTATTTGTTTGAAAACAGGAATTAAAAACATCAGTGCAAAATTGTGAGAAAATGCTATTTTGTTAAAATCAGTGATAAAAAAGGCCATTTGCTGGGTCATCTTTGCAAAGAGAAGTCTTCGTTTTCTCTCAACTGCACTGAACTTGGAGCTGGTTATATTGATTAGTGGGAGTGTGGTGTTACAGTCACCTTCCTGCAAGTCTGCAAGGGAAAATATTTGCTGGATTTCTTTGAAAAGCACTGTTCTTTTTTTTTCTTTTGGAAAGTATATTTTTGCTGCAGTGTGATTGCTTAGGGTCAATTCACAGGATCTGTAATCAATGAACTGTCTCATATCTGAACAATTATTGAGGAACAGAAAAATATCTCGTCTCAAATGTTCACTTATTTATCATTTTTGTGCTTAGTGCAATCTGATCTGCACAGGCCAATCCATCGACATAATCACTAAAAACCCAGATCATGGAAAAAAAATTAAACTTCAATGTACATGTATAAGCACACATTCGGAACGCATGCGCGCATTCTTTGAACAAAACAGACAAACTTCTGTAGATTAGCCACTATAATATCTGTAACACCAAACTCACAGATTTCTCAAGCAGTCAAATGGCCTTTTTAAAACTTCTATGGTGTGCATTCTTAAAACAAAAACTCTGTATTTCCTCTGATGTATATTAATATCAATCCTACATGCCTAATACACCTTCATAATCACTGTTAGATATAATGCTATATGCAACGAAATGCAAACAATAGATAAGACTCCAACAAGGTTTATACTTGCATTCAAAACAGAATGTTTTAAATGCAGTTATTTATTTTATTAGGTTATTTTCTTTACCTATTTATTTTCCTTTTGCCTGGCATTTAATACTTTTCTTTAAAGGTGTTGAAATATATCAACACGCGCTAGTCCCTCTAGTTCTTTAGCAGTTTTCCCAAGGTACATTTAGCAGACATGTGAACATGCTCCATACCTCCCAACATCTTTGTGCAAAAAATCTGGACAAAGCCAAAACTAATGGGGGGACAAAGGCCCCAAAATAGAGACATACTTGAAATATTACTCTTATAAACTTAGAAAGTTGCTAAAATAACAGGTTATACATTACCATACATTTTCTGAAGGATATGAAGTCCAAAACTCAAATTTCTGCCATTATTTAGTGATTTCATTCCTCAATCATTTGTCGGAAAACCACATTTTTTAAAAAACAGTCCAAAAGTATGAGGGAGAAATATGTTAATTTTATGAAAATCTGGACAGTTGAGATGTATGATATGCTCCAATAAAGAGAACTGCATAAAAAAATTACTGTTATGTAGTTTTTCAAATGCTGTTAAACATTAAACCAGTATCTAACTCTCAAGAAAAGGTTTACTTAAAATACAACTACCACTGATGTAAGAAAACAAAGTATAGCTTGAACAGCAATTCTCAGAGCTAAACGCTGCATGTTTTTTTTAAGTTTCACTTATATACTAAAATATCATGTAAGGTATTAAGTAGTGGAACACAGAACACAAATAACAACAATAACAACATTGTCAGAAGACCTTGAAATGAAATGTCTGTAAATATGAAAGTATATGACATTTTCAAATCTGCTAAAAGTTAAATTAACTGACGCTATATGAAAACCAAGTTTGACTACTAAGAAAGATAAATCTAACTCTACACTGCCCCCTGCTGGATCATACAAAAGGATGGCAATACTGTAATTTAACAGTTGCATATCATCTTGGTATGATGCCATAAGCCAAAAGTTTCAACATCAGATTTGATTTGCTCAGTATCCAAACAACCAAAAATGAGCACAGCCTGCTTTCAATATCTCTGAGTTTCTTGTTCACTATTGTCTGTGAAATATAGGATACATTTTTCCACAGAGACTGCCTGCATTCTCCGTATGTTCCATACAGCTTTGACTCTTGTTACAGTCTGTGAAAGTGTATTTCTAAAATCTGCTGTCATCCTTCTACTTCAGACCTGCTGAATTAAAACAGCCCCCAGCAACGAGCCACATTATAGCCACAGCTCCAGAATTGTTTTGGAGTATGTCTGCTTCTATAAGACTGTATTTGAAGATATGAAAATTATTAATGTCATATAAGCTACAGTAATAATTTGAGAGTGTAACATGTACACCAGAGTTCAGTATGCTGAATAATTTGCAGCCCACTGCTGAGTTAAAGGACTGTGTCTGCACTACAGCTCATAGCAGTCAGTAATAGTCCTGTAAATCAGGATTACATCCACTGGGGATCATTGAGCATACATCTGATTATAATCAAGTGACCCTCCTTTTCTGAACACACTTTTTTAGTTTACGCTTAGCCACAAATCATCCCTGTTACCTGACCTCTTTTGAACTATGACCTTGGTCTATAATTTCAGAATACCTGATCTTGTAAACATGAGAAAGCACCAAAATGTATGTGAATCTTTTGAAAATTTAGCTGTAAATTCTGTTAAAAAGCATTGTTCATAACGCAATGATTAGGGGAGTACAATCAAATAATGCAAGATGAAGCTAACTACAAGTAATACTGTAGAACATTTATGGATGAATAATGAATTACTCCTTCAAGCTGATGAACAAAAACATGTTGAAGTTTTTCAGGAAGTAGATAGCAGTAAACAGGAAAATGTTTGTGTGTAGGAGCAGATATTTTTTCAGAAAACATTTGATCTACTGGATACTAAACAGAAGGAAGAGGAAAAGGTTGAACAGTTGCAAGATGAAAGAGTAATACTGTCTCAACTGGAAATATAGCAGTATAAAAGAAAATTTAAGAGTAAGGAGGGTAAAATGTTTATTAATAATAAAAACGAAAGGGATAGTTGGGAAAGGTAATAGAATGGAATGAAGCCAAGAAAACATTTGGACTGCACGGACTGATATCATATTATAAGCAAAGAGAAAAGGGTAGGGGAATCCTAAGTGAAAGACCTGCTCTGGTAGAGTTTTTAGTAGAATCTAGAACAGAAGCTGCTGTTAAAAAAGGGATAATTAGCACTGCATACAAAATATTGCAGGATAACTATATGAAGTAATCAGAAGGGATTAGAAAAGACTGTGAAGCGAAACTGAGAATGCAATTTACAAGATAACAATGAGAGGACATATGCGTGCCTCTCAACTATGCAACAAAATCTAGAAGGTTTCGGAATGTTGCTTGGAAGTGTTACATAGGTATTGTATACCTCAAGCAGACGCCAAAGAATTCTTCTTCAGGTAGATGGGAAATGTTGGATGTGTGATGGGGAAGAAAGAGGTAATTGGGAACATATGTTTTGGAAGTGTAATGAGTTGGCAGATTTTAGAAATTCACTACAGAGTGCTCTGTCAGAAATATAGGGTGAGCAAATGCATGTAACTAAAGAAATATTTTTTTGAGGTGAGACACAGGATCTGAATTGTCTGCACATAGTAAAGCCATGTTAAAGTTAATGTTGGTGGCTGCCAAAGAAGCAATTACTAGAAAATGGAAACTGAAATCTAAACCAATTATATTTGAAGTACTGAATATTGTAACAAAGAAAAATAACTGGAAGTGGGATCTTTAGAAAAGGCAAGGCACAAATTTCATAGCAATAAATGGAAATTGTGGGAACAATACATGCAGAAATATGTTCTACAGGAGGACTGAGGTTTAAGAGAAAGTAGAAACTTTGTGTAATGCTGGACTGAGAATAGTTATAAAGAAGAACATATGTGATGTATATTACTTTAAATTTTAATACAATTTGTTTTATTTTATATTAATGTATGACTGCCTGTGTCTTTAGTGCTAATTTAATGTTGTTGTTGTTTGTCTTTCGGCTTTTCCCGGTTAGGGGTCACCACAGCGGAACTCCGGTCTGCTAATGATTGGCAAAGGTGTTAATAAAAAAGCAAAAGGGATAGCCTTACTGTAATTGCGGTCAATGAGTATAGTATTAATAGAAATTTGAGGAGTCTGGTCATTATAGACTGGTGAAAGAGGGTTTGTGCAAATGTGATACACTTAATGCATATTAGATTTCTATCTGAGATTCTGAGGCTCCAGTTTGAAAAATATAATAGGGTTTCATTTTTTAGACTGACATTTGGATATGATGAGCTTTCTAATCTAGCAGTGTTAATAAACCGTGAAACTAAAATAATTGATATGTTGATAAGAGAAGTAGGCAAAATTATGTTAGTAAACTTTAAGTTAAACATTTATTTATTTGTCCTTATTGACAGCATTAATCCCATTAGGCTAGATGACTCTTCAGGCAATACCCAAGATGGTATTTATTCTGACTAGGGGAAATTTGGCTGGGATTTCAGGGAAATTCCCCTTCTATTTTCCTCTAGGCTGTACAACAGGATGTAACCAGAGAAAAGATGGAGGAGAAAAAATAAATGCAGTATAAAGGAGAATGCTGCAGCAAAAAATAGCAGATTCAGTGTTCAGATATGGCAGCAAACAAACGTAAAGGAAGAGGGAGGTTTGGAGACTGAAACAATGTTGCAGATGATCGAGCCAGGTGAACTAGATGATGAACTGGTGGTATCCTAGAATGATATTGTAAGCAAATGTGTGCTAGAATCTGCAAATACTGAAAATGATACTGCTTTTGGTGATACTAGAAATCCAGAAAGTGGATACACTACTGGGTGATATTTAAGCAGCAATATAGAAATATTTTTTATCATGGTAGAAAAGGAATTAAGAGAATTATGAAAAAAAAGTAAAAACAGGTAATTAGACTGACAAAACTTTGAAAGTGAGGAAAAAGTTATGGTACTGAAGGAAAGAGAAATGCATGACAGAAATAAGGAAAAGATAAAAGACGAAGTTTAAGCAGATGTGGATGGTTCAAGGAAAAATAGAAGGCAACACTTTTATTAGGTGACAGTATTAAATATAAAGAATGATGAATGAAAAGGGAAAATAGCTGACAGAAAGATAATTTAGTAGTGGAGAAGTTTAAGAAGAAAATGTATGAAGAAAGAAGGGGGGACACAAGGAGATGCTAAGTGACAAAGACATTACAACAGCAAAATAATCGGTAAAGGTAATAACAGTAGAAAAGTTAGATAAGACACTATATTTAGTTTAAAAACTAGTTCTCAGGGCCTGGATGGTTTATGACATGAGTTTTACAAGAAATTAGGGAAAGAAGAAAATAATTTGTTGGTGAATATGTTAAATGAATGGTTAAGAAAAGAGGTAGAAAGTGAAAATGTATGTGAAGGTATAATAAAATTTATTTTTAAGAGAAAAGGAGAGAGAGAAAAGACATTAAGAACTGGAGGCCTAAGACATTAAGAACTGGAGGCCTATGACAATGCAAAACAAAGATTATAAAAGTTTAAATACATTATACAATAGATTATCTAAGGTGATGGAACGATTAGTACATAATGAGATTATGTGGCACTAAGGAGAAATAAGCTAAAATAGCTGGCAGTTAGCACAGGGGATTAAAGCCCTGAACTATTAATTAACGGTTTTCTGTGGTACATGGTTTGATTCTCTCAGCCTACAATTGTTTAATGTGTGACCTTGAGTAAGTCGCTTAATTAGACAGTGTTTTGGGGTAAATGAGAAAATGGGCTAGGCTCCTCAATGGTCTCCTGGACTGCATGCCTAGTAACTACCTATGAACCTATGCTACTGGTAATAAAGGATGTCTTACATTCATAGTGAGAAAGGGGGAGGGGAAGACAGTAATATCTGATATACAGAATGCATTTTACAATGAAAACCATGAGGAAATTTAAGGGAGTTAAGGAATTATAATTTGAATGATAAAGTAATAAAAGTTTTTTTTTAATGGTACATGAAAACATATGAATGGAGAGACGGGTAAATGGATGGATATGGGAAAAAATGTAGAAAGGTGTAAAGCAAGGGTGGGGTACCACTTACTTTAGAAATAAATGTTGTGTAAGTTGAAAGCAGTAGGCAAGTAATTGAAGCAAATTTGGAGATAGTAAGTAAGTAATAAGCAAGGGTACGTCAGTTTATGGTACAGGCAGATGAATTAGTGGTTCTCACGTAGAATGAAGGATGGATGAAGGAAAGTAGTTGAATAATGGAAGATATGTTGAGGGAGATTAGATAAACATTAAGTTAAAAAATCAAAGATTTTGGTAGTATTAACAAAATAGGGGGGTATGTTTCACTAATCAGTACATAAGTATGTTAGGTATGAGGTTTGGGCAGCAAGAAGTGAGAATGAAACAGTGAGAATGTTTTTGAAAGAAATTAGCAGTACTGTGGTCAAATAAAGACTTTACCACATATTTTGAAAAAAAATTATATAATTTGTGTGGACATAGGTTCATAGGTTCATACTAGGCTATCTGCCCTAGGGCATTTATAAGCCTAGCCAGAGTGTGTTTGGCTTTCGCCACCCATTTTAAAATTAATTTTGCTATGCGGTTTTTGAGGTTAGTATACTGTGCCTCTGTCTAACAGTGACACAGAAGTGATAGCCGGGGTAAACCTACGATCTCCCATCCACTCATCAAGATTCCTCTTGAAGAGAGTCAATGTGGGACTCTGCCTAACCTGGACTGGGATTTTATTCCAGAGTGAAGGGAGCTTCTGGGTTATGAATCTGTCCCTCCAGCATGTCCTATTTATTTCAGTGCTGAGGTTCAAGTCTCTCGAGCGCGTAGCTCGATGGGATTTGGATTTTCTGAGGTGCAGCATGTCCATTAATTCTGGGTTGGACATGGCTTTATACGTCAGGCACAGATCGCCTCTGAGCAGGCGGTATGCCACTGAGTAGAGCTGGAGTTTCTTTAACCGGGCAGCATATGGCATCTGTTTGAGCCCTTTGATCCTCTTGGTGAGGTACTTTTGGGGTCTTTCCAGTTGCTGCAGGTGTCTGGTAAGGTACATCCCAAAGGGGCATTGTACTCAATTATGGGCCTGATGAGGGATGAGTAAAGAGGCGATGACCTCCCTGATCTAGATGTGAATCCCTTCATGATTAGGTGGGCTATATAAAATGTTTTTCTAACCACTTTGGCCACGTGGTTGTCAAATGAGAGATTGCTATCAACTTGGGTCCCCAGGTCCCTAATGACTTCTTCTGTACTTAATGGATTACCACCTATGTGGTAATTTGTGGCACTTTGTTTTTGCCAAAGGGATGACTCTTCACTTTTGGCATTTAGCTTGAGGCCATGGCTCTGGCACCAGTTGTCTGTTTCTATGAGGCCCTTTTGGAGGATGCTTGTGTCGGCTGGAGAGTTGATTATGGCACCCAGTTTGCAGTCATCTGCGAACTTGGTCAGCCACAGTCCTTCTGTGTTGGCCTGTACTGCCGAGAAATATATACCGAACAAGAGAGGTCCCAGGACTGAGCCTTGTGGGACGCCACTTGTAACTGGTTTGGAGTCTGACATGGCTCCAGCAATTCTAACCATGTGGGTTCTGTCCTTGAGCCAGTTTGCAACCCATCTAGTGACATAGGGGTTTATATTTAAGCTGGTGAGCTTATCTATAATGCCCGAGTGGGGTATTGTATCGAAGGCTTTTGCGAGGTCCAGGTAGGCTGTGTGGACCACCTTCCCCTCGTCAATGGCCTTGGTGACTGTTTCAAAGAAATTGACCAGGTTTAAGAGGCAGGATCTGCCCTTAACAAAGCCAAACTGGGTAGGATCCAGTGTCTGTAGGTCCCCAATATCTTTATTTATGAGGTCCATGATGATCCTTTCCATAGCTTTGCAGACCAAGCTAGTCAGGCTTATGGGGCAATAGTTTCCAGGATCCGTTGAGGCACCACCTTTGTGGAGAGAGACCACTGTTGCTGTACGCCACTCTTTGGGTACATATCCTGTAGTAAGGCTAAGATTGAACAGTAGTTTTATGTTTGGGTTTAGCTCTTCTTGGAGTTCATGTAGGGCGCAGCCGGGACACCATCTGGTCCCATTGATGCTGTGTTTTTGCTTTGGAGAGGCGGCTCTTACCTGAGCATCTGAGATGTCAGGGGCAGCACTCTGTTGGGATGGATGTTTGCCCTTTTGGTGGGGAGGGGGGAGAAGTTTGCACTGAACCTGCCAGCTAGGATGTTGGCAATGTCTGTGGGCTCGGTGTATTTTTTGTCATTTTGGACTAATTCTGAGCATATCTGGGAATTCCCACCCAGGTTCCTAACATAACTAAAGAAAGCCTTGTGATTATCCTTAGTGTCCTGTGCAATTTTTCTCTCGAAGCTGGCCTAAGACGATTTTATGAGTGCCCGTAGTTTTTTGCTAATACTGATCAGAGATGCCTTCCCTTTTTGGGATTTTGCTCTATCATGTAGTAGCTTCCTCCTTCTATTGTATAGTTTGTTTATGTCTGGGGTCCACCAGACAGGACGTCTACCTTTGGAGGATTGGGTCTTGGTTTTATTTGGGATTGCATGATCCATGCATTCCTGAAGGTGTTCATAGAATGCGTTTATAAAGGATTCTGCGGTCTGGGCCGTATTTTCCACAGGCCCGGGGCTTTGAAGGATTTTGCCTCGGTTTTGAGGCGTGTGAAATTTGCTTTAGAGAAGTTTTTCACTGTGGTTTTCTGGGCAGGGGTGGGGTTGGGATGTGAATATCCAGTGAGATTAGTTTATGGTCTGATCTTACCAGTGAGGGATACACTTCTGGTCTGGAGCATAGTGTCCCCATGTTGGTGATGATCAGGTCCAGTATGTTTTCCCCTCTTGTGGGAGTGGTAACAAGTTGTTCCATAGCATTTGAGTTTATAAACTCTAGGAACCTTTGGGCTAGGGTGTTGGAGCTAGAGTAATGCTCCCAGTCTATGTTTGGGTAGTTGAAGTCACCCAATATAATGGTGTTTGGAGAGACCTTTATATTTTCCAGTATTCTCAGGAAGGCCAAGTGGGGTTCCTGTGTTTGGGAGGGTGGTCTGTAGCAGGCTATAAACTGGAAGGCAGTTTTACCCACAGTTAGTTGCACATGGATAGTCTCTGATGCTTCGTGCTGTGCCACCAACCTGGCGGTGTGGGTATCTTTGATGAATATTGATACTCCCCCTCTTTTTGTGGTTCGGTCCAAGTTTTGGGGCCGAAAAGCATGGTATGAGGTATAACCTGGTAGTGCTGGGGTGCTCTCGGGAGCCTTGAACCAGGTTTCTGTTACTGCACAGATATCGATGTTCTCCATGCTAAGGAGAGTTTCGAAGTGCATCTTGAGGTTTAGACTTCTGGCGTTGAGTAGCATTACTCTTAGTTTCTTATCCCTTGTGATACCTATGGAGGTGGGTTTGTCTTTTGAGTCTTGCCTAAAAAAGGCACTATGGGGGTAGCAAGAGCCTTGTTAGGAAAGTTGAGTTATGTGGGGAAGTATCTGCCTTTCCAGCATGTAAAAAAAAAGAGTCATTAAGAGATATTTGAAGTTATATGTGGTTCAAATGTGAATCTAATTAAGCAAGGTGTGTTGTGCTGTAACAGAAAAGATGGTGGTTTGGAGTTAAATTACTCCAGTATTTTTTTTTGACATCTCTAAATTTGTATTTAATGCTGATGAAGATGGGATAAGGGAAAGGAAATATACTAAGAAAAATGGTATGGAACAAGTATAAAGGCACAGTGGTTAAGCATTCAGATAGGAAAGAAGAAACAAAATATGGATGAATGAGTATGTAAAATAAGATAATGGAGATTGAAAATAGGAATTCAAGGAATGAAAATAAAAGTTGGTATAAATTAGTAAGAGAAATGTTATGTTCAACCATGAGAAAATTTAGTGGAGGATAAAAGGTTTTAATAAACAAGAGGCAGGAAAGTTTCAAAGGAGTGGAAGAAATATGTGATTTTCTGTAGACAATAATTTTGGGCAAATTGCCTGTGAAGGGACAAATCAGATAAAAGCAACAAAATGAAAGCCTACGTAAAAGTTGTGATACAGAATAAATAATGGAACTTACTTTAATAGAGTGTAGGAGGATGAAGTGTTTTGGAAAAACATTCAAGAAGACTATACCTATGATTGCTTATGGGGAATAAACACGGGCAAGTTGTTAAATGAAGAATGTAAGGATATTACAAAGATGGAAAGAGAAAAAATGGACTGAATTTTGATGAGGACAATATGGAATGTATGACAATGCAAGTTTGAGAAATTATATAATAAATTAGTGTTAAGGTGAATAAGTTATGATAGTGAAAATAGGCATGGGGAGGGAGAACTGAAGAAAAAAGAGATATGCTTGTTTTTGTTTATTGTACTTGATGGTAAAATGTATGAAGAGTATGTTATTATATTAAAAAAGAAAAATGTTAATAGTGTGGAAAAAGGAGTTATGTACTCACCAAAACGTTCCCTCTGAGTTGTCCATTTTCATTCTTCCTCAACCTATGGGTTTGGATCCAATCCTCAGATAAGACTTGGGCTCCATTCTACATCTCATGGAAACCACAAACTCTCAAGCTCTTCCCTTACCCATAATGCAGTAGCTCCCCTCCCTCTCCAGATCTTGTTTGCAGTTTCCTATAATAAAACATTACTATATTTCAAAAAATATGAGAATCACTTTCTGGAGCTCAAGGTAAAACTTGGTTCCTAAAGCACTCTCCCAGTTTACCAGAAGTCATTACAGAAAAATGGTAGAGGGCTGGAGGGAGGGGAGTTGAAGAAGAATGAAAATGAACAACACAGACAGAACATTATGGTGAGTGCATAACCTCTTTATCTGATGTCAGTTTTCATTCATTCCTCAACCTAAGGGACAAAGTCCCCAGCTACCTGAATTCCAGGCGGACTTTAAGGAAGGATATTCCTAAGAACTGTAGAGATGAAGGCTGCTCTTCCACTAGAGACCAGATCCAATTTGTAATGAGTAATAAAATTAAGTGGATTAGCCCAAGTCGCAGCTGCACAAATATCATCCATGGAAGTTCTAGACAGGAAGGCTAATGAAGTTGCCATGGACCTAGCTGAATGGGCTTTCAATGGTTTTGGAAGAACCAAACTTAGAAACCTAGCTTACTATAGACAAAGGAGATGCTATCACTCACCCATCTTGAAAAAGTTACTTTTGAGACTGGTTGACCCAATCTGGTATCTGAAAATGATACAAATAGCTGGTCAGATTTTCTAAATATGCCAGATCTGTGCAAATAGAAACATAATTGTCTATGTACAGCCAATAAATGCAACATGTATTTGCGTTTGTTTGAAAAATTTGTGAAGAATACAGGGAGATTAATGGCTTGATTAAATGTTGTATCCTGACACCACCTTAAGAAGGAAGGAAGAGTTGGTTCTTAAAGACACTCTATCCTTGTGAAAGAATAAATAATAAGGAGGCTTAGAAGATAAGGCTTGCAGCTCTTGATATTCTTCTAGCCGATGTTATAGTTATGAGAAAAATTGTTTTCCAAGTCAAATATCATTGCTCACATCTTGCTGCAGTTTCAAAAGGTATCTGAGTAAGAGCTTGTAACATTATGGTAAGGTCCCAAGGTGAAGTAGGGTCCTTGAAGGGGGGGCTTCTTCTATAAAAGCTTTACAAAGACGTGAAGAAGCTAGAGCAAAATTATCTATTCAGACATGGAAATTGTAGAAAGCAGTTAGCTGAACTTTAATGGCAGAAGGACTAGCCCCTCATTGAAAATGAAAGTCAGAAATTCTAGGAGATTATGAACTGGTGCTGAAAATGGAACCATGTCATGTCGTTGCACCCAAAGGGTAAATCTTTCCCATTTGATCTTGTACATTTTCCTGGTAGAAGCCTTGTGAGAAGATAAAAGAATGTGGCATACTGGGGATGACAGCACTGGTTGTCTGGCTATCAATGGAATTGGAGAAACCATGCAGTTAACATGAGGCCCACAATGTCCGGGTGAGTCATGTCTGTTAGATGAGACAGGAGATCTGGAATTGGATCCAGAATCCAAGGCTGTCAAACTAGATGAGGCCATAGGAAGGAAAACTAGATATGTTGAAGCCAATAAGGGGCAATGAGAGTTAATTTGATATTCAAACGAGATGTGTTCTGTAGGACTTTTAGGATTAAGGTAATTTGGGGATAAGCATAGAGGAGACCCAGGGGCCAATTGTGAAAGACAGCATCCTTGGTGACTCCCCCAGTGGAGAGATTAGAATCTACTGCACTTCTTGTTCAGGGGGGATGCAAAAAGGTCACAGCACAACTGGCCCCATTGGTGGAAAATCATCTCCGCCACTTTTGTGTTGAGAGACCACTCGTGAGGTAGTAAAATGGACCTGCTCAACTTGCCTGCTATCAGTTTGGATTTCTGCAGTATATGCATTGCTACCAGAAATCAATTTGAAGATATAACCAATTGCCACACCCTCAGGGCTTCTCAACACAAGGGGTAAGACCTGGTCCCTCCTGGTTTGATAATGTACCATACAACCAACATACTGTCCACTTGAATCGCAAAATTACTGGAAGGGAGAGTCTTGGAACACCCACAGTGCTAGGAGTACTGCTGTCATCCCCAGCACAGTGATATGCAAACTGTCCTCTTCTGGGATCCAAGTGCCCAGTCTTTTCCAAGAAATGCACCCCCATCTGGGAAGTGTCCATGGTCACTAAGGCCTTGGGCTGAGGGAGGATGAACAAACGACCTTTTAATATTTGATCTGACTGAATTCACTACTGAAGGTACTGTGTGGAGGCTGGAGTTATGCTGATCTTGGTGGACAAACCACTGGTTTGCTAATGTCCATTGTAGAATTCTCATGTGGTACCTTGCTAATGGCAGCAGAACTATCGCCACCTACATGGACCCTAGACTTTGTAATACTTGGTGGGCTGATATGGAAGAACTCTGAATTATTCTGCCAACTTGAAAACATATGGTTTGAACCCTCGGCAAGGGCAGAGAAGCTATCATCGATGTTGTGTTGAAATTGGCTCCTATGAAGTCTAGAGACTGAGAAGGCTGAAGATGATATTTCTTGTTATTGATTTTGATGCCCAAATTGGAGCAACTCTGGAGTACATAGTTATGAGCTGCTATTAGTAGATCCTTGGTCAAGGCAGTAAGGAGCCAGTCATCTGGATATGGAAACACTTGGAATCCCTGCAGCCTGAAGTGTGCTGCTACCACTACCATGCATTTGGTAAACACCCTGGGGGGCTGTGGTGAGATCAAAGGGCAGTGCTCTGAACTGATAGTGACTGGCTTCCAGCTGGACGCGTAGTATCTCCTGGACCATCTGTTCATCTTTATGTGATAGTACGCATCCTGGAGATCTATAGAGCATCCAGTTGTCCTTGAGTAGGAAAGGCAAAATGGACTGAACTGTGACCACCTGGAACTTGGTCTGCTGAACTGACTTGTTCAGAGCATGGAGATCCAAGATTGGTCTTCGGTCCCCTGTTTTCTTTGGCACTAAAAAGAATCTTGAGGAAGTTCCGGATTCTTTCTGGTCTGGGAGACCTCTTGGATTACTCTTTTTTTCTAACAGCTTTTGTATTTCTGAAGCTGCTGCCTTCCTGTAATAGGGTGAAATGTCGGGAATTTTGTTTTGTAATGGTGGTGGATGGGAAATGGGAATAATATAACCTTTGGAAATGATCCTCTACACCCAAGTATCTTTTTTTAAGTCTAGCCAAGCTCTCTGGTGCAGGAATAAAAGACCCAGACTGCCTCCAGAGGTGAGCAATCGGGCTGCCATTCAGGAGGGTTGATAGGGTCTGTCAGAGAATGCCTGTCAGAGAACGCCTTTCCAGGAAGGGGGTTGGAAGTCAAGATGGAACTGGATCCAGTCATGAGGCATATTAGGTCCTAGGCAATGATTTCAGCTCCAACATGGTGGATCTGAATAAACTAACATGGTGTCAGTGGCTGTAGGATCCAATGACTTGTGGGGTGATGGATCTGAAGACTTTTTAATCTATCTCGGCTCCGAGGTCGGAGCCAAGGAACAGTGAGATGAGCCAGCATGCTCTGAAGGTCTTTTCTTAGAGTCTTTCTTGTCTGACTTGGAAGGAAGAGATCCCAAAAGTGATTCTCCAAAGGCTGAAGGCAAGAGGTCCTTGAGTATCAACTTGTTTTTCCGATCCACAATGGTTCTAAGATTAAATGATTTACAAATGGTACAATTAGCCTGTGAATGCTCAGGTCCTAAGCATTCATATTGCATGGGTGTCAGACAGGGGAATATTATGCCTTTATTACATTTTTTAAACTCTGAAGGTTTATCTGCTATGTTGTAAATAATAAGCTCAGAAAACTAAACAGTAGCGAAACGGAAAGTTTTTTTTGTTTTTTGTTTTTTCTTTTACAGAGAGACAAGGAAGGTAATAAAGAAATACCATTAAGTGGTAAGACGAGGAAAAGGGAGGATTAAAGCTAGTAATAACAATGAAAAAAGGTACTTATTACTTTGAAACAAACTATGCTTGAGAGCTGTAGCGACCACGTCTGTTCCTGACGGCAGCAAACAAGATCTGGGGAGGGAGGGTAACTATTGCATTATGGGTATGGGAGGACCTTGAGAATCTGTGGTTTCCACAAGCTATAGAACAGCAGCTGAGTTGGATCTGAGGATGGGATCTGAACCCATAGGTTGAAGAAGAATGAAAATTGACAACATCAGATCATATGATGTGAGATAAATAAAGTTGCCCTTCTTTTTTTTTAAGTGCCATGGGATCATCCACCTAAGCTACTCCACACTCAGGCCAGGCAGATGGAACTTTGATTTAACATATCATCCAAAGGATGGCATACTCAAGAGTGTAGAACCTCCTAATGCTGCATATAAGGTGAGTAATGGAAAAATTAACCAGTTACCTGGGGTGGGAAGAGAGCCAACAGCCTTTTTGTCTTTGTCTTCCAACACCAAAGATGAGTATGCCAGCTGTTAAGCCACTGACATTCAGTAAAAGCACAGTATACACAGGTTAACTGTGATATATGTGCATATGAATCTGATAGCTAGACAACAGCTATTATGAGTTAAAAATAACTTATGTTAGTGAAACCATGTTTAATTATAGTGACTGACTTTTTATTGTAATTTAAAAGAGAAAATGAAAAAGCAAACAAATATCTACTTACAAGAGGAGAAATTTGAAAACAGAAACTGACCATTACTATTTACTGTGTAGGAATGGGTGAATTGAAGAACAGACAAAAAGAATGTTTACCAGATCATTTGAGAACACTAGCAAAATTTGAGAAAACACGGAATACAGCAAATATAGGAAAGGGATACAAAAAGAGTTACAGGGAGGGCTATGAGTACTTCAGGTTTTCAAAAATTAGTTATGGAAGTATCACAGTGGTATGCATCATTTTTATAATAACTTAGAAGAGGGGTTGGTAGAAAAGCAAGAAAATGTTAATGAAAGAATGTTTATAAGATAACGGTGAGGGACTTTGAAAGGTTGTTAAGACAACATAAAGCAAAATGTTTGGAAAAGGAAAACCAATGGTTATGAACGCAATAAACTAAACATGAAAGAGTTGTTAAGAAGACGTCTCAGGATAAATTGTATGCAAGAGGAAGTGTCTCCCTTCATGGGGACAGTTTTGCAGTATTTGGAAGGTTTTATGGAAACATTAAGGATGGCGGTGGAAATGTGTTTTACATAGGAAGTGATTATATTTGCAGCACAAGGCTACATGGCAAAGTTGTATGGAAGGGAAGCAAACATAGCTGAATAGTTATAGGAAGATATGCCATTAACAACTGACCAGCAAAAAGAGATTAATCAAAATGTCACTTGACAAAAATCAGCTACTGTATTAAAATAGATTAATGAAGACAGTATATCAGGGCCAGGGGGATTAGCTCTAAGTTTTATTAAGTAATGAATGATGATAAAAATAATTAAGTTCCAAAAAGTACTAAATGATATCACAGACCATGGTATCATGGTGGGGCAGACTTGTGAATGAAATAAAATTTGTGTATAAAAAGATGAGAAAGAAAATTTGAAAAATTGAAAAATTGGAATTCAATTATTCTGTGCAACTGTGACTATTGTCTATTGATGAAAAAATGCAGATCAGAATAGGAAACCTGATAAATGTTGCATTTGATTAAGGAAGTGGTTGATGGAATATGTAGAGAACAAATGAGAACAAATGATGGTAAGAAAGTGACGAGTGTCATGGAGAAAGTATGTCACAATTACATTTGTATATCTATTTATGTGCTTGTTTGTTTATGCATGCATGCATGCATTTATTGACCAGGTAGAGCACTGATCCAACTGAACTATTTTCAGGCTCAGCCCAGAGTTTACAACCAGATGAAAAGGTTACAATGTAATACAAAATGCTAGTCACATAGTAATTCCCAATAGGAAAACATAAATACAGTCAAAGATACAAAAGCAGATGTAGGACTAATCACTACAAGGTTGACAGTAGGTTGATAAACATCTTACGGTAGGACTGTAAGAGACATTTATACTACATAATGAATACTGTGCTAAATTATAGTCTCTACTAAAGGAATATTATTTTGTACTACACAATGAATTTTCTACAACACTGTAATGATATGAAGTATTGCCAGCTATGCCAGGAGAAGTTAGGGCAGGGGATATGTAAGATATGCCAGCACAGCTAGCTGGAATTTTGTAAAGAATTATATGTCATTTGTATATCAAGCTGATTTGTACAGATGCTTGTGTTGAAAAATGTACTTGTAAAGCAGCTTGTGTTAAAAATGTACCAACTATGTGCCCTGCTGGACAGAAAAAGAAATACACATGCATTATTGTAAAGAATTATATGTCATTTGTATATCAAGCTGATTTGTACAGATGCTTGTGTTGAAAAATGTACTTGTAAAGCAGCTTGTGTTAAAAATGTACCAACTATGTGTCCTGCTGGACAAAAAAAGAAATATACATGCATTATTGTAACTGTTTAAATGTATATGTTTTAACAGAGAACACCAAAAGAGAAGAGGTCAATCTCAAACTTTGAAAATTATCTGAAATTAAATTACTGGGCCTAGGTAATAAAGATGTTATCTTACAGTCCTCAATGCAGCCAGAGACAAAAAGTCTAGACTAGGAAGCTTATTGCATTGTCATTGGGGTAAACTAATTGCTACTCTGGAAGGGTGGAAGTGTGAAATTATTTTATGACTTCCAGGAGCTGCAGCAGCTCTTACCAGGTGTGTATGTGTGTGTGTGTGTGTGTGTGTGTGTGTGTGTGTGTGTGTGTGTGTGTGTGTGTGTGTGTGTGTGTGTGCATCAGTGACACATAGGTACTAAATCCTGGCAGTTTTTATCAATGGGGGGTGCATGGGAACCAGAAGTCAGATAACCAGATGTATGTAATGTCATTCTGTAATCCATCACTAAAAGTAATGTTTAGTACTATACTAGGCGAGACTGAAGTCTCGCAGCAATCTATATTTTTTAACCTGACAAGGAAGGATCCCTCACCTACTTCATCTTGCCTTGTTCTAGTAAGTAGCCAGGGAATAATTATTTAGATCAGTCAGGAAAATATAGTAAAATTAGTTAAGTATTGTTTTTCTGTAACTGTGGAACCTGTCTACCTATGTTATTTTTAATATTACCTGTGGCTGAAACTCTGGTGTTTATTGTAAATAGATATTTAGTATGTTCATGTTCTTTTGTTATTTATTATTAAACATATTTAAACTTCTCATTGTGGCTGGTCCTTTAGAGAATATTTTAAACTTTGAGAGTACTTATATCTATTAGTGACATTGTGGCCACTCCTGAAGCCTGGCTGTTTGGTCAACATTATCATTTGTATTAATATTAATTTCACTGAGTATAAGTGGGTACCCCTTCAACAGCCTTAGAGTAGCTGGCTTTGGGGTATCTGGTGGCAGTGCAACTATCTTATAGTCCGGGCAGAAGGCTAGTAAATCTGTGTCAGCCTGTCCCATCAAATCTCAAAGTGTGTGTGTGAGCTACTTTGAGCAGGGACACAAAGCACTGGTTTCACAGAGAGGGTGTTGGAGGACTTGGCTTGAACACTCGGCTGAGGACTTAACTCTACAGCTGTGCCAGTGGGGACCCTTACTGGGGACCTGGGGAGAGACAGAGAGAGAAACCCAGACCCCAGGCTGAGTGTGTTCCCTGGGTGCTCTTAAGGGAAATTGTGCTTGATGCAGAGAGCTGGATCTGGAAATACTGGGTGTATCCATTTTTGTTCCAAGTGAACGTCCCTCTCCAGTGTCAGTGCTGAGGACTGAGGGTCCTTCATTACTGGCCCAAAGTGGGGATGTCTCAAACACTATGAAAAATAGCAAAGACAAATTATTTTACATTTAGATATGATCATCATGAAAAAGAGAAAGTAGGGGGAGGATTTCTGGATGTAATAGATGTGAAGAAAAAGTGTAAATGTATTGAGGTTGGGAGGGAGTTGAAAGCTGTATGAGGAAAGCTTTTAGGAGTTGAATTGTTAATTCTAATAACTGGAGGAGGAAGAAAACAGAAAGGGGAGATGTGTGAAGAGGGGCTTTAAGGTGGGTGGCAGTAAATTTGTTAGAGCTGTATTTGTTCTCAGGAGCAGCTCAGCCATGACAGGAGGAAGGCCTGAGCTTGGATGGATCTAGGAGGGTGTGTGTGAGTGTGTGTGTGTGTGTGTGTGTGTGTGTGTGTGTGTGTGTGTGTGTGTGTGTGTGTGTGTGTGTGTGTGTGTCTAAGAAATTATGGAGCAAGAAGGTGGGTTGTATCTGTAATGTTCCAGGATACATGGCTACTGCAGTAGTTTCAATGCCTTGATTTGGGAAGTAATGAGGGCTGGTGAACCTCAAAGAACTGACAGCAGTGAGAGTACAAGGAGTGTTATTGAACTATGCTGAGCAACAGATTAAGTGATGCAACTGGGAGTAAAGCAACTGCATTTGGATTGGTTGAGCAGAAAGTGTTAAAACTGCTTACAAAACTTAATGATCAGTTGTAACAATTTAACATCTTTATGCATAGTTTCCCAGACTTTGGAGAGAGTACAGAAAAAGCATACTATATGCATTTCAGGTTGGATAGTGGAGTTTGCAAATACACTGTAGTTTGAGAAAGGGGTCTTATATATTTAGGAGACAGAGCTCTTGTATAATAGAGTACCTAGAAGGAGGGAAGCTGTATGTAGTATATACAGCCATTTCGTTTTGGAAGACTAAGGCAGTGATGTTCCCTTTTATTAGAGAGGTAAATGAACTGGCAAATGTTGTTTGTGGTGGCTCACAAAGCAATATAGTTATTTTGTGAAGCAGAAGCAATGAGTGGGAGAATATATTCAAGGTGAGAGAGAAGGTCTTCTTTATTGCTGCCCTAGCTGTTTGAGAGATGGAGGGTGACGGAAATTTTCCGGGATGAAAAGAGCAATTTACTACCTTTCTGTGATACTGGAATTTAAGAGAATGGTCTAACCAGTTTCCAAAATAGCTGTAGTAAGAAATCTTTCCAGCAGTTAGTTTTGGTTTTAGGAGATAGAACTGGTTTGTAAAATTTGGAGACTTTTGTTATACTTCAGAAGACCATTGTGTTTTTTTTTTTTTTGTTTTTTTGCTTGGTTTTTGTTTTTGTGAAACTGAATATTAGGTTTTGTCTGGTTAGCAAGTTAGTTTCAAAGGTCAAGTCAAGTTCAAGCTCCAGTTTTATTGTCAGGTGTCAGGTCAGATCTGTAGATGACCATGTCATCCGCATACAGTAGAACTGGAAGAGGACAGGTATCCCAATGGAGGTTGTTGACAAAAGAAGAGAAGAGAATAGGTGAAATTATTGAGCCTTGAAAAACACATTTGAAGATGTGCCCTAGAGGAGAGGACATGGATCCAATTTGTATGTTGAAATGTCTGCAAGACAGAGAATCTTTAAACTACAGGGGTGCAATGATACTGATGCTGGCAGTCAACAAAAGTTACACCAATTAGCAGTCCACTATCTCTCCTGATGAGGGTGTTATTTATCAAAGTATACAGGGCAGTCATGGCACTTCTTCCACACCACAACCAATGCTGTAAAACCAATGCTGATGGTAAGCAAGCAATCTGTAAGTTTTTATGTGGCTGACTAACTGGGTGTATATTAGTTTTTCTAAGACTCTTCCTAGGGTTGGCAGAACTGACATAGGTTTAAAGTCATAGGGACAGGTAGGAACTTTTTTTTCTTGGGGGGGGGGGTGATTGGTCTGACTGGTAATTTTCCAAACTGAGGTCACTGTGAATTCAGTGAAACATATGTTATATAAGTGTTTCAGGATGGGGGAAAATGTGGTCTTTTGCTAAGTGAATGAACCAGGAGTTGAGGTCATCTATTCCTGGAGGAGTGCAACTATGAGATATTGTCAAAGGCCTCTTACACATCTTTTGTTTTGTTTATTTTAAACTAGAATTGGGGGTGTCTGTGATAAGGTCATGAGCTAGAATTGAGACAGAGGGAGGCATAAAGCAGTTAGCAGGGAAATATATAAATTCCCATTGGAAGTCAGAGGGTGTGAATTATCCCGAAGGGGTTTTGATGAAGTCTGAAGAAAGATGTCAATTGAGAGGGGTCCAGCTTGTTATCTTGTTTACTAGTTTCCAAAATTTCCTTTGATTTTAGCTTAAGGCTTTCTGAGGGCTTGTGAGTCACTTGTGTGCCTTTTGATGGCTTTCTTAGCTAAGTTGCCCCACTCTTGCATTGATGTGGAACTTATGATTTGAACCGTTCTGTTTAAGCCATGATTCTATAATACCCAGGATGTCTGTGCTGCTTGTTTCAGTGAAGGAGTGAAGTTGTTCTAGTTTATTTAAAAGGTTGCCTGCATTAGCTCATAAGCAGGCTTGACATATTTTGTCAGCATAGAACATTGGGGAAAAATAGCATAACAAAACAAGAATTCATATGTTAGTTAATGATTGGACATGTGATGAGGCTACATTTAAGAGAACTGTCAACAAGCATGTCCCTTCTCTGGAATTACTTTTTTATTGCTTATAAATAAAGTAATGTAACACTGGCACAAAAACTAGTTAGTACTGAATAGGAAGGGAAACAAGGAGTAAAAATTCCAGTCAAGTCACATTATGCTGATGACTAATTCATAAGCAAGCATGACATAGTTTGCCAGCATATAATATTGGGGGAAAATAATGTGTGTGAGTTTGGTAATGTGCTAGGTGTAGTGTGTGTGTGTGTGTGTGTGTGTGTGTGTGTGTGTGTGTGTGTGTGTGTGTGTGTGTGTGTGTGTGTGTGTGTGTGTGTGTGTGTTATGAGTAGGTCCTGTGTCCCAAGTGTCTTGTGTAGTGGTACTGTTAGTAAAATGTTTTTTCATAATGTACTGTATATGGCTGGGGTTAGGGACAGTGGCAAGGTTAGGGTTAGCACACATGAGCAAGGTTGCCATTGTCCCTAAACCCAACTCCAACCCTACATTGTACATTGCAAAAAAAAAAAAATTCCCTAATGGTACCACTATTCAGACAAAGTAGGTCAGCAGGTACTCTTAGGTTTTAGGAAAAGGAGAGTGTTTGCCTTCCTTTTTTGGTCATTTTGGGTTCAGTATTTTATGTTTTTGATAGCTGTTTGTGTTGATGTTTATTTTTCCTTTATTTATTTATTTATTTATTTATTTATTTTAATGTCAAATGTTAATAAACTTTGACAATAATGAATAAAAATTTCAAAGGTATATTAGGGGAGCAGTAAGGTCAGATAATTATGGTGTGTACACAGTATTTCAAATATGGTCCTATCACAGCCCTTTGCAGCAACACAATCTGCACTTTCTATGACTTGCTAGCTACAGTCTTGCTCTATACCCTGGGTTTCTTTATACTTGCAGCAATGACTTGAGTGCATGTGTAACTTAGCAGATCATGGCCCTGTTATACAACTGATCATTATTTTCTCCATGGTCAGTGGGGCATCAGTAGGTTATACAACGGAGTCCCCTATGATTAGAGGCCTGGGAAGAGTACTGATTTACCTTACTGCCTTGGTAGTTGAGGCTCCACTGGGTGTGGCTGGATGTGTAGTGTTAGGTATTGTTCCTGTTGCGTTATTTTGGTTTTGATGAGGATAACTGCTGTAGGTAGAGTTTCCAACATTTATTGATAGCATATCTAAGACTACATCATTTTTGGAATTCACCTATAGTATTGGTATTGATTCCATCAATTATCTAGATATCTTATTGGAGAAGGACAAACATAACTACTGTTATAAAAGCAAAATTTATAGGAAGCCAACATATTCTAATAGTTTTTTGCATTATACTAGTTGTCATCCTCACCATCAAAAACGGGCCGTAATTAAAGGCCAGATGGTGAGAGCAGCGAGAATGGTATCAGATGACACAGATTTTGAACAGGAATGCAAACTATTAGAAAAAATGTTTTTGAATAGAGGTTATCCTAATCATATCATTACAGAGATAAGGCTCGAAGTCACACAAAAAAGAGCTCATGGACATTTCATTCCATTATTGAATTCTTACAAAATGAATGAACAGAATTCAATTCTTACAGTAGTTGGCAGTAGTTTAGATTTAGAAGTAAAAATGAATAATTTTAATAATGGTATTACATCATCTAAAGTGTCATATCAGACTAGTTTTTTGCACATGTTTTCAAGTGATTCTGACCTTATAAATAATATTTTAAATAAAAATTGGGCTATAATCAGTAGTAATGAAATACTTTTTAAATCATTAGGGAATAAACCGAAAATAAGTTACAAACGTGGGTCGAATCTTAAAGACATTTTAGAAAAGAAAAACAACATATGCCATACACATTCTAAGGTTAAAGGTATGTTTAAATGTGGTTTTTGTCAACAATGTAAACATATTTTAGTTGCTAATTTCTGTAACATTAATGGCAATAAATGCCATCTTAACCACAAATTTAATTGTGACACTAAGGCAGTTACATATGCAGCTTTATGTTAAACATGCGATGCCTTTTACATCTGCAAAACGGAACGCAAATTTAAACAACGAATATACGAGCATTGTAACGCAATTCATAAAAAAGATCTTAATGCCTTAGCCAAACATATCAATCATAATCCAACTCATTTTTTTTAAATTCATAATCCTACAGCAAAGAACATTAGACATTAGAGGAGGCCCCTGGCAGATGTTATTAGAGCTAGATGAGTTGAAGTGGCAAATTGCCACAAATGCCCAAGCTTTTCCAGGATTAAATGAAGCCTTCTCTATAAAATGTGTATTAAAACTTTTGGCATTAAAAAGATAAAAGATAACACGTTAGAGTAAGTTTCATAACGTGTATATATCTATTTTAATGTTTTGAGTATATCTATTGTTGGTATATGCATTTTATATTAAAATGCTGTGTATCATCTACTAACATTTAAGATCTTTTGTAATTTATTATTATTATTATAAGTATTTTCATTACAGTTTGTTATTTTATCTTGCATATTTTTAAATATTTCATACATGGTACATATTTAATATGCCACTACTGATTTTTACTAAATATATAATAATTGTATTATGGTCCTATATACAGGTTTGCACATAATGGATGTCTTGGTGCTTTAAGACATATTTGTAGATTAATAGCACTTTAGCAATCAATTAATTAATGTGTTAATTGATGTTAGTATTTAAATTTTAGCCGTCAGTGTTTAACTGTTTTGTCTGAAGAAGGCTTGGAATGGTCCGAGCCGAAAGCGCTTATAATAAACAGTTTTAATAATTAATTTGTGCTGCAGACTCCTATTGCTTCCAGTTTTAAAAGTTTTCAGTCCTTTTTCGTGCTTGTGTTGGTGTTATGGCTACTGGAAATGGAGTGGGTTCGCAGCCGTTATTTGACGAGAGCAACAGTCTTGAAGTCAGTCCTGTATCTGGTTCCGGTAACAGAAATGGATCTCAACAGGAAGACGCTATTGGCAACTTGACGGCACTCGTCCAAGTGCTTCTAGGAAGGGTAGAAGCACTTTCACAGAAGGTGGACAACACTATCAGCGGGGTAAAACAAGGTTTGGTGTTGACCGCGCAACAAGGTAGTAATAATTTTGGCGGACTTCCATCAACTAATGGAGCGGTTAATCCTTCTGGGTTAGCCCCGTTACCAAGCTATGCTTCGAGGCTTGTTTCCGCTTTACCCTCCGCTACAGGAACGGCTGACATCATCCAGCCTGGGCAAGGTAACGCAGCATTAGTTAATAATGCAAACATTTCTCGTAATAATGTGACTGGCCTTGTAAATAACGAGACAATTTCTAATACACCATCAGTTGCGGCATTTTTTAGTAAAGATAATTTCTTTGAAGAATCTTTTCATAACAACGTTTTGCCTGGTGGGCAAAGTAATGTGCAAGTAAATAACAATTTATTAAGCTTAATAAATGAGTTTGACGTTAAAATGTTTAAGTGTAGGAAACTTCAACTTGAGGTTTCCTACCTTCAGGAATGCATCAATAAGAATGTCATCCCAAAGGGTCTACGTCAGTGGCGATATCCATCAGGGCTCATTGCTGGGTCTCCTTTTCACCATGAATTATTAGAACTTTTTGATCGTCAAGCTAATGATTTCTTAAAAGCCTTAATTGCGTATTACAATGCAGACATTTGTACTTTCAAAGTAGAGCTGGATATGCTAGATCAAGTCATTAAAAATCATGTTGACTTTAATAGATATAAGTTTGAATACTGCCGTATTTACAGCAGTATAGATACAACCATGGACAAACTCTTGCATACTAAAAAGAAGAAGCTTGCAAGAGACATTGAAGCTTATTCTAAACAGCAAGCATATCCAGACCCACCCAATAGTCGTTCTAATATCAATACAAATGGTCCAGTAGTTAACCCAGGACCATCAAACAACAGACCTGACAATAATACTTCTATAGTCAATGAAGACAATTTGTTAGAAGAGCCAGTTCGCCGTAGCGAAAGGCTCATTAATCGTAACAACAATAGTAATGACATTGGAAGGGGCAATGAAAAGGCAGATCAGGGTTTTCAGTCCGGCCCCAACCCCAAATCCAACAATGGGAGGAAGAACAGGAACTGGACAACAACGAGGAACCCCAAGAGGAACCGCAGGAGATTATCACAATCTGCAGACACATTGTTGGTTAAGTCAAAATTTTCACTTCATCTAAAGGCGATTTTAAAATTTTTAATTATACTAGCCTATTGGTTGAAGATGAAATGGTAGAATTTCTTTCTAAAGGACTCACATTTGTACCGTCAAAGAGTATGAATCTAGCGGACACTATAATAGATCTGAAATTGTTTGGCCGCAAGCTTAATTTAAACTTGTTGATGGGAAATAATCCTACTGTTATTAATCCCATCAAGACAGTAAGCACATTTAATCCAACATTGCATTCCGATCTTATAACCTTTGAAAAAAATTGTGAGTTTGACTTTAGAGCCATTAAACAACGTTCTAACAAGAAATCATGTAATAACAATAATTTAAGTGAAAATGACCGCGATTTTATCGCCTTATTAAGGAATTGTAATGTAAGAATTATGAAACCCGATAAGGGAGGGGGGCTGGTGTTTATGGATCAAGAACTATATACCGATAAAATAGAGGCCCATCTCAGCACAGCGTCTTATTGTAAGGTATCTCTTAACGAAGTGCATGGGGCCTATAATAGAATAAAACAAGCTATCGAAGATTTATTCTTAGAAGCATCAATTGATATTGATTTGTACCATTACTTTTTGATGCTGGCTCCAAAAATTCCAGCTATATTTGGCACCCCAAAGATTCATAAATCATTGGAAGAACCCCCATTTAGAATTATTGTAGATGGGCGAGGTTCAATCACATATGGGTGTGCCAAATATATTGACAGTATTTTAAAACCATTTCTCGAAACTGAAGTACAAATTTGTCGAGATTCATGGTCTTTTTTACAGAACATACATAAGTTAGAATTTAAACCAAACTGTTTATTTCTAACAATAGACGTTAAAGACCTAAATACTGTCATCCCCCAAAGTTTAGGCGTTGAGTGGGTTTCTGAATTCCTTGTGAGTAAGAAAGCTGATCATAACACTACTTATTTAACGACTTCTTTGTTAGATATTATTCTTACTAACAACTACATGACTTTTAACAATAATTTTTACCTACAGAAGTCGGGTGTAGCAATGGGCTCCCCATGTGGGGGCTCTTTCGCCAATGCAGTGATGGCACATTGGGAGCATTCATACCTTTTCCAAGATCCATTTTTTCAAGACAATGTCTATTGGTACACTAGGTACCAAGATGACATGTTTTGTATATGGACAGGCAATGTTAGTGACATTCCAACATTTATTGATAGCATATCTAAGACTACATCATTTTTGGAATTCACCTATAGTATTGGCATTGATTCCATCAATTATCTAGATATCTTATTGGAGAAGGACAAACATAACTACTGTTATAAAAGCAAATTTTATAGGAAGCCAACATATTCTAATAGTTTTTTGCATTATACTAGTTGTCATCCTCACCATCAAAAACGGGCCATAATTAAAGGCCAGATGGTGAGAGCAGCGAGAATGGTATCAGATGACACAGATTTTGAACAGGAATGCAAACTATTAGAAAAAATGTTTTTGAATAGAGGTTATCCTAATCATATCATTACAGAGATAAGGCTCGAAGTCACACAAAAAAGAGCTCATGGACATTTCATTTCATTATTGAATTCTTACAAAATGAATGAACAGAATTCAATTCTTACAGTAGTTGGCAGTAGTTTAGATTTAGAAGTAAAAATGAATAATTTTAATAATGGTATTACATCATCTAAAGTGTCATATCAGACTAGTTTTTTGCACATGTTTTCAAGTGATTCTGACCTTATAAAGAATATTTTATATAAAAATTGGGCTATAATCAGTAGTAATGAAATACTTTTTAAATCATTAGGGAATAAACCGAAAATAAGTTACAAACGTGGGTCGAATCTTAAAGACATTTTAGAAAAGAAAAACAACATATGCCATACACATTCTAAGGTTAAAGGTATGTTTAAATGTGGTTTTTGTCAACAATGTAAACATATTTTAGTTGCTAATTTCTGTAACATTAATGGCAATAAATACCATCTTAACCACAAATTTAATTGTGACACTAAGGCAGTTACATATGCAGCTTTATGTCAAACATGCGATGCCTTTTACATCGGCAAAACGGAACGCAAATTTAAACAACGAATATACGAGCATTGTAACGCAATTCATAAAAAAGATCTTAACAATGCCTTAGCCAAACATATCAATCATAATCCAACTCATTTTTTCAAATTCATAATCCTACAGCAAAGAACATTAGACATTAGAGGAGGCCCCTGGCAGCTGTTATTAGAGCTAGATGAGTTGAAGTGGCAAATTGCCACAAATGCCCAAGCTTTTCCAGGATTAAATGAAGCCTTCTCTATAAAATGTGTATTAAAACTTTTGGCATTAAAAAGATAAAAGATAACACGTTAGAGTAAGTTTCATAACGTGTATATATCTATTTTAATGTTTTGAGTATATCTATTGCTGGTATATGCATTTTATATTAAAATGCTGTGTATCATCTACTAACATTTAAGATCTTTTGTAATTTATTATTATTATTATAAGTATTTTCATTACAGTTTGTTATTTTATCTTGCATATTTTTAAATATTTCATACATGGTACATATTTAATATGCCACTACTGATTTTTACTAAATATATAATAATTGTATTATGGTCCTATATACAGGTTTGCACATAATGGATGTCTTGGTGCTTTAAGACATATTTGTAGATTAATAGCACTTTAGCAATCAATTAATTAATGTGTTAATTGATGTTAGTATTTAAATTTTAGCCGTCAGTGTTTAACTGTTTTGTCTGAAGAAGGCTTGGAATGGTCCGAGCCGAAAGCGCTTATAATAAACAGTTTTAATAATTAATTTGTGCTGCAGACTCCTATTGCTTCCAGTTTTAAAAGTTTTCAGTCCTTTTTCGTGCTTGTGTTGCTGTAGGTAGAGTGTCTATGAGGTCTTTAGAGTTTGGGAAGATTGCAATTAAGTACCTCAGCATAAGTAGATCTATGTGTGGGATGTTTACTATGTGTGGTAGGTGTTGTGTGAGTGTTTCTGACAACCAGATTGTTGTTATGAGTATTTGTATGCAAGGGTTTTGTCTACAAAGACATTGTGTACATACATCTTTCCCATACCATATTTGTTTTTTTTTTTGTGGATTAAATGGCTGTCAGTAAACATCAGACAACTGTTACATTGGCACATATCTGCCAAACTGGCTGTGGAGAAATTGGGAAAGTGCATATGCATGATGTCAGGTGCTTTAATAGGTGAGCTACAAGGGTCTGGGGCACGAGGAGTTAAACTGAAGGCTGACTAAAGTGCTTTTGGTGCTAGAGAATAGACCAGGCTATATAATACTAAAATCAAGGGGCAATGCGCCTCACTCTGCAGACTAGTTGCTCTATGCTACTCAATGTGCAAAATAATTGCTCTAAACTCAGAGTTACTGGTACAGTTTCAGAGGTGGTTTTATATGGAAAACTTGTTTCTAGGTGTCTGTGCCTATACAGGACACTACTAATCACCACTGCATGATGGAGAGTGGCACGCAAATACTCCAAATTTATATGTATTTATTGTACTTAAAAACACAGGAAACTGGCTTCTGAATCCTCTGGCTAATAAAACAACTACACTTAGTCTTCTTATCTGTTTCCCAACTCAGATAGACCAGGCCACCATCTACTGTTACTGGATGGACTATCCCAGTCCTCTTAAGGTAAAAACACATAAAAGATTGCTTCAGAATGTAATACTACCAGAAAACATAAAAAATACACAGTCAAAGCAATTCTAAGGATTAGTGACCTTTAAAATGATTTAAAGTACAAAATCAAAATAAGGCAAAAATAAATCAGTAGCAAACAGTTAACTGAAGTGCAAAATGATAAAATAAATCTCTTAACTGCCAAAGATGGAGCAGGATTAATGCAGGACCATCACAGAGTGTGGTAAAGGTACCAAGAAGACGGAAGATCTGGGAAATGATCAGTAGACAATATGCTGTAAAGAAGGTTTACTCAAGAACAATGCTGGTTTGCTGGGTGGGCAGTCAGTATTATGGATATATGGAAAACAATGGGTGGGAAGAGTACTTAAATATCTTACACAACAGACAATAGCAATGAAAGAAAGGAGAAGGGGACTTTGGAAATTAGATTCCCATAAAGGGCAGAGGTGAGAGACACACCCTTTTAAAACCACAACAAGAAAAGGGTGGGAGGGCTAGGAAAAAAATCAAACTGCAAGAAGTTAATCAAATAAATCCGATACTGCACCTCTAGTCCTATGACTCTGAGCTACAGGTCAATAATTCAGGTAGGTTAGAATTTCAGAAACTTTAGCTTAATGTCTCAGTGGGGGTGGAGCAGACACAAATAACAGGGGAACAGAAAGGCACTGTTATGCAACTTTAAGCAGGTGAATGATAAACCGAATATAAGATTCTAGCAGCAAAACTAGAATATTAACAACTATAAGAGCACTGAAGCACCAATCCTGGAGCAGAATATACAATACTCTCTCTACTGTAACATATTCTAAGGCACCAGACTAAGCAGAAATTTATCAGTAATACTATTTATGAAAAAATGCAGTGTTATTAGGCTTACTATCCAGGAAACCATTCCAGTTAGCTGAAACCACTGTCAGGTTAAATGACTTGCTCAATGTCTCACAGTTGGCAAACGAGGGCTGAGAGAATCAAACTTCCTCTCCTGTGACACATAGCATCATTCTTCCAATACAGTAGCTGTTTATTGTCCCTTCCTTTCCAAACTTCTTACCCAGCACTGTTTCACATCCATTCTCAGCTTTCATTTCTTTGCCAAGCCAACCAGCCACTAAACTAGTCAATTTGAAGTCTTCAGAAGATTTGACTCCTTTTAAAAATGACTGCTTCTGTCCATGTCAGTAACCAACAAGCTCACCATACAGCAATATGAGTGTACTACACACCCTTCTGGTACTCCAGTGGCCACTGGTCTGCTTGAACTCTGTTGATTAATATTTTATCCCCACTTTCTTTCCTCCAGCTCCCAAACCCATCAACATCCTCACAATTCACAATGTTCTTTTATGGTACAAAGTCAGGAGTCATGCAAACTGCAACTTCTTGATGTCCTGCACATTTAAACAGCCCCATTGACAAGGCTTAACTTCCAAGAATCCATCCATATCCTGATCTAGAATGTCATTCTCCCTTAAAATCCACTACATTATCCCTAAGTAACATCACCTTTTCTAGTACTGAGGCACTGTAGCTTAAACAAAATGTTCATTCTGAGGTCATATCAATGGCTCCCTGTTTATCAGACTTTCAATGGGTTGACTTCAAGATGGCAGAAAAACTTTAAGGTAACCAACATTCATTCTGTTTTTCTTTCCCTGGAATTTCTAGCCTGTTGGAAAACATATTTCTATTCCCAATAGATCAGTTCTGTAATACTTAGCTATTTATGATGTACGTAACATATACATACATACATACATAAATATATACATAGACTAATTGATTGATAAATTAAAAGACATGCTTCCACGGAGTTTGGCACACAAGACTGAGATTATTGTTAACAAGCTTCACACTCTGGCACTGGGTTTGATTCCCTGAGTCTCCATGTGTTTTGTGTTCGCTGTGTAATTCTGAGTAAGGCTCTTAATAGACGGTGGTCCTGAAAAGAGACAGTTGCGCCTGATGGGATTACCTCAGTAACAAACAAATAAAAGGTTTGTGTGAATGGAAATAACACTTCTTTGTGTCTCTCAACATGCTTATTGTGTTTTATCATAAATCGCATTTCTTATTCAACCATCAATGAATTGAGAAAGAAATGTTATCTACTTACCAGAACATCAGATTTAGCTAGTATATGTCCACACACTGGAACTGATGGACTGATCACCTTGGCACTATTTTGTCACAGCAACAACAACTCTGGCTGAGTCAAGCTCCTCCTCTATGTCATAAGGCCTTACTTTCCTGTGATCCTTCAGATAAGTGATACCAACATACTTGCATCTATCCCAAAAATTATGGCATGAAATATAACTGCCTAGCCCAAAGACCCCTGAAGCTGAAAGCCAGGCCTCCAATGTTCTTCTAGGTTCCTCTGGATATGACAATTTGGAGGGAGTTAAGTGGGTGGGTTGTTCCAGTGTCAGGACAGTTAGCAGCTAAATCTAACAATCAGGTAGTAAATAACTTGTGTATTTATGCTGGACCTGTCCACGCACTGAATCTGGTGAAGAGAATCCCCAGAAGGCATTGGATGGCCTAAGGCAGCAAACCTTTCACAGTGAATGCTCTGAAGGATATCTAAATGATAGCGTTTGGTGGAAGTATGTAACACAGACCAAGCAGCATCAGAACACATTTGTTTTGTAGAAAACTAGAAACTAAAGCTGTGGAGTTAGCTTAATCCCTGCTAGTGTGTGCTTTTTTTGTCTAGATGGCATGGATCTATTACTGGAAAAATAATGTAAGTCTGACATCCATTTAGACAGTGTGACATTGGTTACTTGTGGCATAAAGAATGGGTCAGTCCTGAATGTAATCTGTCTTTGTGAAAAATTGTACAAGGAAGGGCTGGAGTCATGAAGCTCATTTAGCAGAAGTAATGGCTACCAGAAAGAGGATATTCCATGACAATAATATCATCATACTCAGTGGGTTTAAAATGGGAAATATAAGTTTATCCAGAATGTAATTTAAATCCCATAAAGAAATAGGGCAAAATAAAGGTGATCTGGAGTAAAAAAAATGGAATGCTTTACAAAGTCTGAGTGGGGCTAAGGATAATGAGAAAAAAACCTTTGTGATAAGATATGGTAGGTAGATGAACTTTAACAAAGGAGTAACTAATCCATTTTTATATGTCCAATAGAAAAGTTAGTGTTTCAGAAATAGGGGCTGAGAAGGATCTAGATGTCATTGGGCAGCCCAAATGGAGAATGTTTTAATTTTCCTTTAGACATCTTTCAAGTAGAGGGTCTTTGTGAGGCTGTAATCAAACTGACAACTTCAGATGGAAATGTAGAGTCCCTGGCTTTCACTGGAAGTGGAAAAACCATACAGTTAAGTGAAGGGAGCAGTGTCTGAGTCAGGTTGCCCAGATGGGTGAGACAGCAGAAGATGGTGTTGAAGAAGAAGGGGTCTTCTTTTTAGATGACACCAGAGCAGGAGGAACCAAATATGGCACAACTTTGGCAAAACTTTACCGAACGTCCACATCACCAGATTTTTACTCCGGGAGGGAGACACTTGGCTACCATGGGGAAATTTGCCATTTTCCCCACTATATTGCGATCTTGGAGTTGGTATATTTAATTAGGGGGATATCCCTACATGGGAGGATGGGGGGGGGTGAAGCCCTCCACTTTAGTGGATTTGATATGCTTTGGTGTGTTTTGCCATGGTTGCCAAGTATCTCCTTTCCCGGAGTAAAAATCCAGTGATGTGAACGTTCAGTAAAGTCAATTTTCAGCAAAATCATACGAGTTTCTAAAGTTTAGTGAAGTGAATTTTGACAATATCAGGTAGCCCCATATATATATATATATATACATGTGCGTGTGTGTGTGTGTGTGTGTGTGTGTGTGTGTGTGTGTGTGTATGTATATATATATATATATATATATATATATATATACATATATATATATATAGATATATACACACACGCACACACACACACACACACACACATAAACACACACACATATATATATATATATATATATATATATATATATATATATATATATATATGGGGACACTTTATAATCTCGAAATTCTGAAACACCGAATTTCAGAATCCCGAGATCATACAGCCGAAAGTTCTAAATACTGAAACCCCAGAACCATGAATTTCAAAATCCCGACGTTCGGAAATCCTGAAGTAGTGATTCTGGTGTTGCGGTGT
>NC_056744.1:694103417-694280917 GCF_019279795.1 Protopterus annectens | reverse complement strand
CCCTTACACTACACCACATTAATAAGTTTGTTTGAAGATGGCACTACCCAGGCCCTGAGGGTAAGAACCTACTAGTCTCTTGTAAAATTTCTTCCATGGATGTGGGGTCGACAGACCATGATCCCTCCCTGCCTCCTCATTTCCAGGATCTCACTGAATATAGGGTTTTCAGGAGGGGATTGGGGGAACCTTCACTTCATCTGGATCTACATCCATGGAAGGAGACTCTGAAGCAGAGTCTAAATGATTCCTCTTACACTGCCTTTTCCTAGGACGGCTCAAAGAGGACTCTGTTTTTTTGTTGCTTGAGAGTTTGGACCTGCTACCACCGTATAATGCAAGCCTTTGATATCATTTTTCATCAAAAAGTTTTTCACATACCATCCAAAATCTGACTGAACTATCTTTCCCTTTCCTGGTTCCTCGGTTATCTCTCATCTCAATCTCAAACAGTGTGAAACAGCAAAAGGAATACTCTTCTTTCTCACAGTCCCCATCTGTGTCCCACACGGAACCATGGTAGGTCCCATCCTGTTATAATATTTTTCAGTGATCTACCCTTAGCAACTACACAAACCAAGATTGTTAAATATGTAGACGACTCTACACTCATACGCACTGCATAAAAATTACCAAACTACAACAGCAAACCCATTCTTCCCCTCTACTGATTTTTTCCTGAGTAGCTCTCAGCAACTCTTAAAAAATAATTATACTTACTGTACTGTTACATCTGTCTCCGACATAGAAATCACACTGTACTATTTCCTCAGCCAATAACATTACATTTGATCTAGTAAACCATACCAAATGTTTAGGAGTCACTACTGACAACTTGAAACCTGGCATACACATCCAGCAGTCAATGAGACTCAACAGAAATTGCTTCTGTACAGAGCTAGACACCATCTTACTGACATTTTTAGAAAACTACTGCTTTAACATATATCTTCTTCCAACACCATTATATGTTGCCCCTGTCTTCACCAATCTGTATAAGTACATACCTCTCAAGTGTACCTCATTACGAGGAACGTTCCTCGTTTTGAATCTTGAAAAGTCCATGTTCCACAATGTTCAACACTGAAAGCTGCTGTCACAAATGTAGTGTTATTCTTTTTCAGGTAATAACCAAAGTAAATTATCCTGAATTATATTAATTCATCAAAAGAACTTTTAGCATAAGGCAACACATGTTAACCAATTTGTGAGCATCTTAGTTGAAGCTGTTACTAAGTCGTTTGTTAAGTGTTCCACATTGTACCTTTTGGTTCCACATTTTGGTGATGGGAGATTGGGACATATGCTATAAAAAATAAACTAGAACAATGCCAGTATAAAATAGCTAGATTTTATGTTAATCTCACTGAAGAGACTCATCATAGCTGCTTCCTAAAAAAATTAACTGGATTGATTTATCTCAGCACACAACTTACAATCAACTACTGGTCAATCATGACCTAGGATACAAACCAGAAAATGCAGACCTTTAAGAACTTCGTACAGCACTACTCCCAAAAGAGATCCATGTGCGCCAAGAACAAACTATTACTTGCTGTAAATACAGCTCTCAATACTACTGGAGAAGCATTCTACTTTAAACTATGTGTCTACAGTCTGTAATTGTAATTCCAATTCCAAACTCTGTGTCAGACAAATAGATCATCTTCAATCATTTATATATCACCTGAAACAATGCCTCGCTGATCCAAGGACATGCTCATGCACGTCCTCTTATTACACCTGAATTCATAATTAGGTATACACATGCAACTTGTCATAATGACCACTATATCATTTATACGTCACTGAATTTATATTTAAGTAGACTAATGCTGCTTGGTACTACGCTTACTTATATCAGTCCTCCACTGTGCAACCTCACAACTAATATGCTTTAAAGCAGTCCCAAGCCAAGTTAAAATTACGTGTACTACACTTTTTTATTATTTCATTGCATATATTCCACGTGTACCCAACTCTGTATGTGTACATTTTTCATAAGTTGTCCTATGTTATGTTAATTATAAACCTAATTACTGTGCAGTCTTTTTAACGGCGCTTTTTTTCTCTGGGCCTCCGCAGAAAAGCAGTTACATACTCAATCGGGTTTCCCCAGTAAACAAATGTAAATAACCAAGTACATCAAATTGCAATAGAAAATTAAACGATCCTGTGGCAGAATGTTTCCACCTCTGTATCGTGGTACATGTAAACCACATGTTCACAAAGTACATACTGGGTGGAGACTAGTTTTCTTTATAGGGACACTCGGGACGATTGCGGTAATAAGTGGTTAATCAAATCCAAAGACAGTTTCCCGTCAACGCCTAACTGCAACAATTCAATGTACGGGACAGACGTGCCTCTACAAGCAAAGTGAAGCTAACGGAGTAAAAGTTAGTTCATTGTAAGAATGCAACTTCGTGAGCTCCCGTTAAACTCTTGTTTTAGGCTATATTAATGTAATGAAACGCAACGAATTTTATAAAAGGCATTTTTAGTTTACGTTGATTACGAGCCACAAATGTGTTCTTAGTCGTTCTGGCAGTGTAATTAAGTACATACTACGAATTCAAATGTAGATTTACAAGCAGCTTGTAGAAAATGCAAGCCCTGTGACTCTACTGCTAAGTTAATGTTTCTGCAGCCTATACATTTCTGATGAAATTGTTGTGGTAAACAGCATTAGGGCGGTCGTAATAAGTAGCAAGTCGGAGTCAGTAAGTCTAACAAAGTGAGAGATTGCTGTTCCGAATATAAAATGTGTGACTTAAAAAGCAGTCAGTGCGTTTCATTGTTGCACTGGTCAGGTTTGTGTTATTTAAACAGTAGTATAAAAACGTATTAAGCTTGCTGTAGATATTATGTTTATATTTAGAAAAGTTGCGATTAGGGTTGCCACCTTTTCATATGCCCAAACCCAAAGTGGGGCATTTTTGGTACAAATGTCAGATTTTGCAGGCCGGAACATACCCATAGCCAGTACAAAGTGCATAACTTCACTTTTTTGTCTAAATAAAAGCTTATTCTTGTAGCATTTTAGTTGCTTATTTTGTTTTTTATAACAGTTAGGTGTTTCAGATACAAAATAACTGTTTTATGCAAATATTACATAAACTATAGGAAATAATTTTGTCCTAAAATATCAGGACATTTGCATTTTTACAATTGTTTTGCAGAACACAACTACCCAAAGAGGGACTGTCCCTCGCAAAGTGGGACAGGTGGTAACCCTAGTTACGATAAATTTGAAGAGATAAACTATTAGTCTGTAATCTCGATAAGCAGTCTACATCCAGTATTACTGTTAACTGGACTCACCACCCATTGTTCACATTAAAAACTCTTATTTTTTTATCAAACAGCTATTATGGTATGCACTGTAAAATCATAACAATATATGGAGGAAAAATGTTTCTGTAACAATTATATACATCCCGCCACTGATCGTCAAACTAAGCGCGTAACCAGATATTCAAAAACAATACGTCAGCCCATAATGCTTTTCAATCGTTGTTAGCATTACCTCATCCCATCAGCCTTCGCGAGAATTAAGAATCTTCTAGGTGGTCGGCATGGAAACAGACTCATTTGCAAATTACAACCCACCCCCAGAATTTATCCAGCCAGTAAGGATGCTCTTAGATGACTTCATTGCTATTTTTAGAGTATTACCGCGACCTGATAAGTGTAAGCTCCACGCTGTAGTCGCTCACAGTAGAATTCAGCACTGCCTAGGAAAGCACTTTTTAAGTAAAGATAAATAGCACTGAACTTTGAAGCAGCCATTCATTATAGACACTGGAAGATAAACTCATTCCTTAACATCAATCTACACTGGGATCCGAAGAAGATCTGAAAGTTTCCAACGAAATAAGACCGTTATAATAAACTTTTGGAGACTTTTAAAGAAGTTACTTGAAACTATTTCACTTTCTCGAAGCATTTCCTAACTTCAACTAAGTCGTCCAGAAACAATCTGTCAGTGACTATCTGTACTGAACTTTTGTGACAACCAGAAGAGTTACAACAGTAACTCTGTCCTGTTCTAATTCCGGAGGGTCTGTTGTTTACAATTCCTGGCTGGCATTCTATGACTAGTAAGATGGAGCCTACATTTTACGAAGAAGCACTTAATGTTACTTTCGCAATGTCTGAACCTCAAGCTTTTGGATACAACAACCATAAGATCCTGAAACAAAACATGACTTTGAACCTGTCCGATCCCAGCAGTAGTATTAAACCTCATTTACGAAACAAGAACGATGATATTCTTACGTCTCCTGATGTTGGACTACTGAAGTTAGCGTCCCCAGAACTTGAGAGACTCATTATCCAGTCGAGTAATGGGTTGATAACTACTACACCGACTCCTACTCAGTTCATGTGCCCGAAAAACGTTACTGATGAGCAAGAAGGGTTTGCTGATGGGTTTGTGAAGGCACTGGCGGAACTGCACAACCAGAATACCATGCCTATTGTCACGTCCGCAGCTCCACAGCCAGTGAGTAGTGGGATGACACCTGTCTCCTCCATGGCTTGCACCAGTGTTTACAACGCGAGTCTGCATCCCGATCCTCCAGTGTATGCAAATCTAAACAGCTTTAACCCTAATGCAATAAGTACGACTTCCACTTACACTGGGAACAGCATGGGGTTTCCACCTCAGCACCACATCAATCCTCAGATGTCAGTGCAGCACCCTCGGCTCCAAGCGTTAAAGGAGGAACCCCAGACAGTGCCAGAGATGCCTGGGGAGACGCCTCCCTTATCGCCCATAGACATGGAATCCCAAGAGAGGATCAAGGCTGAAAGGAAGCGCATGAGGAACCGAATCGCCGCTTCAAAGTGTCGGAAAAGGAAGCTGGAGAGAATTGCCAGGCTGGAGGACAAAGTGAAAACTTTAAAGGCACAGAACTCTGAACTGGCATCCACCGCCAACATGCTGAGAGAACAGGTTGCACAGCTGAAGCAGAAGGTGATGAATCATGTGAACAGTGGATGTCAGTTAATGCTAACTCAGCAGCTGCAAACATTTTGAAAAGACTGGCAGAAGGACTTTGATGGATCAGAATTTATCACAAAGTTGTCAGTTAATGCTAACAGCGAGCTGGGAGGCATGTGGAGTGCGGTCTGCGCCCCGGTGCGCATGTGTGGAGAGACTAAGCCAGCCTTCAGTTTGAGTTAGTATTAGAGCGACGAGGTGTGTCACTCGAAGTGCTGTTCCTGCTACAAGGAGATTTGTCAAAAATCTTCGCTTTTCATGTCGACCAAGAGACCTGCATGGACCTAACATTCGAAGAAAACATTCAGTATTAAAGACATAACTGCAATAGAGACTGTAGCTTACTTCTGTTGTAGTATGTTCGCAAAATATGGGCGGGCGGGGACGGGAAGTTTTATGGGAGGCTAACAAGATGAAACTGTTTGCCTTCGGATAAAACGTACACTTTTTTTCCTCCGATTAGTACTGATTTATTGTCGGCAAAACAACAGTGGGTTGTAAGTTATTTTGTATGTTGCCTAATGGGTATTGCACCCAGTACTGTTTGTAAATAAGAGACTTGAAAGCGTTTTAAGTTTACCGTTTTTACCAAAGTATATAATTTTTTAAGTTCATTTTTTTCTGAACAGTTCATGGTGCGTTCAGGTATATTTAAGAAGTTGTAATAAACTATTTAAAACGCAGTTTGTCGTGTGTTTGTCTTTTTCTGTAGTGTGTTTACTTATCCTAGTGTAATTAAGCTACCAAGGAAAAAGTGTTGTAATACATTTATGAAAGTGATCATTGTTGCGGTTTGTATGTGGTTATTCTGGGGGGATCCTAAAATTGGATTAATATTTGACCAAAATAAAAAGAAGGTGGATGCTGAAAAGCAAAATTTTCACTTGCTAATAATGTGTTAGTACAAGTTGGTTATCCTTTCCCAGAAGGCGCTCCATTTCATTGAAAGGTAAGAAAACTAACTGCAGGAAATGCAAGAAAATACAATGTATAGGGAAAGAAGTATTGTGTTTCTAAATTCTGTCAGTCTAATTAGCAGTTTCTAGGGTTGCGTGCTTGCACAGGACACTATGATTTTTTACAGTGTGATGAGATCACGTTCTTAATGGTTTAACTTAAAATTGGTATATAGTGTTATACAGCGTGACAAATTACAATGTAAATTCTGTCGGTGTAAAATTAACTTTTTACATGGATGACACAGCATGTTAATCAACAATCAAGCACAAGGATTCAATTCCCCTTGTGTTGCTTGACAGATTACACTACAAGTCTGGGCATGGAATATGTGGGTGAGCTTCCCAATTCTGGAGCCCAAAGCAGTACAAATACTTTCATGAAAACTTTTGAAACTGTTGTATTTGTTGCATTTCTTTTGAATAATGAAACTCAAAACAATTTGCAGTTCAGTACTTAAGTATTGTCATGATGATCTTGTACCGCAGTTCGGTTTTCACCTGGTCATGTTATTTCTTTTCATAGCTTTTGGCTTGTAGTCTAGCATTGGATGATGCTTTACAAATTAACACCTCCATGAGCTTGCTTTAATATACTTGCAGACGTCTTCAAAAATGCATGGGTTGAGGGTGTCCCATATAGATCACTAAAAATGATAATGCAGTTAAAATGAGTTTTTATGTATGTTGAGCAGATTAGATCAAACGAAAAGTTGAGGGGTCTGCCAGACACTAATACCTCATTTAGAGTTAACTTGGTAGCTTTAATTTGGTTAAGCTGTAGTTAAGATGGTTGGAATAAAGTTCAAATTGATAACCGCTTGGTATCTTTAAACATTGTACATCACTAGTGGTACAGTCATCTGCTGTATCTGAAAAGTTCAGTGTTTAGTCACAAGATGAGAAAGCTGCAGTATATAATAAAACTGACTGTATGACCTGTTGCTCAGTGCTCTCCGAGTAAAACTTTGTCTACTTTAGCCATGCCTGTTTAGGCACTAGATTATATGTGAAAGATCACTTGAGTTGAATTTAGCATTTGTAATGCTTCTTTTCAGAGATGTTGGAAAATATAGAATGATTTAGAAAATGTGTGGGGGGGCTCGTCACAAAGCTGGTAAGTAACCTGGTTTCCTGTAAAGTGTGGAAAGATATAGCTGCTCCCTGGTCTAATTATCACAAAAATGTTATAATGCTATCAGCTCTTTTAGTGAAATTAATCGGTATTGACAAGCACTGGAAATGAGTTACACATACAACAAAAGAACAAGTGAAAATGAAATACTAAGGGAAAACGTTTGATAACAGCACATGGCACTGTTTTTCAAGTGTTATGGTGAAATGTTTCTATGTGAGCCTTAAATCTGAATGCTGTTACTTTAATTCTTCACCAGTATTAGAAATACATGTGGGTTCAAATGATAGTATAACATGCCACATAACCTACAAGAACATCTTATAAACTAGATAAAATAAGCTATTCAGTAAGTATTGGTAAGTGCAAGTCTGCTTAACTTGTACATTGCCTCTCAACTGTCCATCTATGTTTACGTAGTCAAGTAAAACTTCTCAAAATGTTAACTTAAGATCTAGCTCTTTTATCTCCCAATTAGTTCATGGCTGGGTCACTTGTGACTCCTCTGTGGACTCTATATATGCTTTGTATCTCTGTGTGGCTATCCATTAGGTTCTGCACTTTATTTTTACAATTCAAAGGCATGGAGATACATAAATTGGTGATCCTCTTAAGTTGCCCATAAGTATGGGTGAGTGTGTGCATGTGTATTGCAATGCATTAGTGTTCCATCCATGTCTGTGTCTCTGCCTTTCGCCCATTGCTTACTGGTAGAGATTCCATCTTCTCCACAATCCTAAAGAGGAAAATAATGTGAGTACTGGAGAATAAACAAATGAAATCTGAGTTGTGTGGAAAAATTGAGTGCTGATGTCTAGTATCCCTGATCATAAGGCTTGTCTAGGTACATGTCTGAGACCATCTAGGAGCTTGAGGAGGCATTGCTTTATTCTGGCTCCAGTCTATAATATTGCTACCATAATGGCAACATTAACTGAGGTGGTTAGGCATCAAAAATGGAGTACAATTTATACAGCTCAGCTTTGTTTACATGCTGCTTTACAAAAACACCTGTACTGTTAAATATCCTCTTCTTGATTCCCATTAAGAGTAGCTGAGGTGTTTAACCATTTTAAGTTTTGCATATACCGAATGCTTTGCACTGAGTCACTTCATTCTTATCATGTGGAATACTCTCGTATCAAGTAGATCAATTTTCCAATACTTTTGCCTGCAAGAAAACTCTTTTGAAATGTATGAAAACAATCAAGGGTAGTGTTATATTCCTTTTTCACTGGCAGTAGCAGCAACAGTACACTAATATTTTACTCCTTTCCTTGAAGCTTGCACATAATCAGCATACCCTCTTCACTGCCATCAGTAACAACACTACACTGATATGTTACTCTGTTCCTCAGAGCTAGCACACCTACTCCATGAATAGTCATACTGAGGCTTCTCAAACCTCACATCCAGTCCTTTTCATTCTACTACAGTACTTGCATTATATTTTGTTATCAAAGCTGTTTCGAATATTCCTGTTGCTTCACTTCATTTACCCCTCCCCAGAAAGCATTACACTTTCATCTTCCCAGTCAGCTCTGCTGATTAACTAGGATCAGAACTTTACATTGTTACTTGTACTTATTTACTCACCACTAGAAACTTCTGTTGCTTCTCTTAAGTTACTATCATTGAGCCCAGCAGCTGTATAACATTGTGTCTTGTCTCACAACTAAATGCCTTGTCAAAAAAAAAAAAAACTAATGTATGCTATGGGTTACATCTCATTACACAGCACTTTATAACTATTATTGTCTTATTTGTCTGTGTTGTGAACTTTAGTTGTGCATAGTTTCCATGTTATCTAAGTAATTTTCTGTTATAGACTAATGTAATATTGACAGTTATATTAAGTTTTTCTCCTGTTTTCAGTGGTGCTGAAGTTGCATGTTTTAAAAAAAACACTGATACATGCATATATGTACAGTCCTATTGAGGGATGGGGAAATAGGGCAGTGTGCACTACATACCTGTGCTTGCCATCACAGCTGTATGGATGCAGTTTGTTCTTCATAAATCTACTAATGTGAACTCTCATTTAAAAGGAGGGTGAGGCACTTAAAATCAGTCTTCAAAAAAGTAAAGCATCTTTAGGAACATGAGACTTGCTGGCAATAATAGAAAACTTACTTGTGTACCCATTAACACCTGTCTTGGAGAATTAAATATTTTCTTCATTTGCAAAACATTTTACCAAGGATGTTTGTAAGCATAACTATAACCTGGCAAGATTTCTTCAAATATTAAAGTTATGTGATGGCATTTGGATCCTCAAAGGGATTCAAGAGAGCTTGGGAAGAGCGAAATAATGGAAGGGGAGAGGCAGCTTCATATGGATTAGTTGCAGCAATTGGTTGATTATTCTTGCTCATATTTTCAGAAATATTTCCACATGTATAAATCAAATGTGATCCGACCATGTAATATTCTGAATGCATTTCCAGTTAGTTCTCTCCAGACTGGACTTTTAGAAACCAAACAACAGAGTTAATACATAACTTATTTGATGGTTTCTACCAGGAAAAATCAATAACCTATTTCACTCTTCAGTCAGTATACAAGGAGTTGTAAAAAAAATAAATGCGATTACTTGAGTAAGACAACAGTATAAACCTGATTGAGAACGTAGCAGAAAAACACAGTATTAGTGAAATTCAAAATAAATGCAAGTGTACAACTGATACTGTTCCTGTACAGCTTATGCAAGTAATGCCCCCCTTTTAATGACCCCTCAGGGGCTAGAAAATAACTCAAAGATATGGAAACTGGATTACAAAGTATAGCTTCAAAGCATTCTATTTACATCCCATTGAGTAAGGAACGTTCCACTCTCACAGGAGTGAGACTGCTACGGCCCGCCAAGTGAGATCAAATAGCTCTTACCTCTGTAATGCTGTTTGTCTAATTTCACCTACACCAGTTTGGCCTGTGAATACCAAGAGTATTTTATTAAATAAAGGCTCAGAAGTATGTAGCAACTAATTAACTTTGCCACATTCTATGCAGTTTTCTCTATATGCAGGCTGTCTCAGTAGCTTTAAATCTTAATTATCCTACTTCACTCTCTTAGTATCAGTCTCATAGTGTTATATGGCTAACCTTTCCACTAAGTATGTGTGCATTAACCTACTCCTTCAGCTAGTGCTTTGTGGTTACTTATTCCATATGTACCTGTTTTATCTGATGAATGTTGGCATCTGTTCGTGACTTGATTACTGCTGTGTTTCTAGCACCCCCTGCAAATCAGCATTTCTTAATGGATTTGCATTAAGTACACAAATGACTCTATTTTTTCCATATAATCTGCTATACTAAAACAGCTACAACATGGCAGCCAGGTCTATGGTTGCCCGTAGGTCTGTGGCTGTGAGTGTCGTAGCTCTCAACTGTACAGATTTTTGCCTCATACTTTAGGTCCATTTTTCATAAAATTAGGGTTTTCTGGCAAATTATTGGCAAGCCATTAATGCTTGAGGGCAGAACATAATGACAGGCATTTGAGTTTCAGACTTCATACCCTTCAGAAATGTTCATGCTAATGCAAAACCTGTTATTCCATCAACTTTCTAAGTTTGTCAGAGCACTATTTAAAAATTGTCCTTATTTTTGGGTCTTTGACCCCCCCCCCTCCATTATTTATGGATTTGTTCAGATTTCTTGTTTTAAGAGGTTGAGAGGTATGATGGGTGTGTGTTTGTTGGGGGGGGGGGGGTGCTGCCTCCAGCACTGATTTGCTATATTCTCCACAGTACTTATCAGCTATGCTCTGAATTCGTGGCTACCTTGAAAAGGTTGAAGCGTGCATAGGGATAAAATTGTAATGGATAATTTCAGTGGCGCATATTTTTTTTCCTTAGAAGAATACTAGAATAGGGTGGCACGATGGATAGCATTGCTGCCTCACAGCAAGAGGTTCTCCAATTTGATTCTCAGCAGGGGCGCCTTCTGTGTGGAGTCTGCATGTCCTCCCTTTGTTTGCGTGGGTTTCCTCTGGTTTTTCCCCACTTTCCAAAGACATGCAATAGGTGGATTGGACACTCTACACTGGCCATAGGTGTGTGAATGTGCATGTGAGAGTGTGGTGTGGAAGAACTACCAAGACAGGGCTAGCCACCTGGGGGGCAGACCTTGGCTGTAAATGTCACTGGTGAAGTGACATCCCCACTCCATGTGCAAAAATGGGAAAAGAGGGTGGTGAATGGAAGAACATAATAATAAAATTAGAATACATGCAATGCACGGATTGGGTGTTTTGTAGTTTGAATTGCTTTACATCATGCAGGACTTATTTTTATATTACATTTAGTTAACCTAGTTAGTCAGCACTGGGTAGACCGCATTCTAAAACACTTGGAGGAAAAAATCCTGCATAAGAGACTGTTAAACTCGTATTGCTTCTCAACTGTCTCTGAGTTAGGTTTGACACCTTTTTAGATGCCCAAAGTGGGAATTTTTTTTTGTAGAAACGTGAGATTTTGCAGGACAAAATATATCCATAGCCTGTGCAGCAGGCAAAACTTTTTTTTTGCCAAAATAAAAGCATATTAGCATTTGAGTTGCTTATTTTACTTATGTGTTTCAGATACAAAATAATTGTTTCATGCTACCATTAAAGAAAACATAGGACATATTTTTGTCATAAAACCTCAGGACATTTGCCATTTTTTTCCAGCAGGACACAACTGCCCAAAGAGGACCTGTCCTTCACCGAGAGGGGCAGGGAGGTGGTAACCCTACCCTGAGTTTTAGGTCTGTCCCTCTTAAAACAGGTGAATGTTGGAGAAAATATTGTGAATTCCACTTAATAAATAATGATATTAACTAAGCGTTATTGCCTTATTTTAGTTTAGATGATGTACATCAATTCACTTTCTTACTCTGTCAATGCGTATACCGGAGTTCCGCTGTGGCGACCCCTAACCGGGAAAAGCCGAAAGACACAAACAAACTCTGTCAATGCGTATAGTTGGGTCCCTATCAGTTGATCGAGCTTTCAGAATCTCTAAATTCATATCATATGATCCGAGTTTTTTAAAACGCGAAGCTTTTGGAGATCGCGGTATAGTGCGGATCCGGAAATTTAATTTTCCCTTCTCACTGTATTGCTATCTCGGAGTTGGTGTACACACACACACACACACACACACACACACACACACACACACACACACACACACACGCACGAATTCCTGAAACTCGATCATCTGAGTAGACTGCATTATTGGCTGAGAGCTGTGGTTAAGGTATCCCTGAAAAAATGCAAATTGTGTTAATAATAGGATTTTAGTTCACTTGAGTAAACCATTCTGGGACCAGTCACGTCTAACGTCATAAACTTTAATTTATTTTAAGCTCACAAATGCACTGGTCCATTATAATGTATCGTCTCCCATTAACCAAGCCACAGTCTTTATGATATAAATTTTGAACTTTTGATGCCGTCTAAAGCTAAGAAAATAAAAGAAACTGAAGTTACGAGCAGACTTTGAAACCTATCAGTTTAAGAAATGCAATGGATGTGTCCAACAGTTTAAGCTACTAAAAATAAGCATGCGCGAATCCGTTTTGTGAGAGTTTAGAAGTTGCTTTCACGAGGGTGCTCGTCTATAGCTACGGTGGGTGTACACCGTTTTCTTCTCGAGGACTTGAATACGCGCTGACATCAGCATCTACAGAGGTGGGTGGGAGGATTTCCCATATATGGAAAGAAATATTGTCGGACGATGACGTTCCCAGAACTGGGATGGGCGACTTTTCCGGAAGGAGGCGGTAGTAAGTAGGGAGGATTCCCTGACTGGAAGGAGTGGTTGCTTTTCCTATTAAGGTGTGTATTTACATTGGGACATTTACATCCGTGAAATGTAGTGCGGAAGATCAGCGGATTAGTAAAGAAAAAAAGTGGAAGGGGGTTGTAAAGCACAAACGGTTACTCTAAGCGCTTAATAATAGCGCTCAGATATGCTAAAGTACTTTACACCAAATGATAATAATGCTTGCATCGGGGAAAGGCTAATACAAACAACAGCCTTTCAGTAGTAAGTTAAAGGTTAATCACCGAAGGTATATCTGACGAACAGTACATAGTTCAAAGCTCGTGCCTTCCGTGGAAGGTTGGGCGCCGGGCTGGCTACCACCGTAACACTCCACTGCCAATCATGAGCGGACACGGTGATCCGCTGTGGCCACCCATAACCGGGAAAAAGCCGAAAGAGAGACAGAGACTACATGGTTCAAAGCTCAAAGAGTGGGGTGTAATCGTGCATGTGTGTGTGTGTACGGTATATACCTTTTAAATGACCCTGATGGTTTGCCAAAATTTAGCTCTGTTTCTCTTAATCCCTCCTAAAACTGCTGATAGCAGGAGAAAATGGTTTTGAATTGCACTTAGTAAATAATGACAATTAATAGACTTGTTTTAGTTTAGAAAATTTATATTCACGTTCTCTTATGCCAACGTCTCAAGTTAATAGTACTATTTTTAAACTGGGTTGTCCTTGATTATTTCTGTATCGGTCTCTTAATTATGTTCAAGTTTGATTCCGAATCGTTGAGAGCTATTATGTACTGTGATTGCGAGAGCAGTGTTTAAATAAAATATTAAGCAAGTAGTAAATTGAAAGATATGACTGCTTAGGAAAAAGTTTAGGGTCACATTTTGACGGGGCTAACCAAACACACATTTGTGACGTTTTGTGCAGTAGGCCGCGATAGTGCCCTACTACCCTTATTTAGATATCAGCTGGTAGTACGTGTAGGCCGTGCCATATAATGCAAACCTAAGTTCAGTATCCTTATTCTAGTGCGAAGTTTGTGGGACGGACAAAAAAGTCATGTAATGTTTTCCACGTTTAATACAGCAGCCAGTGACCGTGGCAAGAAGTCCATCGTACTCTCCGCCTCTGCAGACACTCCCACTGCCGTATAATACGTTTTTACAGTCTATTTTTGTAATCCAGAATCCAGAGCAGTCTGCTGTGCTGTTTTCCGGAATGGAATAGTGTTAACTGCACAACCATTTCATGCAGGTGTAATCGAGTCTAAATCCGCTGCCATGGGTGTATTCCGGGAAACTGCAGTTTAGGGAGGCTAAAGTAAAGCGGTGCCGCGTTGTTATAATCTGATGAATAACTTAATAAATCTGTAGCCTAGGCGAGTCTTTGCCCTTAGGTTATCGATCGAAGAGACTTAAAAGAAAACGTAGTTTCCTGATTGGAACTCTGTGTAGAAGCTCTTTTCAGTAGCTTTTTATATTTGCAAGTGCAACTCAATTGTCCAGATTTTCGGAGAATGTTCATATTTTTGGCCTGTTCCTCTTTTTCTGGAAAATCACCGAGGATTGAAGTCCCTCATTGGGCAGTTGGGTCATGCGAAAAAAAAAACTAAAAAGTGGCATGTCCTGAGATTTTAAGACAAAATGTATTTCTTAGGTTTTCTTTAATAGCTATATAAAAGTTATTTTGTGTCCGAAACACACAAATATTACATGGAATAGCATAAACACTAAAATGCTACAAATATAAGCTTTTATTTTGGCAGAAAGGTGAACTTCTGTCCTTTGCACTGGCCTTGGTTATGTTTTTGTCCTGCAAAATCTCACATTTTTACGAAAAATGTCCCACTTTGAGCATTTCAAAAGGTGGCAACCCTAAGTAACATCTATTTGTTTCAAGCTTCATATCCTTCAGAAAAATGCATGCTAACACAAATCGGGTTATTCTATCAACTTAATAAATTTGTAAGCGCAATATATAAACTGTCCTTTTTCGGACCTTTGCCCCCCCCCCCCCCCTTCAATTATTTTAGGCATTGTCCGTATTTTTGAGAAGTAGGTTTGCAAGTCTTCAGAAATACATAATTTTATTTGGAGCTGCGAAGTACCACTGAGTAAACGTACAACAGAAGGCAAGAACGGTGCAGCTATGCGTGCTAGCAGTAGGTTTGCAAGCCTTCAAAAATATGTAATTTTATGTGGAGCTGCAAAGCACCACTGAGCAAACGTACAACAAAAGGCAAAAACACTGCAGCTATGTGTAAATCTTAGTATTAGCAGTCCCGCAGGGCAAATGCAAAACTGAAGACAGTTTTTTAGTAGTTAAAGCATTTGTTGTCAAAAGTATGCACGCTTAATGTGTAAATAAGTGCATATCCTATTTGATTGTGTATTTCATTGTCTGGTTTACACTGCATTGCATTACATTTATTTTCTGAGGATCTTCTGTTGGAATCACACCTCTCGACCTCTTAGCACAAGAAATCTGGACAAAGCCTAAGAAATATGGGGGGGCAAAGACCCAAATATAGAGACAGATTTTAAATATCGCGCTTATAAACTTAGAAAGTTGTTAGAATAACAGAACTTGGGTTGGAATGCATCTTCTGAAGGATATGAAGTCTGAAACTCAAATCTATGTTGTTTACTGACCTCAGTCCTTTGTGATTTGCCAGAAAACCACAAATTTATGAGGAACAGATCACAAATGTGAGGCAAAAAAATCTGGACACTGCAAAAATCTGAACAGTTGAGAGGTGGTTGTTGTTGTGTCTTTCAGCTTTTTCCCGGTTAGGTATGAATGCAAAAACATTTTTGGGATTTTGAGTTATTTTTATTCGTGGGATTTTGTTTAAAAGGGTGCATTAAAAGTTTTTAGTGACAAACTACTGGCAATAGGCAGAGAGAATGGGATTCCTTTTCTACCATATTATGAGAAAAACATTGCCAGAAAGATGCAAGGGGAAAGAGGTGGTCAGTGGGCATGTGTACAATAGTAACCTAGGGCCCCCACATATGGAAAGCTTTGTGGCATCTCCCCTAAGGAAATGTTATTTGAATTTCACAGGTTTATTCTGTTGAAACGCAACATTTTTTTTGTCTAGTACCATTGGACCAATCATTTGTGTTCTCAAGGGAACTGTTTATGCAGTTGCTTGATCTGTTGCTTTTCATTCAGTAGGATTGAAGGTAATATAGCAGACCTGATGCCAAATCATTTGCATCCCTATAAAGTGCAGTAGGAAGCAATTTTCCTGAAGATTATGCACAGGATTTTGTTATAGGTAGACAGATTTGTAGTTGTTTCCTAGTGAGGAAACAAGTAATTTTTTTCATTATTTTTATAATCCATAGCAATCTGCCATGCTGTTTTCCAGGTTAGGTTACTGATAACTGCAAAACATTTAACAAAATAGATGATATAAGAGAAAAAAATAATAAGGCTTGTGAAATGAAAACATGTCTGGGTCAGAGGCTTAAACAAATGTAAAAGCAAGTCTTCTGTTTCTTGGAGTTGGAAAAAAAAGGAACCTTGATTGAATAAATTTCTGTTTCTGCATTAATTCTCCTAGGGGTGTTTCCAGCTCCCATTCACCCGTGATTGCCATTTCCATTGTAGATTGTGCACTCATATAGGACGATAATGTGGCTTCTGCATGGATACGGGTTGCTAATTCTTTTCTCAGGGGGAGTGGTTAGGGCCTGTACTATATGCTCCTATTGTTGGGATGTTAGCTGTGCCACAAAACATTCTTATGGCTGTCTGGATTACAGTTCCCCAATGACTGTTACTCCTCTCTTGGAGATGCCTGGTACAGAAGAAATATGTGAGTTTGAGTTCTAGTGGGTGAGGCTTGGTGGTTGGCAGGCATGAGGTAAAACAAAATATTCCGTGAATTGGTATGCGAGGGAAGTGGCAAGAAAATGTTTTCTTACCACTGTGCACACTATCCTTCACCACCCACATGAATGTTCTACTGTGAATATTTTAATGAAGTGGCTTTTCCCACATTTGCATGCTTACATTTCACATTGTCCCATAACTGCACCGTAATTGAATAGGTATTAAGGCAATTAGTTAAGTCCTCTTAGTGCATGTGGAAGTCTTCTAAGATGTACAGGATGTCTCCCATTTGAAATGCTGTATAACTGTAATGTGAGGGTGCTTTTTGTCTTAAATGATGATGAGTGAGAAGTGGAAGCTGATTTTAAAACAGTTTGCTGACTTCATGGCATAGACATATGCAGTGCTGGCTGTAACCCAAGTACCAGCCTAGGTTGTGAAGGACCTAATGATGTGGGGGAGAAAGGAATGACAAGGTAATGTTTACTCACCTCTCCCAGTGGTGCAGTGTGTGGATGTCCTAGGGAGTGTGCTTGGAAGGTTATGGACTCTGCTGGGTAAGATGCAATTGACATAGGTGTCAGTAGTAAGGCAAGATGAATGGGCATAAGAGGAGTAAGTCTTCAATGTAGGCATGGGCAGCTACATGATGGCATCAGTGCATCCCCTTTGCCTGACATTAACAAGATATTTCAAAGCATCTCTTTTTCCTGTCACAGTTGCTAGTAGATATTTCCAGCACAGAATAACAAATTAATTGGCATCTACTTGTTTCATTAACGTTCAGACTTTCTCAAGTCATGCATGCATTAGCTATTTAGCTGATTTTATATTTCGATACTTTATTCTTACTACTGCCGTCTGTCTTATTTAGAGATGTTTTGAGCACTTGGCAGCACAGAATAATCTTTCATGCAGTTGCACGAGAAAACACAATCCCAGCATGCCTGTACAAACAGATGCAGACCACCACTTAGACATTTTGGTATTTTAATTTGTAGCTGGCTTGCTTATTCCTGTTTATTCATTTATAACGAGCAATATTAAAGGGTGATGCAAGGTAGGTGGTAAGAGGTTTACCCATATATATATATATATATATATATATATATATATATATATATATATATATATATATATAATGTATAATGTGTGTGTGTATGTGTAATTTATATATATATATATATATATATATATATATATATATATATATATACACATATATGTGTGTGTCCCCTTTGAAATCTCAAAATACTGCAAGATTGACTTTCAGTATCTCCTGGTGAAAATAACAAAAGTGCAGTTATTCAAAACTGCATTTTAATGACTGTTAGTTTACCAAATCTGCGGGTGGTGTGCTTTGCTTTGTCTTCCAGGTGCCTTGTGGTCTGGGATTTAGACACTGTATGGTTGTGTAAGGAGATTCAGGTAGGTTTTAACTGTTGAAGGGTTTTGGGTAGGGATTTATTATTGTTTCAGTAGTTTGGGAAGTTTTGGGAGTAGGTTGGGGATACATAGGTGAGAGTGTGTGTTAATGTTGAAGATGGTGAGTTTTGTAAATGTGTAGTATGTGTTTTTTTTTCGCGTGTATGTTTCACAGTGTGCAGAGTAAGTGTAGGACGTGTAATGGTAGGGTTTTTGTGTTTTTGGTGGTAGTGCAACCTCGGAGTTGGTATATATAAGTAGCAGGGATGTGGGGGTTGTAGGGGGGTTTGCCCCCCTGTTTATACATAGGTTATATGGGTTTTGTTCATTTGTGTGCTTTGTTATAGTGTAGGCAGGGAGGTATTTGTGATTTTGTGGTGGAGGGTGTGTTAAAAAACTGAACGTCACTAGCTGAAAATTCGGTATTATGACCTTTCAGTATATGACATTCTGTTTTATAATTTTTCATTGTATTGCATGTTCGTATTTCCATCTCGAGATACTGAAAGTCGGTATTTCAGTATTTCGAGATTTGAAAGTAGACCCATACTGGAGAGGCCACAAAAGTACCTCACAAAGAGGATCCTAGGCCTTAAACACTTGTATATGGACAGACTCAAAAATACTCCCAACTATTCTCTTTCTCATATCACCTACTTAGAGGTGATCTCTGCTTGACTTACAAAGCCATGTCTGACCCAGCTCTGTTAGAAATGCTACATCTAAAGAAATCCAAATTCCTCCGCACTACATGCTCCAGAGACCATAACCTCATTACCACAGTCAACAGAACAAGCTGGAGGGACAGGTTCATAACCCAGAGACTGCCCATGCTATGGAATAGGCTTCCCATACATGTCAAGCGGAACGCCTCACTGGCCCTCTTCAAGAAAAATATTGATGAGTGAATGGGAAACAGAAAATTCACCCCGGGGATCACTCCAGAGGCTCTGGGAACTAAGGTTGGGTGGCACGATGCCAGGGTAAATCCTATGGGCTAGGTTTGTAAAAGGCTCCACGGCCATTAGCCTAGTGCACACCTGTAAATATATATAGATAGATATATATATATATATATATATATATATATATATATATATGTTTGTGTATCTAATAGAGATGGGTATAAATATAACTGTAATACTTCTTTAATAGCAGGTAGTAAGTACTACATTAGATTTTCAGCTATAACGTTACTCCTCCTACAGCTGCATAAGCATAATGATTAAGGTCTTCATCTCATATACACAAGGTTTGATTTTGACCTCTAGTTATTTACTAGGTTTAAAATGGCCCTTCAGGGCAGTTAATCTCGTATTCACCTATGCACCTATAATGGTAGTTTATACTATCTTTTCATTGCATTCCACAGCCTGCTGGGCTGTTATTAAATATTTACATAGAACTTCAAAAATAAACGTTTCTGTGGTTTTATTTTTTAAATATATTCTCCTTAACATGACTTTAATTCTCTGTGTTTGGGGATGAATTCAGTTTGTGTGGCATGGATATGTTCCTGTAACCAGCTCTGCTGACATATATGAATAAAGTCCTGACTATGACCCAGTTAGTTGCCTGGGCACCTGTTGGGAGTAGGCATGGGGGAACACAGATGAAGGAGGGGCCTTTTTTTTTTTTAAATTCTCTTGCAACTTTTTTTTTCAGTGCTCCAGTAATACTTTGGAAAACTGAGTTCATGTTATAAAAGTTTGTAAGACTGAGATGCATGTTGTACAAAGTATTTTATCCTTCATGCAAATCAATTTAGATCTACAATTTCATTGTATGGGTTCCTGTGATGTATGCAATTCTATGTGTATGTATCTAATTTTATGATTTTGTGTTTCATATCTGGTTTGGATTATGTTTTGAAGTGGGTCTTCTGACTAACCCACCTACCTTATTAACAAATGTTAAACAAATAAATAAACCTACTTGCAGCTTTTTGAGGAGATAGGACAGAGATGAGTGCATGTGCCTGTCATACTCTTCATGGTAGAACCACTGCCATAGACCAGTGTCGTGTGGAGATGTGTAAGGGAACAGCAGTAATTTGGATGAATCACAGAAGCATACAGGTGTATAAAATACCTGCAAGTTCATGGTACACTTCTGTGGTTCTCACCCCAGAGTGAATGACCCATAGAGCTGTCACTCGGAAGAGTGCAGGACCTTATTAGATGGAATGAGTTAAACAGTCAAAGGGTGAAGTTTGGCCAGAAAAAAAAACACTCATACTTTCCTTTGAAATAAGTGAAGATCTCTAAATATAGATAAAGACCATCTCTAAAGTCGTGAATTCGCTTGCATCTTTCTGCAGGCAAATACCTTTCTCTGTTAAAAGAAAGGTTTGTTTTGTAGCCTTTAGAAAAATAGTTTTAAGCACTTCTAAAACAGGAAGACTAAACAAAGAGAGCTGTGTTTACAGCATTAATATTAATGGGCGGGCATGAGGCGTTTACGTCCCTTTGGGTTCTAGCTCTTATGCTGGATTAGTGTAGGTAAGTAATTCTATATTAGTTATATAATTGCAAACTTGTTTAATTTGTCAAGACAAAAACAGGTGGGCACCACCTAAGACACCACAGGTTTTGAGGATGCACAAAATGAAAAAAATATCAAATTTCTGGTACGATAACTAAATCATTTATAACGAAGTATACGATTCCCCACATCAGTTTATAAAAGTGCAGTTTGAAAGCCCATGTTGTATACAATTAAACATTGTCAGCCAGTATGTGAAGTAAAATTGCTGCTATTTTAAGCTTTAAGGATTGTACCAGGCCTTGTATTTAAACCTGTATGTCTACTCTTTTGTAGTCTGCACTGCCATCTAATGCTGAGGTTAAATACGTTTTTTTTTTTTTTATTACCTTCCCTCACAAAATTATTCAGTACTTTTAAACACTGGCATAAAACTGTCTTTTCACTCTTTTATGAAAGCAGAATCAAAAGTTTAAGTTGCTGCTAGATAGGTAGACAGTGTTGTGGCTTAATCTGCTGTTAAAGGTCATCCTGGTCATAAAAATGTTGTCCCTTGTTGTTGTTTACTCATTATCGACAGTGAGACTTGGAGCTTTACATTGTGGAGTAATGAAGTGTACTTGGGGGGGGGGGGTTAACTTTCAACACAGAAGCTTTATGCTGACAAGGTATGGGGAAATTTGTCATTTCAGACCTGGAACAATCATAACTAGCTGCTAAGTGTGGGGTGAGGGTATATTAAAGGGACTTTTTGGAAGTGATTAAAGGGGTCTGTATTATATGCTCGAAGAGACTTTTCTTCAAACATATAATCATTGACACCGAAAGAGCGAACGCTCTGCGAACGGCCATGTCCTCAAATTTTTTCCTTGGGGGGGGGGGTCAGTTGGCCATTACCGGGAATTGCCCTTTTCCCCAATGTAGAGTGATCTCGGAGTTGGTATATTTAGTTGGGGGGGCTGTTGGGGGCACAGCCCCCCACTTGATTAGGGTTTTGAAGTTTGTATTTTTTGTGTATGGCCATGTGAATTTTGTCCAGAAGAAAAAAATCGTGGACGTGGTCATTCGCGCTTTAGGGGTTCACTCTTTAGGTGTCTTGTGATTATATGTTCAAAGAAAAGTCTCTTTAAGCATATAATATAGACCCAAGTTAAGGACTGAACCCCTTCTTCATAATCCTTTTCATTGGGGACTAATTGAGAGGCAAAAGTAAAGTTGTTCTCAATGCTGGGATAAAAACTTGGAGGCTTCATAGTTGGTGGTACCTTTTGAAATTCTGAGTACCACAATTGTGATGTTTGGAAATGTAAATTTTAAGGAACATGTACTGCGTCCAGTAATGCAGTATAATTGAGTGTTACCCTTCTTATGGAGTACAGTAATCTTTGGAGTTAAGTAGCAGGGGTACAGTGGGTACAGGGGCAAAGCCCTCTGCAAAAATGCTGTAAAGTTTTAACAGTTTCATTATTTGTTTTAAGTTGAAATCATTGTTTAATTTTTCAGGTAGTGAGAGTTGCAATATCTGTTCTCTCGGATTTGATAGGAGGCCCTGTTGGTGATTCAGATATGGGGCTTAGAGACTATGTCAGTAAGAGCCTTGATATTCTTGAGTACATATGGATGGTAGTCCTCCTGGTGTCCTGGCAAAAAGTGTCAGGGTAGATGAAGGTTACTGGGGGGGGGGGGGGAGTGGCGGCAATAAAATTCAGGGTAGATAAAGGTTACGAGGGTGTTTAGCAGTTTCGTTTTTTTATAGGCCTGTGACTTTTTATGTAGAAAGTGGGAGGATCGAGGTGAGTGCGTGAGGGGACCTTGCTGACGATGGTTGTGTCCTGTTTTCTAAGACTTTTTCAATAGCCTATAAAGCAACTCCTTCATATGTAACATTGTAACTAATTTGAGAACACTTGGCAGAGATCTAGTGGGTTCCAGTCTCAGCACAGGCTAGGGCCTTGATCCTGGCTTCCCCATTTGTGGATAACTAGATTCTGATTTTATAGATGCTTTGGCTGGAAATGTCTTCATCGGTTTTCTATGTGACATCTGGATTAGCTGAAACTTACAAAGCAGTGTGCACCAACATCTGAAAGTATTCACAAGTGGTTATTGGTGGCACATGTTTTGGGGACTGTAGGTGGCTACAGAGTTGTTTTAACGAATTCCAAGTGATTTTTGAAGAGTTATAGCTTCCAGTTTTAATTGGCATCCAGTTCTGTTTCGTTTTCATGCTAGATAATTTGGCAGAACATGAGATTATTGTTTTGTGCAGACATAATTGCACCTAAGAAGGCTATAACTAACAAAAAAATGGAAAATTCAAGGCTCGCATACAGTGCAAAAGCTAATGTACATCATAAAAATATCTTGAGGATTAAGGTATTTATGAAATACCTGGATATGAAAGACTGGGTCTTCTTGAAGTAAATAACTTGGGGAGACATTTGTTACCATTTGAGCATTAATGAAATATTTATTGGACATTTAGACTGGAAACTAGGATGATGTGGATGGCTTTACATTTTACTGAAGGCATATTTTATTTATTGCTATGTATGTATGATTCTCTGTTGTGCTTTTATTGGAAGATGTACACATGGGTGGAGGAGATTCAAGTTTTCCAACAAAATTCAAAGTGCTTAATGTAGGGTAATCAGTGCATCTAAAAGACATTAAAATTGCAGTGAATCCTAAGGATTCACGTACAGTAGTTCAGAGCACATTTTGAAATAAAATTGTCTTTCAAAAGTACTTAATATGATAACACTAAACCTTTGCTATTAGATTTGGGGGTTAGGCAGCAGTTCATGTTGCAGTCAAGTAAGCAACTAGGTTACAGTACTAGGATTAGTACAGTTAAAGTTTAAGCAATAGCAAAACTTCTTAGTCAATATAAAATCTGACATGGTGTAATTGCATATGAGTTTGTTACACTTTTTTGACAAATGTTTGGATGGATTTATTACCCAAAATGTTTCTAGTTTAACTACTTATTTATTTATTTATCCATCCAGAAGTTTTTCAACTTTTTTTTTTTACCGTGCCCAATTTAGACTGTTCTGTGGTCATTGTCTCTTGCATAACGTAGCAGCAAAGCAATAAATGTCCACGCCTGTTGAAATGTAGAAAATAATTTTCTTCTCACACTAAACCTTTTGTATTTTATATTTTATATTTTTATGTGATTAGATAGTTATTGTAATTGGGGAGTAACAAATGAACAAGTAAACGGTCATCATATAGCAGTTTTATCCTAGTAGGGTATAGGAACCTTGTAAAGTTCAAGGCAAGATGATCTTTTACATTAATAAACTGGTAAATGGTACACCATTTAGAGTATTCCCTTTCCACCTTAATGTCTCATGCCAAATTAATCCTTGCTAGTATAGAGGCAAGACCGCTTCATACTGGTGTCTTGGTTTCTTAAGCATTTGGTTAGGAGAACAGAGAAATCAAAACCTTGCTTGTATTTAGGGAAAAAGTGATGAGCTAAGGTATAATGACAGAAGGATATAATATAACTGGATGAGTCACCAAATCCTGAATTGCTGAATGAAAGTAAATGGGAAAAAAAGGCATGCTGTTCACATTGAAACACTATGCCACATTGGAGTTATGCCTACACTCCCTCAACTAATATAATCTACATCTGAGGTCAGCAGTGCTAGTGAAATAAGTGAATGAAGGCAATCACCTAGCTGCAGGTTCACTATGTTCCAAACCACTGAATCCTGCATTCTGCAGACTGAGACTGAATTTAGATTAAAAAGTTCTGCCTTAAGTCACGTGACTGCAATAGCAAAAAACAAACTTGATTTTTTTAAATATCAGCTGCCCACGTGTGATATGTATTAGTCACATAGGAAAATAGAGGAGGCCGTGAGAGTGTGCATACTTTGCTACTGTTGCACATTCATGCTGTAGCTGACTATATGCCACATTTAGAAAAAAAAAAAAAAAGAACCATTAATATGATGGACTTCCTAGACATCTCCCAAACTCTCTTCTACCTGGCAGAATCCTATTTCCAGTATGCCAAAAGTGAATTTTTATTTCAAGGATGAATTCACTCTACGGGGGGCATGCTGGAATAGTTGTAAGCCCTTACAAGAACGTGTATCATGGTGAAGGTAAGGTCAGTGCCTAGCTTGTTGGTCAAAAAAAAATACATACATAAACATAACTAATTATGTTCATGCAGAGTGTAAAATCAACACGATTGACTTTTTGTATTCTCACTAGTATATTTTCTTATTTATTATTTAGTAATTATTATATTTTTTGTTTCATGGGAAGCATAATGTACCCTCCTGCCTACTGTCATGTTTGGTCCATCTTTAAGAAAAAAGTTAAGTGTAATGAAATGTAACATTATAGTTAGAATTGAGTAAAATGACACCTTTTGCAAGATGGTTTTCATAGAATGCAAAAAAAAAAAAAAGAGCAATGGCATGTTGAAACTTCTCAGGAATTCTGTTTCCCAGAACCTGGCAGATTGACAATACAAAAAGATGCAACATGCAAATGGATGTGCACTACATTCTGTCAATATTCAAGTGATATCCGCATGCTTTGAAGTGGGAGTCCAAAAGTAGTGTCTAGTCTGTTCAGTCTAAACGGATAGGTTACATAATAAAATTAAAACCTTTCAGTTGCATATTTAAAATTAAAACTTTTCAGTAACTTTTCATACAACTGTATCACGCAATGTTTTGGGACAGCTATGTGTTTATTTCTTTTAATTTGCTTTTGTTAAAAGGGTGAGAACAGCTTTACATGGGAAGTGGTTCCTACTTCAGTAACGTAGGATTTTGGTGACTATAAGTTGCAAAGCACAATAATCCTTAAAATATAAAATTCTTCATCCTCTAAATGTGTTTACCCTTTCCCTCGTTTCACTTTTTAATGTCCATTTCTAATTCATATGTGGTTTATTGAAGAGAGATCCTAAGGATTGATAGTCCCCTGTGGATAGCCCTTTGAGTTAGAAAAATAAGCAAATACTGCATTTAGAAATTTTCATGATTTGAAATATCCTACTTTTTCTTATGGGAAAATATCTGAATGGTGTGAAAATATTTCCTCTTTTTTAACACCAGTTCATATTTTCACACATAGGACCATGCAATGTTTTTGCAGAGAGTTCCTGTTTCCACTATCCTGTTTTTAAGGCTGTGAGAGAGGAAGCAATAAAAATAAAATTGTGTGAATAGAACTAAAAATCCGTTTAGAATTTGGTTGAAAGGAGCCCGCATAACTTTGTTAGTTTATAGTTTTATTAACTGGGGCCAAAAACACTTGTGTCCTGTGTATCTACACTTTTAAGTATGCAACTTAGTAAGACAACTTGTCTAGTTTCTCTATGTGAGGCAAGCACATTTTTTTTTTGTTTCACAAACGTATTTGGATTTCTGCAGTTTAATCTAACTTGTTAACCTAATGTACAAACAAAGGTACTTGTGCACTGTATAATCTGATTTTCTCTTTACTTAACACTTTCAGTGAGAACCATCTAGTAAGATTTTCTTCCATCTATATCACTAAAGAATTTTAAAAGATTAGTGAAATTTTGCTGTGTGTTGTACATGGTACTTGCTTCAAAATATGAACATGTTCCTGTATTATTGTTCATACAAAAAATATATTCAAGCCTGTAATTCTACCCTCCTACTTTGCCTCTTACAGGTGTTCCTTTTTGGGGCATTTAGGTTATTATGTTTGATGTCTTAAGAGTAACTAAACCTTGAAAGCAAATTTCTATATAATGCCTTGTTCTTAAAATAGGAGAAATAAAACTAGATGCAGATCTGTACATCTGGTAGCTTAGTGTTAATGCATAGTTTAGGCATTTAACATTTTTATCATATTTTAGTGTAAAGCCTTATGGATGCTTAAAAACAAGTAAATTGTGTCTAGATCATTTGTAAGGTGGAACCCATTTTCAGGGGCAGTATAACTGAGTAACCATATACAAAGGGTAGTTATTAGCATACCTTCAAATGTCAGAAATAGTATCATCCTTGGCTGCAAAAGAACTACTGCAGCAGCATGATTTCTAGATGTGTGTTTGTATGACACACACACACACACAGATAAATATTTATTTAAGGGAGTGCAGAGTAGAAGTAGCATTAAAAATCAAAGGGTTTATAACACACAGAATAAATGCAAGAAATTGAGCAAGACTTGTTTATAATATGCATCACTCAACACACAAGATTGGCTGAGCCTCTGATCATAAATTTGGTTGTTTGTGTTCAAGAAATGAATCTCAAGGAATTCACCTCATGAGTAGAGAAACAAAGCTTAAAAAGTGAATCTTGACATCATTTGGAAAACATGTAAGTAAATCATTTTTTTAGTACACAGCTTTACTAGCTTTGTATACTCTCTTTGTAAAGAGAGAGAAAAAGGTGTAGGAGCACTTAAGTGTTTTACAGCTTTTAAAGCTGGAATACTCTGCCATCTGTGCTGTCACACAGTTCTTTGTAGTACTGTGCTGTCACACAGTTCTTTGTAGTACATGGATCTTTGTCTGTTTTAGTATACAATACACAGAATAAAATATCTGTAGGAGCATGGAGTGTTTCGCATCTTTGAAAGCTCTATGACACTTCACTCTATCCTAGACAGCAGCTAAAAGGGAAGTGTATTTCTAATTCTCTAAACTTTAAAAGCTGCAATATACCTTTTGCTATCACACAGACAAAGTGTGGCAGCGTTAAGTATATTACAGTTTTTAAAGCTGTTTTAGTTTCCTAATGCTGTTCGGTGGTAGCTACTGTTTATACCATAACATGAGACTAGAACAAAACGGCACTGAAAGGTACTTAACTAACTTTGTTAGAGCACTTTACAAATTTGCCTTTGACCCAGTTGTGTAGTCCTGGTGCTTCATGTACTACTTAGCAGACTTTGTGAACCATGAGGTCCTTGTCTTATAATTGTCTATTTTTAGTGCATGTGTGTTTGTGTTTTTGTAATTGGTACACATTTTATGTCCTGCTGACATGGAATGTGAGTTCTGCATTTCATTTATAGCCTTGTAGTCACTCTCTCATTATGCCTTTGACATTAAAGGAATCCCACAGAGGGAAATTAATGACAACCTGTTCCTTCATACTACATATAGAAGACATTAAAAGCCTACTTCTCGCATCCTAATAAGCAAATACACATTAAACAGAATAAACGTAATTCATATGGCTACTTTAACGCTAGTCTTGCACAGCCAGGCCAACAACCACATTTTACACCTACAATCCCATCTGCTGTAGAAAATATTAACCTTTAATAAACTCTATTCCAACATATACAACTATTCTAGATCAAAATGAACTACCTTTCATCCAACAAACGAGTCCAACTCCTTTATAAGCATCCCCAATCATGCAACTGTACCTAAAATATGCACAATAAATAACTGCCTCCCACCAAGAAAATTAAACACCATGCCTGCAGCAACACCTCACGTCATCACCTCTTGACGACTTTACAGGACTACCCCAAATGATCTAACATTATCCATCATTATTCTAGCCCTAATTTACCTCAGACTTCCTCCTTTTTGTGGGTGCAGCTTCTTATTCAGCAAAAGACCATGTAAGCAAATGGTAGAGGCACAAACCTTCAAGTAAACCTGTGCTGTCAAGCTGCATCTGAATCGCACTCTAATCCTATTTTTTAATAGCTACCCTTCCAACTATTAATACTGGGTTACTTCAACCTTAATGTACTAAACTTAAAACCTCAATGAATGGCTCACTGATCAAAGTCTAACAAAAATAATTTCAAAACATTAAACTAAAAATCAGATCAATCATAGACTGTCTTATCACCAGCATCCCTAAAAAATATCCACCTACTGTCTATTTCCCCAACATACTCTGTGACCACTGTATTTGTATTCTACTTAAACCCATATATACAATCTTTAAGCCAAAATCAACAGCAAACTTTCAAAATCTTCATAATACTCTGTCTGCACCAGACTTGCAGACTAGGCCCACTTCTCTCTAATCAATATCCTAATCAACCAGCACATTTGCTTGTATCACCACTACTCGCCCTTCAGATAATCTGTTTCCTTTTGTTATGAGACTACATAAAATGAGTCAAAATAGATGTCTGACCAAAGAGAAGTCTATACTAAAACTAAAAGACAAAAATGGAAAGATTTAAACTATGAAATTTTGCAAAAAAAAAAAAAAAATCTGAAGATCTAAAACAATTCAGCTGCAAAACCGCCATTCCTGTTTCACTAACCAATGCAAAACTTCTACACACAAAGTAAATCATCTCTGAAGAGAGCAAAATAATAGGTACAGGGCTGAAACAACATCATCCCCTTATTCAAGAACTCATCCCTGCTTAATAGTTTCCTGTATGGACTTGGTCATGTACCTCTTCATCCTCGCTCCTCATTAATCATACTAGACCCTCCCACCCCCTTTAATGCATTTCTTCATTCTTTTTCCAATAAATATAAAAGAAGTAAATAGAATAAATATTTTCCAAAATACCAATAGTCCAACAGGTTCTAGCAAATCAACAGCCAAGATTTCTTAAAGCTTGCAGAGATTTCATTACAGTCCCACTCAGACATGTTTGCAACCTTTTTCAACTACTCATCTATCTGGAAAGAAACATAGTTACATGAGTATCAAAAATATCCAAACCAAACTCTCCATTCAGTTTCTGACCAGTATCCATTCTCCTTACCCTATGTAGAATTCTGAAGAGTAGCTTAACAGTCAAGTGGCAAATTATACAAAAAGCATTCCTTTAGAGATGCCTGCATGGATCTTAAGGTAGATAAAGCACCATGACTGTACTTTTACAGATGGTACTAATGAGAAAAAAAGTTATTGGCTGTGTGGGCAATTTTTCCTTCTGTCTCTCTCAACTTTCTGATTTTAAAAACTCGCATTTGCACTTGTTTCTTTCCTGTAACTAGTTCAGATACAGCTTCTTCGTTTTAGCACTTGTATTTGCTTATTCATGCTCAGCACTTGTTTAGAACTTGTTGTAAGCACTAAATAAGCTACAAATTATTACAGCACTCAACCTCCCTCATTACCTAGAGGAAAACAGTTTTATACTTACTTTCCTCATTTGCTTAGAGAAAATCAGCTCTTGTACTCACTTTCCTTACTTGTCTAGAGAAAAATATTTATTCAGGCATGTCCAAGGGTCATCTCCCAGTGTTCTGTCCTGTCTATCTGATGAATCTGGGCATCTTGGGGCAATGTAGTAATTTCTTCATGTACACAGACAACCCTGTCCTCCTACAACCTGTAAGAGATGCACTTATCTAGCCAAACTGGAGGTAAACCTCTCTCCAACCAAAACTGAACTTGACAGTCAAGAGGAGAAGGTAAACACTTGCACCACACCACACTCATCACATAGTCCCACTAAACCTACACCACCAAAATCCACACATAGAAACGCAAACACATTTGCGGAGGCTCTCGATAATAATTTGCTCAAGCAACGGAGACCTCCAAAGCAGAAAGCAACCTGTACTCCCCCCCAACACAACACAAATGACACACAGCCCACAGACTCAGTGTGCCACTCAACCACAGCCCATAAGTCGAAACAACATACCCAACACACTAGTCATAGGTGACTCTATAGTCAGGCACACTGATGTCCCACTCACCAGGCTAAACAAGGAGAAGGTTACTGTCAGCTGCCTCTCAAGTGTGTGGGTTATGTGGTGGATCCTGGCACCCAAGTTGTTCCACAACCAGTACAAATATGACTCTGTGCATGATGGTGTGAATGACCTGAGATGTACCTCCCTGGACTACATGAAGAGACATGGAAGAGCTCTCCAGTCTTGTAGCCCAGGCAGGTATGACCCTAGCCCTGAGTAGCATCCTGCCATCACCCAGAATGATACCGCAGTATAAGGACAAAATGATTGACTTCAACAATTGGCTAAGCTTCTGGTGTCAGGGGATCCAGTATCTGTCTGCCTGGGACAACATGGTCGACGGACTACGATGCTTTGCCAGAGATGGCCTGCACCTGTCACCCCTGGGATTCTAGATACTGGCTAAGGCTCCTGCTGCCCCTATAGTGCCTTTTTAGGCAAGGTTCAAAAGACAAATTCACCACCGTAACAGGAACAGGCAAGCAAAAACTGAGAGTAATGCTACTCTGTGCTAAAAGTCTAAATCTCAAAATGCACTCCCTCGAGGCACTCCTTAAAATGGAGAACATTGATATCTGTGCAGTGACTGAGACCTGATTCAAGGCTCCAGAGAGCACCCCTGCATTACCAGGCTATAACTCATACAACACTTTTCGGCCATCTAACCTGGACAGGAACACCAAAGGCAAAGGTGTGTCCATATTCATTAAAGATATCCACACCTCCAGGCTAGTTGCTCGGCATAATGCATCTGAGGTTATCCAAGTGCAACTAACTCTGGGCAAAACTGCAATCCAAATTGTAGCTTGCTACAGATCCCCCACCATGCCCCAGGATTCCCACTTCTCTTTTCTTGATATACTGGAAAATATTAGGGTTCAACCAAACACCCTAATAATGGGCGATTCTCAGCTACCCCACCATTAACTGGGAAAACTACTCCTGTACCAACTCCTTCACTCAACGCTTTCTGGAATTCATAAATTCCGATGCCCTGAATCAACTTATCTACACCCCCACCAGGGGCAACAATATCGTAGACCTAGTCATTACCAACATGAGTGACCGGTGTTCCACACCTGAAGTCAACTCCTCGTTGGTCAGATCCGACCATAAACTAATCACCCTAGATATCCACATCCCGCCCCCACCCCCCACCCCCATTAAGGAAACCACAGTAAAATATTTCTCCAAAGCCAACTTCATGCTTCTTAAGACAGAAATGGTGAACTTCATGACACCCATGCAGATGGACAACTGCAGTTACGACTGCTGAAACCTACACAAATGCACTCTATAGGCACTTACATGAGTGCATGGATCATGCTATCCCAAACAGAACCAAGATGCTATTCTCCAAAAAAAGGAAGCCAATCTGGTGGTCCCCTGCCATAAACAAACTCTACAACGGAAGAAAGAAACTGTTGCAAAAGAGAGTAAAATCCCATAAGTAGAGGAGCTCCCTGGTCAGCTTCAGTAAGAAGCTGAGATCCCTTATAAGATCCTCCAAAGCTAGCTACGAAAACAAAAACACCACGGATTGCTTCAGTAAGAAGCTGAGATCCCTTATAAGATCCTCCAAAGCTAGCTACGAAAACAAAAACACCACGGATTCTAGGAACAACCACAAAGCATTCTATAGCTATGTCAAGAATCTCAATGGCAACACCCAGATCTGCTCTGACTTGCAGCACAACGGCATGAAAATTACAGAACCAACTGATATTGCCAACATCTTGACAGATGGGTTCAGTGCTAACTTTACCCCCTACCCCACCCCCTAAAGGGCCCATATCTATATAGGAAGAATGCAGATTCCCTGTAATCACAACTAATTGGGTAAAAGCTGCACTCTCTAAAGCCAAAAGCACAGCATCCATGGGACCGGACAACATCCCAGGCTGAGTTGTACACGAACTTTAGAACGAACTGGCTCCCCACCTAAGCACCGTGTTCAATCATAGCCTCACATCAGGCTTTGTGCCCATTGAATGGCTCACAGCAACAGTTATCCCACTTCACAAAGGGGGAGCCAGCACTGATCTTGTGAACTATTGCCCTATTAGCCTGATGAGCCTGGAATGTAAGGCCATGGAACGTGTCATCATGGAACTCATAAACAAAGACATTGGTAACATCCAAACTCTGGACCTCACCCAGTTCGGGTTTGTGAAAGACAGATCATGCCTCCTGAATGTGATTTGACTTCTTTGAGGCAGTCACCAAAGCCATAAACGAGGGTAAGGTGGTTCACACAGCCTATCTTGACCTTGCCAAGGGTTTTGACACCGCCCCCCAGTCTGGAATTATAGCTAAATTCTATAAATCCCCATGTCACAAGATGGGTTGCCAACTGACTCACTGACAGAACCCACACTGTAAAAGTTGCATACTCCAAATCTGACTTCAAACCAGTGACAAGTGGAGTACCACAGGTTCAGTCCTGGGACCCATCCTGTTAGCTTGTACTTCAGAGAAGTAGATACCAAACACAGAAGGCCTTTGGCTAACGAAGCTCTCAGATGACTGCAAACTAGGAACCATAGTCGAGTCCTCAAGTGATGTGGACATCCTACAGAAGGGCCTCACTGAGACAGATGCCTGGTGTCAGAGCCATGGCCTCAAGCTCAGTGCCAAAAAGTGCATTGTCATCCCCTTTGGTAACAACTCTGTACCCGTGAACTACCACATAGGCAGTAGTCTACTTAACACCGAAAGTGTGATAAGAGACCTTGGGACACAGATGGACAGTAGTCTCTCCTTTGATAATCACATCACCACAGTAGTCAGGAAATCCTTCTATGTGGCACACCTCATCACAAAAAGGTTCTCATCCAGGAAAAAAAGAGGTCATTTTCCCCCTCTACTCGATACTCATTAGACCCATTATAGAGTACAACACCCCTTTTGGAATGTACCTCACAAGACCTCTGCAGAGGCCACAGACGTACCTCACAAAGAGGATTACTGACCTCAAACAGATGCCCTACACTGACAGTCTCAAACTCCAGCTTTACTCAGTAGCATATCACCTACTCGGAGGTGATCTCTGCCTAACATATAAAGCTATGTCTAACCCAGAGCTGTTGTACATGCTACACCTAAAGAAATCCCAATCCCTCCGAGCTACACAACCTTGTCACCACAATAAACAGGACATGCTGGAGGGATAGATTCCTGTCCCAGGGACTTCCCATACTGTGGAACAAGCTACCCATCTATGTCAAGCAAAGTTCCTCATTAGCACTCTTCAAGAAAAATCTTGATGAGTGGATGGGAAATAGGAACTTCACCCCGGGGATCACTTCTGTGGCTCTACTCGACAGGGGCACTAGAAAATAACTTTCTTGGGTGGCGTAAGCCAGGGAACCTTGTTGGCTAGGCTTACTTAGGCCCTTGGGCTGATTGCCTACCTATGAACCTATTAACAGGAGCAGATTTCATTGATCTCACCAAAGCATTTGACATAGTTGAGTATCAAATCCTGTATCACTCAATCCTAGCAGTTGGTGTAAGTTTCAAAACTTTTCAGTGGCTGCAAAACTTCCTGAAATAGCAAATCTTTGCAGTTAAGTGAGTAAAATTACTTCTGTCCCTGCACTCCTGTTTAGAGGAGTGCCAAAGAGATTCATTGTCTCCCCACTCTTCTTTTTCATTTTACATTAATAACCTAACAACTTCCCTCCACGTTCCCTAAACATATAGAACATAGTCATCTACACATTCTGCACATCAGGAAGAAAATTAAACTGCCATAAAGTCCTTGATAGTGGATGAGTTATCTTCAGTGACCAGCTGACTTGCCACAAGAAGGGTCATCCTTGATGCCTTAAAAAAAAATGTTAGTTCACACAAGGAAGCCAATCTAAAATTCAACAATTGCTCTTCTGGTCTTAAAAAAACAAAGGTCCTATTTCCTCTCAGTAGCAGTTGAATCAGACTTCGGGAAAGACATTTCATACTCCCAGTTTGAGTATGGCCTCCCTGTCATTGCTGCCACTTTATTTATTTATTTATTTATTTATTTATTTATTTATTTATTTTATTTTACATTTGTTAACCGGGAAAAAATCCGACTGGATACAATGTCCTTTTTCAGCGGAGGCCCGGGGAGAAAAGCTCCATCATTATACAAATACAGACATTTCCAAAGTTATAAAATTACAGAGAGTGAAAAAGTCAAAAAGTCAAACAAACAATCAGATTGCAGAATTCATTTGTTACCAATGCATATAAGGAAATAAAAAAATGATGACAATGGACAAATTCAAGTAGATAATAGAGACTAGGAAATGTCAGTCAGGAGGTGAGCATTGGCAGAGCCAGTGCTTCTGATAGTGGTGAAACAGTTGTTTCTTGAAATGGGGTAGAGAGGTAGAGGAAAGAATACTGGTGGGAAGAGAGTTCCAGACTTTTCCAACGGCGTTTGGAAAGAGTGCATCTCCTCCAGTATTATAAGCTTTGACCATCTTTATGAGTGGTCTGTTCGCAGAACGTAGACTGTTAAGATTAGAGTATGGAAGGGCTAGGTTCTGAAGTGAAGGACAATTGTCGGGGTTTTTGAGAATTTTATGTACCTCAGTGAGTTGGGTAACTCTAACAAGGTTGGGGAGTTCAATCCATTTTAGGTTTTTTAGGTTGGTGCAATGATGGGTCCTGTATGGAGTTCCTGCTGCAAATCTAGCTATATGATTATATGAGCAGGATAGTTTATCAAGTATGGTTTTGTTAAGATTGGTGAATATTGCAGATGAATAAAGAAGGGTGGAGAGCAAATGTGTTCGGGCAATGGTGACTTTAGTACTTGGTGTTAGGAAGTTTTTAATTCTGTATAGCGATCCTAATTTTTTGTTTACTGTTTTGATGGACAGGTTGATATGCATGTCGAATTTCAGTTTATTATCAATAGTAACTCCTAGCAATTTCGTGTGGGGGTCTGGGGAGATGATAGTACCATTTTTGGATGTTAAAGAGACATCAATAAGATGATTTTTATGAGTTGGTTGAAAGATTAATAATTTAGTTTTTTTAGGATTAACTGTCGTCCTAATAGCCAGTTTTCGACTTTGGTGAAGCAGTTTTGGGTTTTAGTTAGTAGTCTGTCTGGAGATGTATCTGAACAAACCAGTGTTGAGTCGTCCGCATATTGGATACAGGTGGCCTCAGGAATGACTGTATGGAGGTCATTAATGAAGACCGAGAAAAGAAGTGGCCCCAAAATGGACCCTTGAGGGACCCCAATGGTATTTGGTAGTAAAGTGGAGAGAGTATTCTGCCACAATACTGCTTGTTTCCTGTCTGAGAGGTAGGCTTTAAACCAGTCTAGTGTCAAGTTATCCAGGTAGAGATTTTTCTTTAAAAAGGAGTTCCACCCCAGTGGCCACTAAAACCTTTCCCAAATTCAGATTTGCATTTAAAACACACCAACAAAAATAGACACCTGTAAATGTGTTAGTCAGACATCCGTAACATAATGTACCAGTTATTTACCATTCCGTGAAGTAACTGCAGTGGCTGGGTCAAACTACATTTTGGGCATTAGAGTGATCCATATTTGTTTTGCACAAATAGCCTGTTATGGAACAGAACCTCCCCTTGTAAACATTTTAGATAATTTACTAATTCCCTAACGCAATTAACTTGGCCCTTACACACCACTTGTATTCTGCTTCTCCTTACTCTGTAACCTGATCCAACCTTGTATTCCCATCCTTTCTTGCAGTGCCATTTTAATAACACTGCTGCACATTTTTAAGCTTCAGATAAATTTAATACATATTGAAATGTCTGGAGTCACTTGCATACATTATATTGTCAAATATTTAAAAAAATAAGCAAACCCTTGAGGATCAGTATGCAAAGTCTAACAATTACTAGTCTTGTTATCAAACTATAAGGTTGGGGGGGGGGTTCAGATGGCACATCAGCACCGATGTTTGTTGGATAAATAAAATAGATTTGTGAAAACAGACTAGTAATTGGTATTCTTATTTTTGTAATATAGTTGGCGTCATGGTAAATTATACATTTTAGTAACTCTTTGTGCAAATGTTTCAGGGATGATGGCTGATCTATAGAACAATTTAAACAGCCTAACATTTTTGAATGATTCGTCTACTGTTTATAGTGGATACAAATGTGTGCTGTTCTACTGTATGTGAGAGTTGCATAAAAGTATTCTTCAGTCTCCTACTTTTGGATGAATTGGTTCCATCTACCAAAGGCTGTATATAGTTTCATAGGTTTATACTAAGCTAATGACCACTAGGGCCTTGTAATCCTAGCCGCGTAACCCAAATATGGTGCACAAGTTTTTATATAGGGGTGATTTTTGGTTATGACACAACTTACTGGCTGCCTCTGTCCATCAAAGACATGGGCACCAGACCAGGGGTGACTTTTTGATTTTCCATCCAGTGGTCCAAATTATACTTAAATAGGGTTAGTGAGGGACTTTGTTTCACATGGATGGAGGGGCTATTCCAGAGAATGGAAATTCTTTAAGATACATATCTGTCTCAAGTCCTGTTTATGTCACAAGCAAAATTGAGGTCTTTGGAACTAGTAGTTCTGATCCTGTTTATTTTGCGGATATGTAAAAGGTTTGCCAGTGTCGGGTCTGCCTTGTCAGACATAGATTGCCTCACAGTAGTCTGTGGGAGACTCGAGTGTAGAGAGAGGACTTTGAGGAGATCCACACATGATATTGTGTTTATGCCCGGAATTTGTTTTGTAAGGCAGCAAATTGAACATCTGCAAAGGTTCATGTGCCTGGTTGGGTACATTCCAAAAGGTGTATTATATACTATGATGGGTCTGATGAGGGCTGAGTACAGTGGTATGATGACTTCCTGGGACCTATATGCCATGCCCTTACCTATAAGTAAAGCAACATGGAAAGATTTTCTTACTACCTTGGACACATATTGATTGAAGGTTAGGTTACTGCCTGTAGGAGTTCCCAGATCCCTGACTAGTAAATCAAATATTGGGTGTCTTTTTATTGATGCTGTAGTTTCCTGTGGTGGCCATTTTCATAAAAGATACTATAATGCATTTTTTGTCATTGAGTTTTGTGACTTTGACAGCCTTTACTTCTCTGTGTTAGACCTTCCTGTAGGGTGTTTGTATCTTGGGGGGGATTGCAATTTACAATCATCTGTAAACTTGGTCAGCCAGAGACCTTGAACGTTGGCTTTGACTTCTGAGAAGTAGATGCCAAAGAGGAGTGGGCCCAGCACAATGCCCTGAGGGTCTCCACTGGTGATCAGCCTTTTTGTGGAGGTGGTCTCACCGATCCTAACCTCCTGGGTCCTATCCATAAGCCAGCTGGCTATCCAGCACATTATATATGGGTTTATGCCCAATTCTATAAGTTTGTTAGTAATGCTTGAGTGGAGTATTGCATCAAATGCCTTTGCCAGATCAAGGTTGCAGTATCCACTGTTTTTACCAACATCCATTGCTCTGGTGACTTTTTCAAAGTCTACCAGGTTTAGTGGGCATGACCTTCCTTTGATGGAGCCAAATTGGAATGGATCCAGTGTCTGAAGGTCTCCAGTGTCTTTGTTCGTTTCCATGGCCTTGCAAATAAGACTAGTCAAACTAATGGGTCTCTAGTTTTTGGGATCTGTTGATGGTACACCCGGTACACCCTTATGAAGGGGGATGACCATTTCAGTCCTCCTAGTGGCTCCAGTGGCCCTGGATAAGTTGTATTTTAGACTGTTTAAATGGCATCTCCGTATATTACCCGGCGCCCAACAAGGCTGTGTTCTTGGCCTTAATGAACACAGCCAGGGCTTGCTGTCTGTTTACAGTTGAAGGGGTATTTCTTGGGTGGGTGGCTGGAGTTGAGTTGGGGAGGTTTGCGGGTAAAGTTGTCAGCCAGCAGATGCTCATCATGCGGCTCAGTGAATGTGACACCATTGGCTACCAGTTCATCACACTGCTGCGTGCTCTCATCTCTAACGTATCTTATGGTTTATGGTTGGGAGGCTATCTTAACCTGAAAATTGGCTTTATTGGATTTAATTAGCCTTCTTGCATGTTTAGTTCTTATCTTTATGGGCATTACTCTTCCTGAATTTAGCCATTACATTTTTTTTTTTTTTTTGTATGTTCTGTTTAATTTGGGATGCCACCATGGTGGTTTGTTTTTGGAGTTAGCTTTAGCCTTACTTCTGGTAGGTACAGCAACCTCTGTGCAGCCTTTGACATGGTTGTACAGAATTTCTGAAAAAAATTCTACATAGATTACTGTGTTCTCTGGGTTTGGAGATGCACTGAATTTTGATGAACTTTCGCTTGCTAAAAGGTAATTCCCCTTTGAATAGTTAACTGTTACTGAGCTTACTGAGGTTACCAAGTTGATTTTGATTTCAAAGGATGTAGCTTTATGGTCGGACTCCACCAGGAAGGATGTGACATTTGGGGGGATGCATATTTGTGAGTACGAGATCTTGTATGTTGAAGCCTCTAGTGGGTGTATGCACTAACTGGTTAGGGGTATTTGTACTTAATGGAATCTCTGTGCCTGCAGATTTAAGGCCATGTAGTATTCCCAGTCTATAGAAGGACAATTTAAATTCCTCCATGATTAGGGTGCGCAGTTGGATATTGTGCCTCCAGTAGGTCTAAGTATGCGTGTGAGTTTCTTGAGACATGGAGGGTGACCTATAGCTAGCTAGTATATGGTAAAGAATTGCACATGGAGAAACTCCGAATGCTTCTTGCTGATGTATATTGAGACACCTGCACCTGTGGGCCCCGTCTGGTCTAAAAGTGTGGAAGGCACTGAAGCCTTGCACTGCTGGGTTATCATTTTGTGGTTTTAAACCATGTCTCAGTAGCTGCACAGATGTCCATATCCTTGAGGGTGAGGAGGGTTTGGAAGGAATGTAGTTTTTTGGTTAAGGCTCCTGGCATTGAATAGTAACACCTTGACATTCAGTTGAGTTGATTTTGCCATGTCATGAGGGTTGTCAGTTTGGCATTACTTAAAGGCACTGTGGGGTGGATAAAGTTTTAGCCAGTATTCAGAAGCATAAAGGGACAGGTGTAGACCATCCTTGGCAAAGCAAAGTGGTCTGTTGACCATGTCCTCCAGTGCCGACAAATATTGGATTCACTTGGTATGACACCAAGATGTCAGCCAGTTGTTAAATTGAATCATCTCTTGTTCATATTATGGCATCATCCTTGGTGAAGGTAATATGCTACTCAATGCTAGGCTCATATCAGCCTAAGACACATAGGGTGGTAGGTGTTGATTGGGTTTTGCTGAGGATACACTTTGCCAATGGATCTAGGAGTTTTTTGTTTGTTTAGGAAGACTGTATTTAAGTGCCTCAGCAATGCATACATTGGTCTATGTGTGGTGGCAGTCTTGTTTTTGGTTTTTACAACCTGATGTGTGCTTCTATGCAAGAGTTTAATCTTCAGTGACATTGTGCATGTGCACCTCTCACATACTGTATTTGTTACTTTAAGGATTAATAGGTTGCCAATAAACATGAAACACTTGCTACATTGTCAGAAGATGCCAATAGCCACCAAGCTGGCTGCAGAGAAGTTAGTAAGCTGCATATCCATGTTGTCCAGTCCTTTAATTAGTGAGCTAATAAGGATGTGACGTACAGGGGCTTAAAGAATAATATTAAGGGTACTTTATTGTGGCTGACTGGCAATACCATTAAGTTTGGTAGACTTTGGTATTTTATAACCTAGTCTAAGCGTAAAGTAGCTGTTCTAAACTTATTGGCTTACAAGATTTTTCCTGTGTACTTTTTGCTTTACAGGTTACATTTTTATGGGCAGTTCTACAGGGGAAACTTGCTTTCTATGTGTTTGCTTTATACATGACATTGCTTACCAGCTCTGTGCAAATGCACCACATTTATACCAGCACTGGCAAAACAGAAAACTGACAACTGAGCCATATGGCCAATAAAACAACTGCAGTCTGAGCCCTTTTGTGTGCTTCCTAACTCAGACCAGGCAAACACCTCCTGTGACAAGATAATGTCATTCTTCCTAATGTAAATGCTCAGTACAAAGAATCCCACAGTTGCAGTGCTACTAGAAACCCCTTGCAGAAGGCAATTTCAAGGCAAGCAGCATCAATAGTGATGGCCTGTATCCATTTAATATTTTTCCTAAGACACCAAGGTTTGCTCAGCTCTGTGGAAGTGAGCACAGTCATGTAAAAGTACCAAATTTATGCCGGCATTGAAAAAAACAGAAAACTGGCTACTGATCCCTCTGGCCAATAAAACAACTACAGTTTGAGCCCTTTTGTGCATTTCCTAGCTTGATAGAACGTCATCTGCCACAAAATGAATAATCCCAGTCCTCTTGATGTAAAAATATAGTAAAAGGAAACCGCAGTGATTATTTAAAAGGCAGCTTGAAAGCATACTATCAGCAGTTCAACCATGGTAAAGCAAATACACTTTATATTGATAAAATGTAATAAATTAATTTTAAAATGCAACAGCGGTCTTCTGTAATAATACAATGTCCTTGTACTCCTTCTCTCACCAGGACTAAAATAGAAGCACCAATCCCACGACAGTTCCTGAAAAGCAGTTCCCAAGCCCTCCAATGACTGTCTGTCTAGTGTCAGTTGTTACAGCTTTCAACTATAAGCTGTAAAGAAGGGAATAACAATCTATGTATTGCAATATGCACTGACTGACTTGAGTGTGGTGATTTGAAACAGGCTTACACAAGTCCAAGGTGATGACCTTCCCAGTTTGATTTTTAAGTGCCCACTAGAAGGAGTAGATGAGATAAGATGCTGAGGAGTTTCTAAAGATAAATTTACAGCAGAGACAAACAGCTCAAAAGCCACCAAGTTACAACAACAAGTATGTGGGTGGTTGGGAAAACTTAAGCCCTCCAGATTTCTCAAAACTGGAAATCAAAGCAGTAGATAAAATGCAAAAATGGAGCAAGGCAGATCTAACTAGATAACAATTACATATGCAATGAAAGAACATTAAAATCCCCCTTGCTTATTTTCTCTTTTTAAAACTCCAGTGGGGGGCCAAGTAATTGTTTGCTTGCAAATGTAGCCTAGGCCTTATTGAAGGACCAGGCCAAACTACACTGTTTTGTGTATTAAATATCAGTCAAAGAAGCAAAATAACCAATTAAAAACTAGTGAAATCTGAAGCCTGAATGTAATTTTTTTTCCCCTTAGTCGGGGGTATATCGATCTATCTTCTAGATATAAACAAAATCTTGGGCTGCCCAAAAAACAGGAAATCAAAGCAGTGCATAAAGTGCAAAAACAGAACTGACACTGCAAAAGGTAGATCTAAATGGCTGAAAAAGTGCAGACACAAAGAAAATTACTTTCTTGCTTATCTCCCTCTTACACTCTGTTTACTTGTGACTGTAACTTTATTTTGCATTCAATCTTCTATTCTGATTAATTTGTGATTGTTTTGCATTCTGTCTTGCTTTATGTGCTGTTTCTCTGTACCTGAGTCATGGCCAAAAAGCATAGACTTGTCCACCTACCTGATACAAATGGGAAATAAATTTACTGTACAACTCATGCAGTAATTATGGTATGATTTGTTTAAATAGTTTAAACATTATAGTATAATTAGTTTTAAATAGATGTTTATAAATAAATGTTTATAAGCTGTATTACTAGTATGCATAATCACTTGGCATTTTTGCACTGTGCTTGGATATACATGTCTTGCTATATTTTTAGTGTCGGTGTACTGGGCATGTGTTCTTTTGTTTAGACTTCCTTACTGGAAAACTAATATTCTGGGACTAAATTGGAAGAGTAAGTTGTTATGGCCATGTGAGGTATTCTGTGTAACTTCAATCAAGACCTCGTTTATTAGAGGATATGTTGGATATGTTGAGATGTCGTAGAGAAGCACAACAGTCTAGCTGTGGTAGAAAGTTATGGTAACAGGTCAGAGGTGAAAGGAGCCATACTGCAATAGTTTCTAAATAAGAAAAGTGATTTCTCATGTAATCCTTCCTTATAGTTAACTATGGCTTTTGATATTTGAGAGTGAGTAAAATAAGACCACATTGAACAGGGAATACATCTTCCCAATTTTCCCCAAAGAGGCAACCTTTGCTTTTGACCGTGTATATTCCATCCTAGGAATGAAAGCAAAAAATGAAAAACTTCTTAAGGAAACTAAAGGCTTGTGCACATAATAAGTGCAGATTGCAGTATAAAGCCATTTGCAAGGAGATTATTCTACAAACCAAGAAGTGCTAAAGAACATTCAGAAGGTCAGGAACAGGTCCAGCCAGTGTCCTCGACACAAGAAAATGGACACAATTTTAAGAGTCGTAACTGGGTTGAGTTGATGAAATAAAGTGATAAGCAGAGTTTTATCCTTAACAGCATGACTTCAGTTTTTGTGTAGTTTAGTGTCCACTTGCATGAGTAAGAATTGCTATGTGATGACTGAAACATTTTTTTTCACTGCACTTGACTAGCCTAGCTCTCCTTGAGAGGGGAGGTATAATCTAGGGTGAGAACTGGCAAGATAGAATGGTTGAAAGACTCAGTAGCCTTAAACTTTTCTATGACTCCACAATTCTTCTTCCATTCCTTTTCTTTCAAGTAGGTTTTCCATCTTGATGTAAATATACATACAAACACATTTCTAAAGTCTGTTCTCCTGTATAGCATCCACTCTTCATTGCCTTTACAGTGCAAGCAAAGTACTGCTCTGCTTTCCATTCAGGACAATTTTGTGGAACTGTATATTGCATAATCACTTATTCTGTAATGTGTTTAGTCAGACGTGAATATCATATCTTATAGTTTAGCCAGACTCGCTCTCTGCTCACAAACCTGAGTTATCTTCCCTGTATATATAGCAATTTTGCATCCTGTATTTGTTCATGCTGCTCTTTTCTCTTTTGTTCTTCAGTTCTGCCTGTACTGTTGGTTTATATTGAGGCATCAGGTTTGACTGCAAGTGTGTAAATTAAACCTGTGATATGTCCTTTTTCATTTGCTGAGTAACCTCTCTAGCCATAAGTGATTGCGTTTGTGGTTGACCCAAGAGCAATGGTCTGGCTGAATGACATTTGTAGAGTTGCACAGTATATAGTTAGAGAAAATCAAATGTAAGATTTAAAAATCAAGCTCACTTGCAGCTCAGAGTAGTGTTTCCAGCCTATACTTGCCACATCATGTTCCTCCTCTTTTGATCAGATCTTTCTTTCTTTACACCATCCCAAAAGTTTTATCTCCTCCTCTTATTGATATTACCAGTTGTAAATGTCAGAGGTGGCAATGATAATAAAGATGTATATGACTGTGTGGTTTCAGTCTTCAAAAATTAGAAAAATGTCAGATAAATAGTAAGAAAAATGTAACCCATGCAACTACAACAGTTGTCACCTTACAGGACAGCTTGGAAGAAAATCAACATTAATTTAAACTAGTTAAGAATGAGTGAGACTTGGCAATAATGCACCATTTCATGTTTTCTATAAGAAAAAATAATTTTTAAACTTTTGTGTAGCTGCAAGGCCTACAGGCATGTAGCTCTGATGATGATCCAGTTGACCCAAATTCAGTTCATGATTGGTTGTAATAGCCAGCAGTAGGGAGATGGGATGGAAGTGGCAACTATCAGCACACCCATCTTATGGGTGTGGGGGGGGTTAGCTCTGGTCTACACTGTTGGAAGGATTCCGTAGTCCTTGGCTTGCTTGTCATAGAGTAGCATAAGATTTGGGAATGGCATGCATGGAAGTACACTTGCAGCCATCCAGAATGCAAGCTTTGCTTTGGTGGATGAGCAGCAAACCGCAGCAAGGTAGTTGGAAACTGTAAACAAAAATTCCTGAACTTGACACTGAGCACTCCTTGACTTTGAACTTTTACCTTTCAGGGAAACAGTTTGGGCAATGGCTTCTCATACCCAAGAGGAATGAGTGGGTCAGCAAGGCAACTAGAGGAAAGGCTAAATGGTTAGGACAAGACAAAAAATGATTTTTGTGAAATAGAGGCCCAGGTGTACGTTTATTTATTTATTTATTTATTTAAATTTGTTGACCGGGAGTGTCTGACTGGACGTGGGTCCATTTTCAGCGGAGGCCCGGGGAGAAAAGCTCCACAGTAAAATAAACAGACAGTAGTTACATTGGATTACATAGCGATTAACAATTTAACATAGAAATTACTTACAACATATTTACAGATGAATATTTACAGATGAAGAACATAGTACATCAGTAGACAACTAGAATCTTTATCTGTGAAGTACATAACAGGCATTAACAAATGTAACAATGAGAAGTTCCTGCTGTATAATAAGTACTAGGCTTATGAGCATCTGAGCTTGCTATAATCAAGGTAGTTAGTGGAGTGGAAAGAAAGGTAGTAGTTGGATGGGGTGGATGATATTAGAGTGGGAGTTGCAAGGGAATAGCCAGCATGTTTTTAGGTGCGCTTTTAATAAAGTTTTGAAGTTGGTGCATGATGGTACGGAGGTAATTGTGGGTGGGAGTGAGTTCCATAATTTGGCTATGACGCAAGAGAATAGTGCTTCACCAGCAGAGTTATTGGCTTTAGTGATCTGCAAGTGATTTTTGTTGCTGGATCTTAGTGGTCTGGTGGTGCGATAGGGTTGGAGAAGATTCTGGAGGGATGGGACATTTAGTGGATGGTTTACTAGTTTGTGGGCGAGTGAGAGTTGATACCACTGAAGGAGGTGAGGGAGTTCAAGCCAGCCCAGTTCAGCAAGTGAGAGACAGTCATGACTACGGTAGGATGCCCCTGTGGCGAATTTGGCGATTTTGTTGTAGCAGGTCTGTAGCTTGTTTAGATCATATTGCCTTAGGTTGGTATATACTGGAGAGGCATAAAGTAGTGTGGAGATAAGGTGGGAATTTGCTATTGAAATCTTTGATGAGAAATTGTTTATTTCTGTATAATGCTCCTAGTTTTTTGTGGACTTTTTTTATGGTCATGGATATGTGAATGTCAAATTTTAGTTTATTGTCTATTTCCACTCCTAGCAATTTGGTGTGTTCAGTTGGGTATATAGTGATGTTGTCTTTTGCTGTGATGTTAAAGTGAGAGTTATTTTGAGTATGTTTGGTGGGTTGGAAGATGAGTAGTTTAGTTTTGTTTGGGTTGAGTATTAATTGGGCATCGGATAACCATGTTTCAACAGAGGAAAAGGCTTCCTGTATGACTTTTTGCAGTTTGGGTAGGGACTGGGCTGAGCAGATGATGGTAGAGTCATCTGCGTATTGGATGAGTGTGCCATGTTTGGTGGAGGAGGCTAGATTATTGCTGTAAATGGAGAAGAGTAGGGGTCCAAGGATGGATCCTTGGGGAACCCCTATGGAGACAGGTAGTTGGGGAGATATGTCATTCTGCCATACAACGGATTGTTGGCGGTCAGACAGGTAACTCTGAAACCAGTTGGTGACTGATTGTGAGAAGGATAGGTTATTGAGGACAGTGATAAGTTGTTTGTGTGGGACCATGTCAAATGCTTTAGATAAGTCTAGGAAAGTAGCAGAGGAGAGAGAGACATTGTTTTTATGCTGAAGGATAGTGTTAGTAAAGGAGAGTAAGGCAGTGGTGGTGCTATGGTTTGGTCGGAAACCATGCTGAGTACTGAAAAAGAGGTTGTTAGTAAGGAGGTAGTCTGAGACCTGAGAGTGTATGCATCTCTCTAGTATTTTGGAGAGTGGAGAGAGAATAGCTATGGGGCGGTAATTGGTTAGTTCTGCAGAGGGTCCGCCTTTGTGGAGGGGAATTATATGTGAGACTTTCCACAATGTGGGAACATAACTTTCTGACATAGATCGGTTAATCAAGATGGATACTGGGTAGGCCAGAGCATCAGCTGCGATTTGTAGGTATTCACTTGGGAGGTTGTCTGCTGCTAATTTGGTGGGTTTAAGTTTAGTTAAGAGTTTTTTTATGTTGGAGGTAGGTACAGGAGAAAAAGAGAAGGCAGTAGGGATTACTAGTTGAAGGTGTGGGTTGGAGGAGAGGGGGGGTTGTGTTGTTTAGCTAGTGATAGTATGGTTTGGGTGAAGTGTGTGTTGAATGAGGTAACAATATTTTCTGAGGAGTGAGGGATGTTAGGAGGAGGGGTACTGACTTTACCTGGGTGGAGGATGGAGTTTATGGAGGACCAGAATTGTTTGGGGCTGTGTTGTGAGGAGTCTAGGGCAGACTGGTAGTATTGGAATTATGTCCTGTTTTATTAGCTTTTTGACTCTATTGCGTAGTTCTAGGAATTTCTGTCTAGCTGAGGGGGTTTTGGTTTTGCGCCAGTGCTCCCAGGCTTTATCCCTGTTTTTCATTTCTGACTTAGTGGTTTTCTGTAGCCATGGGGAGGGTTGTGCTTTGGTTCTGGAAAATCTTATGGGGGCATGGTAATTAAGGATGTCCAGGAAGGTAGTATTAAAAAATTCAACTGCGTCATCTAGACTGAGGTACTTTAGAGCATGCCAGTTACACTCTTTGAGGGATGAGATGAATGTGAGTGGGTTAAAATTTATTTTTTTACGTATTTGACGATAGATGACAGGTTTAGATTGGTACAGGTATTTTTTGAGTAGGAATGTTTGGGAGTGATCACTGAGGCTATCTGATAAAGCAGCCTGTTATATATGACTGGGGGTTCTTACTGACTAGTATCAAATCCAGGGTAGTGTGCTTGTTGGAGTTTTTATTTATCCTTGTTGGTGACTGGACTAGTTGGGTGAAGCCATGAAGGTGTACATGATGGGTTGGATTGTTGCCAGAAAAGGATTGCCAGTCAATATTGAAATCACCTAAGATGATAGTTTCTTGGGGGAGATGGTGGGTAGACTAGCTGAGGAGGTTTTCTAGTGGAGGGATGTTTTGGCCAGGTGGGAAGTAGCATCCAATTAAGTTGATGGTTTTGTTTTGGTTAATTTTGAGGTTGGTATATATTATTTCTTCATTGCCTATTTGTGGAGCTGATGATCTTAAGATCTGGATGTTTAGATGCTGTTTAAATATTATAGCTACACCACCTCCTTTTGTTTAGCGGTCTACTCTTAGTATGCCGTAACCTGTAGGGAGTATTTGCTCACTGGTAATGTGAGGTTTTAGCCAGGTTTCTGTCAGGATGACTATATCTGGGGAGTACAAGTCTATGGTGGCATGGAGTTCATGGACTTTGTTGGATATACTTCTAATATTTAGGCTTAGTAGAAGGAATTCACTTGGTTTTCTATTGGCTGTAATATGGGAGAAGTTGTGGTTTCTAGTCTGATTATGAGGATTGGGGTTGGAGATGGTAGGGCCAGGGTTGGGGTGGATGTCTCCACTTAGGGCTAGTTTTTATATGCATGAGATTATTAGTTTTCTCAGTTTTTGAATGTGTTTGTTTATAAGGGAAACTTTATGATTGTGCTCTGTGGGTAATGGGTATGGTGGGAGAGTTACTATGTTAAGTTGTAGGGATGCTTTACGTTTGAGTAATATAGTTGGTAGAATATGTGGGGGGTGCATAGGGATGGTTCTTGAGCTGGTGGGAGGGGAGTTCAGTATGGGTGAGACATGAGTGGTGGTGTGAGTAGTAGTACAGTGGTAGTGGTTGAGTGGGGGAATGATGGAGCTTTGGTAGGATGTAAGATATGCAAGGAGAGTGCATGCAGTGAGCAAAGGAAAGGTATGCTTGTACATGTTAGTTGAGGAGGTGTGATAGTAGAGGGAATATGGAGGGGGTAGTGTTGGGTTAGCACTGTGGTTGGCTATTGGAAAGATGGGAGGGGTTTGAGTGCAATAAAGGTGGGACCACTGGGGGCGGGAGGGAATAGGGGGCAAGGTGGGGAGCGAAGCGGGTAGAGACCCTGTTAGGTTCTTGTATGAGGGGCTGGAAACAGTCATTTCTTACTTTCTCAGGTGGAAAAACAGGATAACCTTGTATCAGTAGGCTACTGTGGTCATAGTTTAAATTAACAAACACACAGTATTGATCGGTTATGGATACTATTTGCTAACAGAAGGGAATAAGAGAAAGTGGAAGGTGTGTGTGTGTGGGGGGGGGGGGCTGCTTACAGCCAAAGCAGAGTGCTCTCCAGGGGAAAATGAAGATTGGCTCAAACAGGTAGACACATACTCAAAGTTAACTGTACATGTAAATCAAAACTATGTGATCCGTAGCATACCAGATATTTTATTTCATATGCTAATGTATCATAAACTTTTGAATGAATTTAAATATTCTGGAATTCTGCTTGAAACGTTGTATGCTTAGATGTCTTTTCAGATAAGCTAACAGGTTTGTATATTGCATATACAGGTTATAGAATGGTAATGCACTTTAATGAGTAGACCTCATTGTGCTTTATAAGGATTGCATGTAGGAAACCACTTGGAAATCTTTCTGTGTTTGATACTTTAAGTAGGTTATGAGCACTGAGACAGGAAAGCAAAATTGCATGTTTCAGGAGCAGAAAAAAAAGTAAAACTAGACAGACAAAAATGAAGAAAGAGACTGACATGCTTCAAAACGGAAAAATAGCAGGATATGACCAAGAGGAACTGTAAAGTTGGAATTGACATGTCAGAAATAACTAAAGATATCACAATGTAAAACATGTGCGTTATTTCTTATGCCTTCAAATCCCAACAGCCTAAATGTGTGTATTAGTAACTGCTTCAATTACTTTTTGTTTCTTTTGTATGTTCTTTAGGTACCTACCAAAAGAACTGATAGCTGAGTCCCCGTGGGCTTCAATAACTTTTTATTGCTGAGAACATAAAAGCTAAACCGTTGAGGCTCTATAGCATACTGAAACTGAAATCTCATCTTTTGCTTCATTTTTCAAGCTCTTGTTGGGCTTAACCATTAATGACAAAAAATCCTTTTATAACTCTGCCCAATTCAATAACAAATCCAACCCTCACAAGTTCTGGTATACTATTAACAAAAAACCAGGCTGCCCCTACCCAAATACATCTCCTCTGGAAACTGCTACTCTTCTCAATAAACACTTTATTGAAACCATTCAAAACACTCATACCTTCCAACTGTAACACAACTTCTCTGGCTACCCCTCCCAATCCTTCAAACAGACAACTATTCTCTCTACATCCAGTACCTGCTTCCTACATCAGATCTCTTCTTCACAAACTCAAACCCTGCTTTCCATCTACTGACAAGCTACTTACTACCTTCCTCAAACTTGCTGCTGACTCCATTGCCTATCCAGTATCAATACTAATCAATAGATTTATTCAGGAATCCACAGTCCCTACCCTATGGAAATCCTTTTTCACTATTCCCCTGCATAAAGGTGGAAACTCTACAGAACCATCTAACTGCCTACTTATAGCTGTTCTATCTCCCCCCTCTAAGATTCTCGAAAAATGTATCCACACACAACCTCCTTACTCCCACTCAGCATGGTTTCTGTCCCAACCACAGCACAACTACTGCCCTCTTATCATTTACACATACCATTGCCCGAGGCCCTAGACAATAACAAACTCGTATCCTGTCTCTTCCTTGACCTTTCCAAAGCCTTTGATTTGATACAGTCTCCCATCCCCTACTGCTATCTAAACTTGCAGATCTCAATCTATCTTCTTCCTCCCTTGCCTGGTTCTCCAGGTACTTATCCTGCAGGCAGCAGTCTGTTAAATGGCTGTCTTCCACTTCTTCATTCATACCTGTCCCAACCAGGGTACCACAAGGTTCCATCCTCTGTCTCCTCCTATTTAATGTTTTTACCAATAATCTCTATACTTCTTGAAAACAATCCTCCCTCATCCGATATGCAGACGACTCAACTCTCATCTCTATCTCAGACAATAACTCCAATCTCCACACTCTTATTCAACAGGAATTCTTATCCACTGAACAGTGGTTGTCCAGGAATCTACTCATTCTCAACCCTAAAAAGACCAAACTCTTATTTTTCCACTGATCTCTCTCGTCTCAAATCTACCTTTACTATTACTTCCTCTACTAACACTGTTATCCAACCTGAAGCACACACTAAACTTCTTGGGGTCATCCTAGATGATGAACTCAAATTCAACTTGCACATCCTCCAAAGCATAAAAAAGACTTGCTGTATCTCAACAAAAAATTTCTAACTACAAATGTCAGACTCTCCCTTGCACCAGCTCTTCTCCTCCCCTCCCTGCTATATGCTGCCCCAGTACTCACCAACATCCAAACTACTACTTTAAACAAACTCCAACAAACTTACCACAAGATAGCTAGATATATCACAAACTCTCTACAATACACATCACTGCCTTGCCATAAATACTCTCTACTGGTTAGAATTCCCCCATCTTCTACTGCTATCACGACTTCAAATGTTACACTTCATTCTTTCCAAACCTTCATCCTGCCTTGCTCTTTCTTCCTTCATCTCTATCTACACTCCTCTGCGGACACTCCGTACCTCTAATCAGCAACAACTACAAATCTACCAACCCAAAAAAATAGCTGGCAAACTTCTATATAAACATTCCATCACCTAAGCCTGGAACAAACTCCCAAGAGACATTTGTTCCATCATTCGCCCATCCCACTTTAAAGAAAAACTCAGATTTCATCTACTCAACTCCAAAATATGTCCTTGTCAAGCCCCTACTTAAGCTCCCCACAACCCTACTGTATACCTTTTCTGTCCCTCCATATACAGCTAAGTTATCCACTATTGTGGATACTTATTAAACTCTACAATCAATACTGTTGGACTTGACTCATTTTGTAAATATATTTTTTAGTCTGTAAAAATATTGATATGTATGTATCATGTGTTTGCATTTCTGCTTTCTCTCTAACATTGTCTCTAACATTATTGTATAACTGATTTTGACTCAAATGTTTGATTCTCTGTAAACTGTGTTTTTTTAGCTTTTCTCCACTGAAAATGGGCCACAAGCCCAGCTGGACCAACCCGGTTAACAAATGTAAATAAAAAAATAACAAGCCAGCATTTATCCTAACTTTAGATAGTTTGGTATGGCAGGAAGCTAAATCATCTGTGCCTGCATAGTTCCATGAAAGACAGAATTGTTTGTCATACAAGTGGAGACAAGTTAAAACTGTAGACTTGAAGTAATCCATTATCTGAATGAAAGTTTAGAACGAGGAGAAGAGGAAAGAAGAATTGACAAAGACGAAAAGATGGAAGCGAAAAATCTGGTGCACGGAGTGAGTCACATTGGAGGTGATTTGGCAGGAACTGAAGGAGATGGAAAAAACTTTAATGGAGAATCTGAGAATCTTTTGATACAGGAGTGGAAAGTTAGGGAGGTGATTGTCACTGTGTTATAAGATGTGCTGGCAGACAATGAAAAATGAAGCAAGTTTGGACTATATTGCACCCAGAATCACGGATGCTGAAGATCAGGCTCAACACAAGAACATGAAGAGGGGACTGTCAAGCAGCAGTGGCTACCTTGTTAAAGGAATGGACTGGCATCCCCAAATCGGAGTTGTTGATACAGAGGGCTCATAGAACCACACGGTGACCAGAGTTGGAGACAGCAAGGAGGCCTCGGCAAATAATTTATAGGATTTCAGTCATATGTCCCAAAAGGAGAAAGTGCTTAACATGTTTTTAGCAACCTGGAAAGAAACTAAAAGTAGGTAATGCAACAGTATTTTAGATCTGGATTTCTTGAGAAGACAGAAGAGGAATATGCTCCTCGTTGTAATCTAAGGCATGTAAGTAGAAGGGCTTCAACCGGAGAATAAGGCATCGGGCTGTCTTTAAAATGTTTCAAGGGTCAGTTAAGGCAGTTGTAGAGGTAGTGGAAGCAATGGAGTATATTAAGATGTCAGCAAATCCTAGAATGAGTAAGGCTGTAGAGACTGATCAGGGAAGGATTGGACAGCTGACTAATGCTGGGAGTGCAAATGACAATGGCCAGAAAATTGAAGGGTCCATTCTGCTGTTTCCTAAAGAACAAAGACTGAGATACTTGGATAATTGAGAAGAAGAAAAGAATTGAGAGACGTGGTTTTCAGATTGCTTATGGAAGGGAGGATGGATGGTGCAGCATTTTGAGGAATGACAGCACATGGAGAGGCATCAAAATGGGAGCTCTCTTTGGAGTGGTGCTTTGAGTAACATTAAGGAAATTTTATCTGGACAGGCCTGACTCACCTTCCATGTGATAATAGTTATTTCTGTTTTATTGTGTGTATTGTGTGTACAGAGAAGACTGTTTAATGAAGGGGAATGTGTACAGTAGGAACCAAGTTAGTTTTAAAGGCTAGGGGGTGTGGTGATGGGACTGATTGCCCCTCTCCCAGTCCAACTTTAACAAACTCTTCCCCATATTATTTTAACTGCAGAGTCCAACAATAAATAAATATTAACATTGATTGCAGGGTGATAAAGGTAATGAAAATGATAAAGGGGGAGGTATCACTTCCTCTCTTATGCCTTGCCAAAGTTCAAATGTTGGTAAGAGTGTTTAAGCAGGAAAGGATTATCCTGATTTGAAGGTAGGTGGTGCAAAGGGGGAAATATGTAGTTCAAACAAGTGAACATTTATGGTGAGGTGGATAAGGAGGTATTAAACAGTTTGGTAACATGCTGGGGTAAAGTCCATATCCTTATGAGGGGAAATCTCTAGTCCAGGATGCAGTTAAAGTGGAGAAGAAAGAATGAACTGAAGGAGGATGTTAATGAGGAGGCTATCCCTGCAAATTAAGAGTAGCAGATATATATTACTGACTAAAATGAATTAAAATTAATTTTAAAGGAATAGTGAGTCAAAAGAAGGCAGGTAGACAACCACTGTAGGTATAGGAAATCTTGAATTTAGGAGTGTTGGGATATAACAAGACTAAAGGAAGTCAAACGAGTGTAGAAGATAGGAAGGCCACGTGGCATGGTGGGATGGATACTTCACTAGACAAATAGTATGAGGTGAGACAATGAAGTAATAGGGGAAATAAGTTGAGTGTTACACATGTGAAATAAAATGTTACAAGAAACAATTGGAGGTGGAATTGTAAGTGAGGGCAGTGAGGAAATGTATGATGGTAAGAAGAAATTAAGAATGAGAAGGGTGAGAAGGATATGATGGGAAAGAGAAAATGAGTTGGCAGAAGCAGGACATGCAAGGTGTTGGTGAGTAATCGTACTGCTATGATTATGACAGCACCAGCAGTATATGTGCAAATAGATCCCTCTGGAATGGTGAGGATACCAAGGAAAGGAGAGACAGTTGGTGCATACATTTTTTTTCTGGAAAGAGGGGTAGATTACAGGAAGAGGAGAATGTTTGGGATGAAAGGTCAAATGCAGAAGCATCTCTGGAAGGAAAGCAAGAAGAGTAATGTTAAGAAGGGGCTTTAGACGAAATGCAAGTAGACTAGGTTGGACATGGAATAACAAAGACTTTGAATTAGAAGACCGACAAGTTGCAGAAAGGCAAAATGGATTTGCATATTAGAGCATGAAATGTTTATGGCGTAGAGAATGAGATAAAAAGAGAGAAAAAGATGGGGAGAGTTTTGGAGGGCACAGGCAGCAATTTTAAGCTATCATGGAAACCCATTTTAAGAAAAGAATTGGAATACCTGAAGAATGGTGGGTATAGGGTAGCAGCTTCTGCTACTTTGGGGGATAGAAGAAGAGTAGCTGTATTAAATTAAAGGATGTACTGCCACTGTAGAAAGAAAGTAGGTTGGAAAATAGGAAAAAGAGCTATGGGAGGATAAATGTCCTGCTGTAAGGACTTTAAAATTATGATTATAGCAGTATGTGTCCCACCCCCAAAGCCAGAATAGAGGAAAAAATAAAAATGCTGGAGGAAATGGTAAGAGGTATATATTGGGGAATGTAACCGAACAGTGAGGATAAAGTGGAGTGTGTGTACCAAGGATAAGGAAGTTGATGGAGGAAGGAAGAGTTGTAAAATTAATACATTCAGTGAGGTGGATAGATACAAGAGTGATAATTGGAGGTAAGGTGTGAGGCCCAGAGTATAAGTATTGCTCAGAAAGATATGGTAGCTGGTTCGGAAAAGGTATAATATTGAGATCATGCAATGATGAGACTGAAATTGGGGTTCAGTGTAGATTATAGATAGAGCTATTGAAGAGTAACAGCTTGCATACTGGAAAAAAAGAGGTAGGGCGCATACCAAAGGAGGTATTAGAACAGCATACAGAGGGAATAAGTGAGGAATAGGATAATGTTAAAGGGAGGTAAAACAAAAGTTGCAAAATATAAACAGAATTGAAGAGTGGAAAGAGGAACGGATGTGATTGCAGGAACAGAGAGAGGGGAGGAGAGGAAGAGAAAAACAGAAGTTACAAAAATGGGAGGATGAAATAATCTGGAATAGGAAGATTGTAGTAAAGAGGGTTTATTTTAAGGTGACTCTGCAAATTATGGCATTGACAGTTCAGTTAAGGCAACAAGAAGTGGAAATGTATACTTCACCTGGAATAGGAAGATTGTAGTAAATAGGGTTTATTTTAAGGTGAATCTGCAAATTATGGCATTGACAGTTCAGTTAAGGCAACAAGAAGTGGAAATGTATACTTCACCTATCACACACAATATCAAGCAGACACGTGGACCCACTTATGCTGAAGCAGTTAAATGTAGCCTTTTAAACCCCAAAGATGACCTAGATGAAGCACACACAACAAATGCCCTTAGCAGCTCAAATGCACACTCGTTTTCAAAAAAAAAGAAACCTCCAACCACATCTCATGGAGTCTCTACTTCTAGGCCCATAAGGCAAGCCACCACACATCCCAACATTTTAAAGGGATGCAGTGTTTGTTGGCATGGAATGAGGTGTAAGCAGACCACACTGCTTTGCCAGGGAGGGTTTGCACTTCTTCCATCCCCCTAGGTTTTTGAATATTGGCTAAACATTGCCCTCCCAAATGATGCCTTTTTAGGCAGTGCCAAACTAAAAATAGTTCTGACATAGCAAATCAAAACCAACAAAATCTAAACATGTTACTGCTCAATGCTAGAAGTCTAAACAAAAAAAAAATCCACTCCTACTAGCTGTCCCAACCCTGGAGAAGACTGACATCTGTGCAGTTACTTAGACATGGTTTAAAGCTGCGGAGAGCATCCCAGCAGTACGAGACTATAATGCTTTCACACATTTAGACCAGCTACTACACAGGTAGGGACTAAAGGTGGTGGTTTCTTGACTTGCATACAAAAAATATACCTCAAGGTTAGTAAAACAGGATGATGTACTTGAGCTTCACAAAATCCCGTATCACTTCCTTGCAAGCTCGAAGACCCATAGAACCCATAATGTGCATTTAAGCTTACTGGAAACTGCCACCATCCTACCCAATACCATATTCATGGGCAGCTTTAATTTCTTCACTGTTCTGGGAATCCTGTACAACACCCAATGTGCAGGCACAAAGATTCCTGGATTTTGTAATCGCAAACTACCTGGACCAGATTGCTTGCACCCCTGGTCTGCATATTGACATACTGGATCTGGTCCTCGCTAATGTAGGAGAGAGCTGCACACCCTCTAGTTTAATGCTATCTCTGGTAAGGTCAGACAACAAAATGGTCTCAAAAACAAAACCCAGAGCCCCCAGCTAACTGTGAAATGTTCAGGCTATCTTTCTATGATTATGTGATTAACCTGGCAAAATTTCAAGTCCCTTTAAACCCTAAGAACACTGCTTTCACCATACAACTGTTCACAGAACTCCTATTCAAGAATGTTAATAGCTGCAGAGAGGCAGCTGTACCCACTAGGAATAAGTACATAACTAACTAACAAAAAAAAAAAACACAAGCCACCCTAGTGGAATCGCAGCATCAATAGGTTGTATAACAGAAAGAAGAAAATTATAGGAGGTGTAGCACCCAGCAGGATAAAAGTGATCTTAAACTATAAATGAGACGGAGGACAAATAGTCTACCATAGCCAAATTTGAAGTAAATTTGGCCTTCCAGGCCAAGGATAATCACAATACATTCTTTAGCTGTGTGTGTGTGTTCATAACACCCCCCCCCCATGTTTTTGTTTCAGCTCATGTGTTGTCATGGCAGTGGTAGCACTTCCCTCCCAGCCTTCTCTCAGGAAATACTATCAATTTTAGAACAACTCCTACTATCTCTAGGGAACAGGTCCTCAGTGCTCTCACTAATGCCAAGAATACTGCATTGATTAGCCTAGAAAATATCCTAGGCTGTCTTCTAAGTAGCATGAAACATGACCTATCAAGCCCTCTGAAATTATTGTTTAACTGTAGTCTCCAAACAGGCTTTCTGCCTCTTGAGAACAGCAACCATCATAAGTGAGTAGTAGGCTAACTGCCCAGAAAGGCCATTATAAGGCTAGACAATAATGTGAGGTCAGAATCAAACCCTGTACCTAGGACTTTGCATCCCTCTACACAAAGGCAAGCCATCTAAAGACCCTGTAAGCTACAGACTCATAACACTTACTAGTCTGATGCCATGGAAAGAATCCTCATGAAAATGATCAGTAATGATGTAAGGATCCTCCAGACACTGGTCCCAACCCAGTTTGGTTTTGTCAAGGGCAGGTCATGGCTATTCATCCTAGTGTATTTCTTTGTCAGGGTCACCAAAGCAATGGATGAGGGCTAAATGGTGTAAACTGCCTACTTTGACCTTGCTAAAGCATTTGAAGCAATACCCCACTTAGGCTTTGTTGACAAACTCAAGAGGCTAGGTATAAACCCTTATGTCACCCTGTGGATAGCCAGCTGATGCACAGACAGGACCAATGAAGTTAGAATTTGGGAGTCCACCTCTATCAAGAGGTCAGTCACCAGCCCTGTCCCTCGGGGATTGGTCCTGGGACCTCTCCTTTTTGGCATCTACTTCTCTGAAGTCAAGGCCAGTGTCAAAGGCATCTGGCTGATCATATTTGCAGACTGCAAATTAGGAGCAGCTATAGTATTCCCTCGCCAGCAATAATGTTGCACAGGAAGAGTTGACACACAAAAATAATTGGTGCCAGAGCCATAGACTAAAAGTAAATGCCAAGAAATTCATAATAGTATCCTTCGGAAAGTCATCCACCCCTGGCAGCTGTCATACTGGCAACACACCGCAAAGTGTGGACTTGAGTAGTCAAGGCACTATTGGACTCCACCCTTATGGATCTCCTGCATATCTGCAAAACTAAATGCACCAGAATTACCTGTTTTAAAGATTTAAACCTTGACTGTGATAGAAACATGGCCTGCTAGAGAGAGAAAATATGTATCCAACAGACTGCGCCTTCTCTGGAACAGGCTCCCCATCCATGTGAAGCAGAGATCCTCCATAACTCAATTCAAGTTTAACTTGGACAGTTGGAATAGGAAACAGAAAGTTCATCCCTGGTTTGGAACCTTTGTGTCTCTAATGGACGCAGGCAGCCTGTAAATGTTTCATCTCCCAGGCCCCTGCTTGTAAATATTTCATCTTCAAAGCCCCTGCTTACATTTGTCTAGTTTACCAGAACTTGTCAGATATGAGATGCATGGCTAAGCTTAAGGCCACAGTGGTTATTAGATGCATGGCTAAGCTTAAGGCCACAGTGGTCATTAGCCTAGTAAGACCTATGAACCTGATTCTGAGTGATCATAGTTTGCTCTGCACACACTTGTACAACTGTTATGACATGGAGATCTATGATGGTAATCAAGTGCACCATCCTGACACTAACATCTGCTGGAGATGCTGGGAGGGACACTGCTGTACCTGCATGCAACATTGTGATAAATCCAGGTTAGTTGACTGGTGTGCATGGCATATATATGCCGCAATCCACACTCATGAATGTGACCCATGCCATTAATGCTGTTAAACAGCTATGTATGTATTTTGTGCATCACTGGAACAGGTATCACACATGCATCTGATCTAATGCCTTGATGGGGGTTCTGTACTATCAGACAGTAATGTTTACTCTGTTATTGATGTGATGAAGGATGTGAACTCTGGAGGTATTATGGCTTTTGATGTGAATGTCTTGCACAAACTCGGGAGTTGTATTACATACAGGGGACTAGTGATCATTGTGGGTACATGCTGGTGAATTCCACATACCATCTGACCCAGTACACAGGTAACATACCACTTGGTCTTCTCTTAGGTGTCTGATGTCTACATTATCGTTGGGTTGTGTATGTGTTTTCATAACATAATACACCCTCCCATGTTTTTGTTTCATCTCATGTGTTGTCATGGCTGTGGTAGCAATCTTTGGTGTGTATTGATACTGTCTATGTTATACTAATATCACAGTTGGAGTCAGTGATTTCCCACAATCTGCAGTCTGCCAGACAGTTGTTTGGACACAGTTTGTGCATATCATTCTTGATGTATGTGACTTAGCTAATGGACAGCAAAGGGCCTAACAGACAGCCTTGATGTATGGACATGATCACTGGACTTGAGATATGTCACTTCATACATTAGATGCCACATATGACCCAGTGGTTTACCAGCTTGGTGATATAGGTATTTATGGCCACTTGTAACAGTGTTGAGTTAATACCCCAGTGTATATTTGAGTCAAATGCCTTGCCCTGGTCAAGTTCCACGTGGAACAGACATGGATGTAGCATTAACAACTCGCACATGTCTTTTGCACACAACCGGGATAGTACCAATGTCCATTTAGAAAATGTCCCCGATTACTTGTTGGTCTACCTCACAGATGAAGCTCAGAATGCGTCTATACATGCATGCATCCAGTGCTGTTCCTCCTCCCCCCACACACTCCGATGGATGCATGTTGATATACAGGGTCTAGTTCACGTTGTGGTAAGCCGACAAGATCAAATACGATAGTGACGGCACGACAATGTCGAAAGTCCAGAACATCGTGCCGGTAAACAGAAATTTCCATAAGGGGAGATTTCCGTTTACCTTAATGTAGTGCGGTCTCGGAGTTAGTATATTTAAGTAGGGGGGTACAGGGGGGCATGCCCCCCTGCCTACACTAGTTAGTTTTGTTTTGATTTTTTTATGATGTTCAAAATTGTACTATGATCAATAAAGTTCGACCTTTATTAATTCGATGTAGTAAAATTTCGATAACGTGATATAGACGCGATATACACCCTTCTACAGGAATATATTCTGCCTGAAGGGTGTGTTGAAGTGTGGATCCAACCATGTCAGGTAGATGTATGCTCTAGGTCAGACCATAGATCTGTGATGTTGTCACAGCCCATTGGTTCTGTGTTGTAGGCCCAGATGAAGGCAAGACGGTGCATACTGCCTATCTTGATTTAGCCTAGGGTTTTGACACAATCCCCCAATCTGGTATCATTGAGGAACTCTCCCAGCTGGGGATCAACCCTTGTGTCACTAGATGGCTAGCCAATTGGCTCACTGTATTCAGAACACATACTGTGACAAAGATCTGTGCTGGGCCTTTTACTGTTTGGAATCTATTTCTTGCTAGTCCAGAATAAAGTATACAGTGACCTTTAGCTTACCAAGTTTGCTGATTTATTGCATACTTGGTGCAATCATTGTGTCCACAAATTATGTTAATATTACAAAAGGGGCTTGGTGAAATCATTGTGTCCACAAATTATGTTAACATATTACAAAAGGGGCTAACAGACAAAAATGAATTATTTTTGCCTTCTACAAAGTGGAATTCCCAGCTAATTGCAGTATTGATGACACCCCCCAGGCTCAAACCCAGTGGTGCAAGACCTGGGAACATAGCAATCTGAACTTCGACCACCAAGTTTTCATGGTGGTATGGAAAGGCTGCATAATAAGTCAGGCAATGTTATAACAGCATTGTACTTCCCTCATCAGAACACTTAAGTGAGTACAATGCTCCCTTTTGCATGTACATCACCAGACACCTGCAGCAGCTGGAGAGACCACAGGGGTTTCTTACTAAGAAAATACAGGGCCTACAGACCATGCCATGACATCTGTTGAGAGGAAGATGGTAATAGAAGTGTCCCACATGCTGGTGTAAAATGTTCTCTGTCTAACAAGTGTGTGCGCATACACACACACCAGTTGAATGCAGGGAGAACAGAACTCAAGTATACTGACTAGAGCACTCTGTATTTAAAGCAAGTGCCACAGTACAAGTGTGACTTGGAGAGTGTCAAATGACACTTCTTTTGTAGGTGATGACATCAGCAGTGTCTGTTGAGGAGAAGATGGTAATAGCAGTATCCCATGTGCTGGTGTAAAATGCTTTCTTTAATGTCAAGCCAGTGCGCGCGCACACACCCACCCAGATATGAGCGCACACCCAGTTGACTGCATTGAGAATAGAACCCCTACCTATCCAAGTACACAGACTAGAGAACTCTGTATTTTATGCAAGAACCATAGCACAAATCTGACTTTTACAAGGCTGCAGAACAAATTTAGTGTATGACATCCACAATGGAAGTTGGAGCGATGATGTTGGGAGGCCTGCATGAAATGGATAGCTAGCCAAGTAAACTGTCAAGATACTAAAGTTCTGCATGTTACCAGATTGAGTATGCAATGTGTAGTATTTAGTAGTTGTTTCCAAACTATATGCAAACAGCTGTCCACTTCACTATGAGTATTGGAATTTGAATGTGCATTGTCATTATAAAGATGTGCATGGTATATGACAACATTTGCTATTTACTTCTGTAGTATAGTTGATATATTTGTGAACAAGTGCTGAGAGACCTAGGTTGTAGTGCATGGAGGATAGTAACAGATGGCTGCATTGTAAAAATGATTTTCTTAGTGGCTTCATTTTGTTTGTGTTTGCAAATGTAGTTTCGTGGCATGAAGACTAGATGGACATTAAACAAAAGTAATACGTTTACTTTCCATAGCACACTGCCGAGCAGCAGGATTGCACAGTCGATGGCAAAGTGTGCATGCAAGATGCACATTCTACTGCTTTCCATGTTTCCGTGTAGTAATGCAATGAGTAAACGCAAGCCTTATTGCTACAATTATGCGAGTTCTCATTATTGATTGTATGAAACACACCTCTGTTGCTTAGCTGATTCTGTGTAAATGCATTGACACATTTCTTTTGGAGCCCAGATGATATAGGGATCAAATCCAGGTGCATGTAATAGTTTTAAATAAGTAGTGGTAATGCAATGAAATAATTCTTTATACTGCATTCACTGTGTGTCCACTACCTTAATGTAGTGCATTTAAGTGGCTATTCTCTGAGGTAAGTACACTAAGAGAGCAGTTTACCATTGCTTGACATTGGTGCACGATGCCAAACTACCTGCAAACACAGAGGCCAAAAAGTGAAGGCTCCATTGCTTTTTTATTACTTATGTGAGTTGTCATTGTATTTTTGACCAGATTATAGGTGTTAAAATGAGGTAGGTAGGAAAGTGGTGAAATGAGGTGCAAGAACAAAGGGAAAGCAATATAGGAATGTGCAGGAGGGAGGTAGGAAAGAACTATAGCTATCCATTTCTTCAACACTGCAAAATGAAAATCCGTACAGAATATTAGCTGAATTTGGATTGTTACCTTCCCAAACAGGGGTGACGGACAACACAGTCATGTTGTATAGCCAATTAGAATGAATCGGGTGTGTCGAAGATGTGTGTGAACTGGAGAGCTATGTATGGGAAGATTTATTTTTGTAGGACAGGTGCCCTTTTTTGTTTACTTCAGGAAAAGAGGGACATTGGGTAAGGGCAGGTTGGTATTTCTGAGTCAGGTAAGTTGGGTAGGTTGGGAAGCAGAAGCAGATGCAAACAGGACAAAGAATGCAAGACACAGGGATGGTGAGGAACAAACAAGCCCATGCCTATCAAACATGGGGATAGTGAGAATCTAGTCCTCAACCGCAGGACTGTCATCACTGCCCCCTTATTCCACTGGCTGCTGGATTGCTTGATGTCTCCTCTTCCTGTTAATGGACCATGAGTGAGAGCAGCCGGTGTAGGCGTCTATACCAGTGGTGCTGTGCATGACCCTATGCACCAAACCTGGCAGGCGATAAAATCTCCACCTCTACCAGAACTCCCAGATGGTACAGTAGTACCAGCTGCCGGGATAGTGTTCCCTGAGGGTGCAGGTAGCGTAGAGGCAGTACTGCCAGGTTGAGTCCCAGATGTGCTGGATGTTGGTGCTGGAGCCGGTGAAACTGGGGCAGGCTGAACCACTGGGGTTGGTCTGGCTCCCTGTGCTGTAAAGCATTTAGTGATTTGTTAGAGATGGATGACATGGAAATATTTTGATGAAACAGAATAAAAGAGATGAGGGTTTGGGTGAAAGAGATATAATTTGTATCATATGTGACATACCGTGTATTATCACAGTAATGTAACTATTTATTTTATGTAGAGTTTTAAGTATACTTTCTAATGCCTATAATTATGTATTGCTCAAAGTAATCCTTGCAATGTGCAGAGACTGCACATATGCTTTGTTCAATTATGCAGATTAAAGTTAATAGGGCATTTATGCCACTTTTGTGTAGAATTTAATTTATGTAATATTAAAGGGTTGCACTATGTTGTATTTGTTAATCTTTGTATTTGAACCTGTAGTTTTGCACTTGAATCCTAAAGCTGATTTATGCTACAGACTAACGCATGCATACTTGCTTTCATGGTTAGGATATGTATGCTAACTTGGCTACTACAGTATAACATTTTATTTTTTTTATTTAAGAGCTACAGTAATACTTCTCTTGTGCTACATATATACCTCTTGCTTTTCAGTCTCTCTAGTTACTCCACATGGGCCTGTCTATTCACATTGATTTCTGTGTTAGCTTTAAAAAGAAAAGAAGAGAACAGAAGAGCATTATGCATACCAGTCTTGCCTATGTTTAGCTTTTTGTCTATTATAAATTATCTTTAGTAGCATACCTGCACAATTGTGGGATCTTGCTAGTTCTGAACTCATCCAGCCACTGTTTTGAGTGTATCCCACTTGCTCCTTTTTAGGTCATTCAAGGGGGTCCCTACACTGTTCTCCAGTGTGTGGAATGCCAGTTGCACTGGATACAGCCTTGGCCAGACTATTCCAAATCTCAGACTTGTACTAGGAGTCTGTATAGTCCCCCTGCAAAATAGTCCCCCTGCAAAAGGCTTTGGCTGTGGCAAATTCACCAGGAGTCCACTAAAGATTCTGGACTCCTCAACGCTCCACCTCTCCACCCTAAATTGGGCACCTTCCCCTCTTAACAGCAGACCTGTCTAAACCAGAAAACTGCAATAGCAAATAATAATTTCCCACCAATGCTTGCTGTCGCATTTACTGGTACTGAGCAAATTCGAGCAATGATGCCAACTATGTTTGGATGATGTTAAGTAGACAGCAAACAATGCCAAACAGAGGAAATCATTCTCTAAATGGGAAGGTTAATATGATAGTTGGCAGTAGTATGATGGTTGGTTGCCTCTGTAACTGTTAAGTAATTGAACTTTGCAGACATGTACAAGTTATAACCTGACACTTTTTTTGTCTGGCTGTGCACACTGAAAATTAATTTTCACAATGTGGGATTCAAACCAATGCAGAAGGGACAAAACCTATTCTTCAACAGCAGTGATTTTCCATCCTTACCACAGAAGTGCTTCTCAGACGTACCAATTATTTACTTATAAATGCACATGACAGAATGAGTAATTAATCATATGTGTGTCACCTGACAATGTCTTGGTTTATACATTTATGTATGTGAGTCTTATTGAAGTCTGAATGCTTTCCAAGGCCAGAGAACGCAATTATGATTAAAGAAATAAAACTGTCAATATACCCTCAGTCATGCATCTGAACCTTCTAAACACAGTAAACGTGTCTTATCCCTCCTTATAAACCATAATTATAACAATAACTATGCATAGCAGTGGTGCTCATATGAATTATATGTATATGTGATATTAATATAAAGTGAAAAAAAAACATGATAAAAATGTCTGGAGTTTCCTGTATTAGAACTTAGGACCATGTCTATAGCAACATTTCACTTACACCTGTTGCCACAAGAATATTGAAATAACACTTGGATATATTCCTGTTCATTACTATAAACTGAACTGTAACAGTAAAAATATTTTAAATTTGGTGAATTAGAACCCAGGACCATCTGCATTACAGCACTACACTAGTATCTGCTGACACAGGAATAGTTAAATACTTGCATATTTCCCTATTCATTCTTTACATTTGTGTGTGAACTGCTACACAACCCCACTTAGTGTTTACATGTTGTCCAAGAGAATTAATAGAATGCATCTGTTTTGAAATTGTTGATTTTCTGCTTCCTGTCTACAGATGTTCTAGACCTGCAGGTGTTGGGGAACATTAACCACTGCACAATGTCACTAAGTGGTGCTGTGTGATGGAAAGCAAAAACTGCAATAATGTATTCTTTATCATTTAGAATGTCTGCAGGTGTTCTGTCTGCTTCCTGTGTGGGCCAGGTTTGCACACTGCTAAGCATTACATAAATGAGATAAGCAAAGCTAAACTTGTTTTAGCCTTGTGATCAGTGTTTATTAGGTGTCATCCTTTAAAAGACAAAGGTGGGACTTGAACTCTGATGTACATAGAGTATATGCTATGTTGATTAATGTGTTTAGCACATGTGCTACACAAGTAATTTACAGGTATAGTTGATGTATTGGTCATCCAAAGTGAATGACATTTATTGTGTTTCTCAGTTTCCCCTGTTTGCACTAAGCTGCATACCACTCAAATACCGGACTCAAAAAAAGAAATTGGAAAGGAATAAATGAATCTATTAAATAAACAACACTACAAAATTTGTTAATACACATAAAATACATTTGCACAGGTCTGGATTTGAACTCTTACACCAATGAACCTTCAAAACACAGTATGGGTATCCCTCTTTACCAAAGAACAGCTATGCAGTAAAGAATGAAAATCATTGTGCATACAAGCAACTGCAACATCACCTACAATATTAACAAAACAAATGCCAGTTGTACACGTCTGAGTTGCTGGTGCACTACATCTGAAATGAATACATGTACAGAGTGATCACACAACCATTTGCCTGTTGCTTGCAGAAATGCACCTCTGTCTTCTCTCTCTTTTGTTGCTCATTCTTCTCTTATCTGACCAGTAATGTGAGACATGCAATCTGTAAGGCATTTGATATCATTGTCCTTAAAATGTGTGACTATATTAAATGGCAATAATATACAGTTGTCATCAAATGCAGGGCAAGTTGGATGTTACTGAACAGAAACTGTGAAATGTGTGTTGCTTAATTGCATTTTAAACCTTGAAACAATTACTTCTACACTTGAGCCTAACATGGCTGGCACATCCATTGGAGGTAAGGGAGTCTGAATTGCTGTAGTTTTCCTTCTCCTTACCAGTAATCATTCACAGTTGCAACAAACTCTGAGGAGGTGCTTGCACTATGTTTACAACTGCTACACAGAGCCAATATTTGGATTTCAGCAGTTCTAATGAGTTCACACCTCATTTGCATCTTCACCATGCTCACAGGCCTGAATCTACACTATAAAAAGGAAAGTGTAGCTAGAGAACCTAAAGGTGAGGAGACTTGTTTATGCAGATATCACAGAAGAAGATTGCTGTTATTTTGGGTTATCTGCACAGAAGATTACTGATCTTGTATGATTACATTTCTTTCAGTTATATACTGGAAATGCTATGTCACTAGAAAAATATGTAGATATATGCATTAGGAAATGCTACTTTATATGCACTTAGAAGTTTACTGTTGGTATAGGCATTTTTGTCAGGCATTTTACTTTTTCAGATGCACAGCCTTATTAACTTTCATCACAAATGCTAATGTTGCAATTGTGTTTCTCTTTATAGTCTTCTATTATGGTTTCAGTGAAATGTAAATGTCCTATATTGCGAATGATACAGGGGTGTTAGACTACTAGGACGGCCCATAGACACCTGTAGGGGAGTGCTAGCCACAGGCAGAGATGACTGGCAATTGCATAAAATTGAATGTTCTCTAGTAAATTTGTACACGTTTTTGGAGCAGTTTATTTTATAGCACTTTTAGAAGTTCTCTGTTTTATTTCTTTGTTCAGCACTGTGTCATTTGCCTGTTGTTTTGGGGGTGAGGGTGCCAGGGGGCCAAGTTCCATTTCCGTGTTGACACAAACAAAGTTGTACAGAGGTCTGCTTTGCTATTGTTAGTCTCCTTGTTTTGGATCCAACCTTGCTTTGTGTGTGACTATAATATGTTACAACCACATAAATCCTTTTATATTTAAATATCTTGACTGTTTCTCCAGTGGGTAATATTGAAAAACTACTTTTTGTGTGTTATATCTATACTTGTATGTATTATCTTTCTTTTCACCTAGGACTGTGGCACCCAGGCGTCCCAACCCCCGTGACCCTGAGAATAAAGTAGTTGTCCAAGCATTTAGGTGACATGGTGCCTTTCTGTTTGAGAGAGGATGTAGGGGTATGTATAGCAGAATGGAAATTTGGCAGCAGATAGTGGCTGATGTAACTGTCATTGGTGGCCAGAGCAGGACTTGTGATCATGTGCATCACATTGCCACTGACATGATTTCTTTGGTCTGGAGAAGAGCAGTTACAGTGGCCCATAGACAGTGACTACCAGGGGGGCCTGCTACATAGCCACCAGTGACCCCAAATGAAGATTTCCTGTCCACTGTCTGGGATCCAAAGAGATCAGTGTAAAGTGCACAACACCATGTGATTGATGTTGGTGCTGCTGTTTCAGGGAGAACACGGATGCCCCAGGATGAGCTTCCAGGTAGACTTATCTACCGCAGTTAAGTATTGCTGTCAATATTTTACAGTAGAAGAAATATTTGTTTTGTTTAACATAAACTTTTTTTTTTGGGGGGGGGGCTAGTTGTAGGGTGACAACTTCAGATGTGTTGTTAACTATATTCTTCACCCAATCCTTGACAGGGGGTTTGGTTCCGAACTGTCCAGCTCATGCTCTCCAAACTCTGGAGCCAGGCCCTACCCATAATGCTCCTCACAGAGATTACCTTGGATCTCATTTGCCACTTCGCAGACAAGATGCGATTAAAGAAGGAGACATTAACATTGAATTTCTACTCAAACAAAACACTCCTCTCCAGTCTAAATTGGATGATTTGGAAAACAGATCTTGACGTAATAACATAAAGATCTTTGGACTTCCAGAAGGCATAGAATGTAATAACATTGTAACTTAAACACTTTGCTGCCAAAACTCTAGATCTATCCGAGGCATTTTCTTTTGGTATAGAGAGAGCCCATAGATCTATAGCTTCCTCTGCCACTAACAAGAACATTCCTAGATAGTTATAGTAAAATTTTTATCTTCATTTGATAAAGAGATGGTGGTAAAATCAACATGGGCAAAAGCACCTTTAAAAGTTAATGTAGTAGTGCACTTTGATAATGATTATTCCACTCTGGTGATATCTAAAAGGAAAACCTTGCCACTGATAAGAGAACTAAAAAAGGCACAACTGAAAACACATCTTTTGTTCCCTGCCAGACTAAAAATCTTCTTACCTGATGGTCTTAAAATGTTTGAGGATTGGGACCACCGCTTTGGCTTGTATTAAAAAACATAAAATATTGGACAAGATAGAAGAAATGGAATGGGCAAGCCCTTCGTTGAAAAGACTGGCATCGGGCACTACTTGGAAGACAACAGACAAAAGAGACTAAATAATAAATGAATGACTTGCTTTACAGCATTCTGTTTATTTTATGTAAACTGTTCCCTCAAGTAATCCACAAACATCATAAGATCACCACAAAGCTTCTAAAGTCCTTAAAATATGCAACTTGTTATACTAACAACTTTTCTTCCCAAGGAACAAGTAACCAGTTACAATTTTTATTTGTTGCTTTTTTAATCTTTCTTTGTGAGATCAAAGGTTATCAACAAGTTATATTCATTTAATTTTACTAAAAATATTTCCTTTTTTTTAATCTATTCAAAATATTTGCTATGTTTAGTACTGTTTAGTTATAATTGCTTAACATAATAAAACTGAGACAGTTTAAACTCATTACAACAACTAGCATGCTATGAAGTATAAACAGCTGATTTAAACAAAATAAATATAAATGCAGTATTTTATGCTTGGATACATTGGCAGATGAATGATTAATATATGAACCACTGTATTCCTTGATATAGTAATAGATGAATGATATAAGCATGCATTTTTTATTTTGGAAACAGTTATACCCTTATAGTTTTGGTATGTATGTGCTTATAACATTGTGTAGCTTAGGACATACTATAGGGTTCATATATGTTGTAAATAGACTTAGTGTTTTCTATGGCCTGATATTATTGTGGCTTTGATTCCCAAGGTTACACAAAGAATGTATTATTTTCACTTACTTTCATCAAATGTCCCACTGGAATCCCTCAGGAGACAACTTTAGACACTGGCAACCTCGAGAATAGCGCTCGTGAGCCATGTTCTAAGCCTTCATGTTCTAACTGTTCATCTCAGTTGAAGAAAGCAGACATCATGAACTTGACCTCTGATTTCACTCACACATGATGTAATGCTGCAAAGTAAACCAGTTCCAGGAAGCAGAACAGTCGCAAATGCGGAGATCTGATGAAAATGGACTTTTTAACACAATAATGTGAGTTTTTATCATTATAATAGCACTTTGATAATGTTTAGTAAAGCTACAGCACATTTTAAAGCATTATCTTACTGTCTAACCCATTTACTGAAGTTTTGTAATGTGCAGCAGCTGAATTCGGTAGTATATTAGTTAGAATGTTCTTAAAGGTGCTTTACACAAAAAGCAATACTGCAATTGCTGTTTCAGTGCACATACTACAACATGCTTTTGCTACCAAACAATGTATGATAATCTTAAATTCTGAACTTTTTTAATTCAGAACTAGTTATTTGATACTTTTTTAAGCTAGTATGTAATATATACCATATATGAAGCAATTGCATAATGTTTTCTATATAATGCATCACTTCAGTTTGATTAATGCAATGTTTTTTTACTATTCTGTTTTTGCTTTGGTAATTAATTCTCCTATAATCGCTTCATGAACAAGCAGATAATACATTTATGTACATCTCTATGGCTGCATATGTTTAAATCATTTACATTACTACCTTCATAACAACTGTAATGAATAATTTGATCTGAGTAATATACTGTGTCACAGAAGCATTAGTTAGCAGATATTTCTAAGCTCAGGGAAGCTATGTATACACAAAGCACCTATATTTACTATTTATTTATAATATATATATATATATATATATATATATATATATATATGTATGTATTGTTTTTCTTCTTTTCTCATTCCCCTTCCAAGTTGTGTTGCAGTTATTACTAGGTTTTTTATATAAAACAGTTATAATGTTCTTTTATCTGGTTAAAAATGTTTAATTCTGCTTAATAAACAGTCAAATTGGTTTTGCTCATACACATGATTTGAGCTATTTACTTAAGAATTGGATCTTCTGTTCTATCCCAATTCCTTTAAAATATTTCAAATATTACTCTATATTAATGCCATCTCCTAATCATTAGCATCATATGTTTATATATTTTTAGTGTATTTCTGTTTTTAGATGTATTTTGTGTGTTACTTTTAGTATAGTTTTTAGTATGTTTTAGTTTTGGAGCTTTTCTCCCCGGGCCTCCACTGAAAATGGACATGTATCCAGTTGGACTAGCCCGGTCAACAAATGTAAAATAAAATAAATAAAATGTGTAATTTACTTAGTAATGTTCCTATTGTTAATAAGCTAGTCTCGTTATTAATACATATCTTCTACATCAGTTGACATTTTCAAGTTGAATTTATATAGTCTACATAAACTATTAAAGTCTCTATTTCTAAAATATATATATGTTCATACAAACAAGTTAGTGAAACGTTTCAATGATATATCACTCCGATATATACAGTGTTTCTGTTAGCTTAAACTGTTCTTTCTAGTTCTAAAGATATGATATCAAGAAGTCTTTAATGAAATCTTGACATACTAAGAAATAAGTGTATAAATTTTATAATACACAGTAATACAGATGAGTTTAACTTTGGTTTTGAAAGTTTTTATATATATATATATATATATATATATATATATATATGACATTAGGTGATAGCTAGAGTTTTGCTGTTATAGTTAGAGGTAACTTGAGTAGTTGTAACTACTTGAATTCGAAGTTTATAACTCGGGCTGGGTGCGAAGTTCAATCCCAACACTATTTTATTTGATTATTGTTACAGTATGATTACAGTTCTGACATCCACATCATATCTCATAATCACATTTTTATTTCTAATAAAAATTAAAGTCCCACATATTCTTACAGATACTTCACAAGTCAAAGCCTTGATTAGTAAGCTATTCCCTCCTATAGATGTTAAACTAATCTGTATAAAAATTATGCTATATATGTCAAATGGCAACCTTGAGAGGGATCTCCCTAAACATTAATGGGTAAAATAACCCATGTAATAGGAGAAGTTTAATCGGATATCTTAACCTGCATAGCTCTAACCTAATATTTCTTCAAAAAACTCCTCTTCTTAAAACAGTCATAGATAAACTAGAAACCAGAAAGTACATTACTTTAGTCAGCTCGGAACATACACAGAAAATAGGTGGGAATCCATACCTATTCCCAAAATTATTAAGATCTACAAGGATGACAAGGGAATGTTTTGCATGGTTACAGTACAGATTAATAGAAAGATTTTTACATTTATCAATCTATATTGGATACCAGGCATAGGTATTACAACAGTGAAACAGCATTTCAATCAAATAATACTCCACTCTAAAGGAGACATCATATTAGCAGGTGATTTCAATTGTACTCTTTGATAATGATACTACTACCCTTGGGAAGAGGACAATTACAGCTAGTGCAAAGCATCTAAAGGGCTTTATTAACTTGTATCATTTGAATGACAATAATCAAGCCGATACTAAGTCACTACCATAAATATTTTTTTCAAACAGACACAAGTCTTACTCTAGAATAGATAGAGTTCTGATCTCTAACCAACTTGTAAAATATTTAAATCTATGGTCATTTCCTGCTCAATATCGGACCATAATTCTATCACTTTTGAACTTATGGTAAATATAACACACAATACCCAGATTAGAAGAATTCCTGCCTACTTAACTCAACTAAAAGACTTCAAAGAATTTATAAATAGAGAGAGAGAAAACTTCCTAGAAATAAACACTACACCTGCTATTTCGATTTCTTTATATATATATATATATATATGATGCTCTGAAATCATGTCTATATGGGCAAGGTATAACATGGTATAATAATAAAAGGAAAACATAGGACAAAGATCTTCTAGACATACAGAATAAGCTAGACACTTTTAAGCTCATTAGTAAGGGAGGTATCGCAAATAAAATATTATAGAAGAAATAAATAAGTTAAATGAGAAGCACAAATACATTTTAAATCACAAAATCAAAATAACCCCAGAGAAATATAAATTCCTAACATATTCAATAAATCCCAAATATTTAAATAAACTTGAAAATAAAGCAAAAAGACTTAAATTCATATCAAAGGGATTTTTTTCCTCGGGGGGGGGGGTTTATCAGAAATTCTACATGAGTTTAAAGATTACTTTCATAAAATAAACATTGACAGAATTAATATGGACCCAAAAGATAAAATAAAGAAATTCATTACCACATACATGGCCAAAAAAACTTTAATAAACAACAGATTGAGGCATTGGATAAGAACATCTCATATACAGACATTGTCACTTAAGTAAATAAACTACCAGGCAACGACGGTATAATTCCCAAGATTTACAAAATATTCTCTAAAAATGTCCACACATTAATACATAATTTTTCCTGGCAGCTCAGACTGAATTTACTATCCCCCCATCTTGGAAATACACTTTTATCTCACCAGTTGTGAAATCCAATAAAGTACCTACAAGATGCTCATCATATAGGCCCATTTCACTGCTCAATGTTGACTACAAGATGTTTAGGTTCATAGGTTCATACTAGGCTATCTGCCCGAGGGCATTTACAAGCCTAGCCCATAGTTTTGTGGCTTACGCCACCCCTTTAGTATGGGGAACTATACCCATTATTTTGCTGTGCCTCTGTCGAGCAGTGACACTGAGGTAATCCCTGGGGTATATCTGCGATCTCCCATCCATTGGTCAAGATTTCTCTTGAACAAGGCCAGCGAGTGAGTATATTTGCTGACAGATTAAAAACAATTCTTCCAAACATTATTGACATAGATCAAACAGGCTTTATTATAAATAGAAAATACTTTTGACAACATAAGAATGTTAACTTTAATAGATTATGCAAATAAAAATAAGAAAGATCTGACACTAATTAGCCTTGACATAAACTCAGCCTTTGACTCTGTGAGCTGGGACTACTTGTTTATCTTACTAAGGTGTACAAAATTCTCTGATGCATTCGTAAATCTGATTGAGAATCTATATAAAGGAGCACTGGCATACATAAAAATTGGCACATAAGTCTCAAAAGCTATCTGTATTGAATGGAATTAAACAGGGCTGTCCACTCTCCCCTTTATCATTTACCCAAATAATGGAGCCCTGGACCAATTTAATTAGAAACAATAATGACGTACAATGGATTTAAAATAAATGAAAATACAGCATCTAAAATTTAGCTTTTCCCTGATGTATTAATTATATCAACAGGGAACAACTCTTCCATACAGTCATTATTTGACACAATGGCAGACTTCTCAGGTCTCACGTTTAATGAAGAAAAAACAAAGGTTCTGCCAGTACATTTAGGAAAAAAATATTTTTAAAAAAGCTTATCATAAATATATACCCAATTCAGGTCATATAATGTATCTAGTAATTATCTTGGCAAGAGATATTAAATCAATTATTCAATATAACTATAATAAATGTCTTGAAAACATACAAACCCTGTTTAAAAGTTGGAATAATATCCGATTTTCCATGAAAGAAAGACTTACAATTATAAAAATTATTATATTCCCAAAGATATTATATGTAATACAATAAATACTACTCCCACCTACCAAAACAATCATTAAAAAATTAAACACATTAATGTTGAAATTCTTTTGGGCACCTTATAGACCTGGATTGGCATTAAGGACACATATCAATAATTGGTCCCAAGGAGGTGTAGTCTTTCCTGATTTTGATCTATACTCTATATCCTCTTATCAAAACTGTAGCTCTTCTAATTGATAATTTATATGTTGTGATGTGGAAAAAATATTGGGAATTAATAGGCATGGAATTAACTAGTATTGGTATAATTAATAACTAACACACATATTATAAATCCCATATTATGGATACTCAAAGAATTTTGCACTGTACCCATAACACCGAGACACACATCAAATTACCCAATAAATATTACTTTGTGTAACTTTATATAAAGTGGATCTTCATTTTATTTCCCATAACTTGTGCACAAGGTATACTCTTATCTAACCCTGATAAAACTTTAATATTCAGGCAAAATAATTTAATGTACTGGCATCAGATGCTGCAGGATAATAAAGTTAAAAATTAGATTTTTTTTTTTAACTCAAGCATTTGATTTGGATGAAACTTGTTGGTTAGAGATGCAGGCTTTCAGACAATATCTTTCTAATAAACTAGACTTGATAACACCGATAACTAAAGAATCTGTTCCAGTACTGATAGATTGCATGATAATAAATCTACAACAGAAGGTTTCAGATAAAGGCAGGTTTACTCACATAAACAAAATTATTAGAGATGAAACCTTCAACTGTCCAGAAAATTACTGGAACTACTTCAATTCCTTAATAGAGAACCCCCAGAACAACACAGTAAAAGTCATATACTGGAATCTGCTTCTAAAACAACTTCCTCAATTAAATGGAAACTTTATGCCTGGAAATTCTTACACAGGTCCTTCTACACCCCTTTAATAATGAGCACAATTAATAAAAAAGAACATATGTAAGAGATGTACCACAGAAATAAATGCTAACTGGGCACATATGTTTCATGATTGCATAAAACTGAAGGAATATTGGACATCAATTAATTTTCTACAGGCTCTTTTTACATATAATTTTACATTATCTAAATCACTAATCCTCTTCAATACCCCCATACCAAAATGTGTTAAAAAGATTAAACTTCCCCTATTATGGTCAATTATAGCAGTGGCTAGAAAGATTATAACTAAAAATTCGATATCGGATACCCCTCCTTTTAATGAGTTAAAACTATTTTGATAGAGGTATGTCAAATGGAACTAATGACTGCTAAATCAGGAACTTCTAGGAAAACAACCAGTTATATGTGGAATACTTTACAAAGTTTGTTAAAAAAAACTTGGAACCTTTATAATGTATTATAGTTATGGTAGATTATGTATTAAACCTGTGGATGTCTTTGTAAATACTTTTGTTGTTTTTTCTATTTAACTGCTTGTATAAATTACTATGTCTTATTGATTGTATGTTAAAACCAATAAACACATTTTAAAAAAAATGTGAAGGCAAGATGCCAAATTCGGACAGCCACTCTGTGTGTATACTGTTTGGGGAAAATACACTTACAAGGGGACTGTTCAGTCTGTCATGGGTTCTCCACTTATCTGAGCCTAGACCTGAAACTAGCACTTCCTCCTCATCTTCCTCTGTTTAGAGAAAGAGAGCTTCTTCAGTTCCAAGGTTCTCAAAACCAACATAGAAATTACCTTAATCATCCTTGGTACCAAAGTTCCTCAGCATCAGAGGATTTATCTGCATTGAAACCCAAGCTCCCCACTGAACCGCAAACAACTTCTGCTTTAGCAACGACAGATTCCTCAATACTGAAGCTACCTCAACTGCCACAAACTAAATATTCACCTTCTATTGCTCCATTCAAAGATATGCCAGATTGATCGGGTCCGAGGAACTTGGATCAATTTCTTTTCATTCGGAACCGTTCATCTCCCTCTGTACCTTGGCATTTGCAAGATTGACCCAGGCTTCTGTTCCAGAGGCTGCCTCCTCGCTGCGGGGTGTGACACCGGTTCTGAAGGAGTCTATTTCAGTTCCAGGCTCCTATCCCTGTATGGGGGGGCAGCCTTTAGGATAATGGAGAAGGCATTGTCCATTGGGGACTCTTAGTCTTTGCCATCCCTGCCTGGACAGATGTCTTTGCCATCCCTGTTGGGTCAGATTTCTACCTGCTTTAGACCTGAGCTATCATCAGTCTCACCCCCAGGGCAGAAGGCACAAAAGTCTCCGGTGACTTCCACCTTATTGGTCTCTTCTGACACTTCCCCAAATCATCCCCCCTGAGGAAGTCCCTGCAAAGTGCAAGAGGAAGTACCAGGACTCCCCGGGAGAGTCCTTCACAGGCTATACTGATTTTGATGAGGGGGAAGGTCACCCCAGGTCACCCTCTGATGATTCCTTTTGGGACATCCTAGAAATCCTGAAACAGAGGGGTGGCTGGTCTTCCATTCAACTTTCCTTGGAGAAATCAGTATACCTGGAGGCTTTTCATGCCTAGCCCTCTACTTCTTGGATCTCCTTGCCCACTGATGATCTCATTAAACTGATCACTCATCGGGCATGGAAGATGCCCGACTCCATAGAGCCAATCCCCAAGAGACCTGACTGGATATTATCAGTACCTAAAGATAAACCACATTTGGTCTAAAGGGATTCCTGTCAACGCCATGGTGATAGTGGCTGCCAACAAAAAGGAACTTGCTGAAGAGAGTCTGACTATCCATCATCCTAACAAGTAATCTAGAACGTTGGATAGATTTAGGAAGTGTGTTTATGCTTCATCGACCTTTGCTCTAAGGTCCTTGAATTATATGGCACACTTCACCAGATTACAGAGAGGTTTGATTAAAGAACTTTCAAATACTGCTCTCAGGAGCAGTGGCTGATGAGGTCAGTGACAATGTTTCCTCACAGCTTGCAATCCTTGATGCTATCTCTAACTCATCCATGAGGCTCATTACCTATACAGCCAAAGGGATGACTAGGGCAGTGGGTTCAGGCATAGCCATTAGAAGGCATTCCTGGATGCGCTTGTGTGACTTTTTGGAGCCATTTAAAGCATCATTCGTCAATACCCCTTTTGACGGATCCACACTTTTTGGCCCAAAGGTACAAGACACTCTAGCCAGATGTGAGAAGCACTTCACTCTTTGGAGGCCTTATTCTAGGAACCACAGAAGTGGAAGACTATGGCTTAAAAAATCCAAAGGGCCTTTCCAAGACTTCCCTGGGGCAGAGGAGGAAGCAATGGAAGACGCTGTCCTAGGGGCAGAAATGGACTACAGAATTGGGGATCCAGAGAATCCTTCTCTGGAACTTCCCATCGGCATCCCTGAATGGAGGCCTGATTGCCTTCCTCTGGAGGCAGTTGGGGGCAATTTATCCCTCCATCTACCTGCCTGGCAATTGATGATAACTTCAGACAAATGGGTGCAGGGGATAATATCCAGAGGTTACAAAATTCCACTATCTGTAAATCCCAAACCCAATAAAAAACTCCCAGATGTTCCACTCAATCAAAGGGAAGCAGCAATCTTAGAAATTCAAAACTGAGGGGGAAAAGAGTAATCAAAACAGTCCCACCAGACCAAACAGTATCCGAGGTTTACTCCAGTTTCTTTTTATTGCCCATAAAAAACACTCAAGGCAGTTCAGCAAACCAAATTCCGGATGGTCTGTGTTCAAACCATACCTCCTTTTTTAAAAAAAGGCAACTGGATGTGCTGTATAGAACTCAAAGATGCTTACTACCACATAAAAATGGAAAAAAGCTCCAGGAGGATTCTACATTTCCAGCTAGGAGCCAGTCATTACCAGTTCAGAGTACTGCCCTTTGGCCTCACCACAGCCCCTAGGGTGTTCACCAAATGCATGGCAGTAGTTGCAGCTCATCTCAGACTGCAAGATTTTTGAGTCTTTCCGTATCTCAATGACTGGCTCCTCACCACTACCACCAGACATCTTTTAGAACAGGCAAGAGATTACACCATAGATATTTGTACATCTCTAGGCATAACAATAAATTTTGAAAAGTCCAGCTTTCTCAGCAACTGGATTTCATCGGTGCTCATTTAGATACTGTCTCGGGGATTGCATCTCTCCCTCCAGAAAGACTACAAAACATAGAACCCAAGTCAGGCAAATTCTACAGAACAACTGGGTTCCAGCAAAACTTATCCTTCAAACCTTAGGCTCTATGACTGCATCAGTCACTCTGATTCCTCTAGCGAAGTTTCATATGCGAATCCTGTAGTGGTTACTAGAATCTCAATGGTCTCTGGTTCAGTGTCTCTTCTAGTGTTGATTACAAACTATTGCAAACAGGATCTCAAATGGTAGCTACAGATTCTCTTGGGCTGGCCATTCATTCTTCCTCAGCCCCAAGCCATAGTGACCATGGATGCTTCCCAGATGGGGGGGGGGGCATTATCTGGGAAAGACAGTCCAAGGCACGTGGTCCCAATTAGAGGACAACTTGCATATCATTGTTCTGGAAATGAGGGCAGTGCTGTTAGCATTGCAAGCATTCCAAGATGCTCTTTCTCTCGGGACCATAGCAATTCAGACAGAAAACATGTCAGTAGTCTGATATATAAACAAACGAGGGGGAACCAAATCTTACTCACTTTGTCAAGAAGCATTCAGAGTTTGGCAATGGGAGATTTCTTCCAACCGCTTTCTGATAGCAACACACATTCCAGTAAGTTCCAATGTGATAGTGGACAAACTGAGCAAGACTACTCTAATGCCTCATGAGTGGTCTCGCAATCCTATAGTGGCGAACAAGATTTTTTGCCATTGGGTCCAACCTTGCTGCAACCTCTTTACCTCTCCCCTGAACAACAAGTGCAGAAGTTACTTTGCCCTAATTCCCCCTCCGGGGGAGTCGCCTAGCGACACTCTTCTCCATGTTTGGCCTCCCATTCTCCTATATGCCTTTTCCCCAATTCCTCTCGTATCACAATTCCTAAAGAAAGCCAAAAGGACAGAAAATTCAGTAATCCCCATTTTGGCCTCGAAAATTTTAATTTCCCTTCCTTTGGCCTCATCTAATACAGAAACCATGAATTTTGGACCCAGTTCCAGATCTGCTAACTCACCCAGAGGGCATGGTTCATCCAAATCGCCAGCATCTCAAGCTGAATGTGTGGCTTCTCCAATTCCCATGATTGCCAAGCATCCTTTCCTTTCTTCTCCTGTCCAACATATTATTATTGCTCATCCCAAGCCTTCTACTAGAAACTGTATCAAGGCAAATGAGAGAAATTTACTAAATGGGCTTGAATAAAGGACTGGACCCTTATACCAGCCCAATTCGTGAACTTCTGGATTTTCTAATACACTTTTCCAGTCTGGTTGCTCTGCATCTTCGATAAAAGCTCATCAAGCAGAAATGTCATATTTCACTCGGGCTTGAATGACCTGATACTATAAACCCCCCATTTAAAGAACCAGCTCCCCCTTGGGAATCCATTGTTCTTCAAGCTCTTACTAATATCCCTTTTGAACCATCCGCATCTTGTGACTTGAAACATCTATCCTGCAAGGGGTTCTCTATGTTAGACTGACAGCTAAGAAGATAAACACTCAAAACACCGACACCAGAAGAACGAAACCTCAAAAACACGAAAGTTCACATGCCCGACACCACAATCCCGACACTTAAAACAAAAAGTTCACTGTTACACACAACACAAGTACACCAACAACCTAAAAACCTACACTACGCCTTACACACACTACACCTTACACAAAACTATCTATGCACTAACCTTAACCCAAACCCTAACCCTAAGTCCCCTCACTGTCGCACACTCTCCGGGTCGCGCTCACAAGTTACCCCGTTGGTGTTTTCGCTGTCAGGATTACGACTTGTCGGTCATCTGCTTCATCGTTCTTCTGGTGTTGGTGTTTGAATGTCGATCTTCCGAGCTGTCGGTCTAATGTAGGAAACCCCCTGGAAGACATTATTTTTGATAGGTATTACCACTGGAAGAAGGGTTTCTGAACTGCAGGCCCCATCATGCAAATCACCTTACCTCTATCTTCATAAAGATAGTGGCACTCGGAACAAATCCATCCTTTTTACCAAAAGTAGTCTCCAAAACCAACATTAATCAGTCACTACAATTTACCAGTCTTCTTCTGTAATTTTTCTAACAAAGGGGAATATGCCCTTCATTTACTAGATGTGCACAGACAACTACGTTTTTATCTTAGCAGAACTAAGAAATTTAGAAAATCGGATCAGTTATGTGTAGCATTTTCTTCCCTCCATATGGTTAATCCAGTTGCTAAGGTTACTCTAGCTAAATGTTTGAGACTGCATCACAGTCATCTATCACTCTAAAGGACTTCAACTTCCCAAACCAGTTCAAGCCCATTCAACAAAATCAGCAAGGAAGCAGCAGAACAGAAATGGATTCTTCTGCTAAATGCTGAAAGATCTCCAGGTCTTAACAGCACTTCTTCATTAAACATTTTCTGAAGGCATGCCCTCTTAGGCATAAATAAAGAATGCTGTTTTTATAGAGAAGGATTTCACATAGTTTTTATAAAGGTTTTACACAGTTCTTAAATGTTTTTAAAATGTATGCAAATGCTTCTGAGTATGTGTTTTATATCATATGCTATGTACTATATATGCACACATTTTTAAATACTTTGTTCACTTTAATTGATGTGATTGTCAGCTGACTTTGTAGAGGATTATTTAGGATGAGCACTGTCTTTGAATGTTGTCTGATGAAGCGACTGGATATCATGAAAGTGCTTACTTTGTGTGTGTGTGTGTGTGTGTGTGTGTGTGTGTGTGTGTGTGTGTGTGTGTGTGTGTGTGTGTTTGTTGTTTTATTGAATAAACAGTTTACAGTACGTTTCTAGCCTTGCAGGCTTAGTGCAGTATTTTTTACTTATTTGATTTTCGTTTTCATGCACTACTCCATACCCTGCCTTCATTCGTTTTATTCTTAAAATCAAAAGTATGACTATTTCCTATTTCATAAGCATGTTTATAAAGTGCGTTCTTATGATCACATCTCCTGGTATCGTAAATGCTCTTTGATACAGTCCTTCAACTTTCTATGTGTTATGCCTACATAGAAACATTTACAGATCTTACATGATGCATTACAGATCTTACATGATGCAAGATGCTAGTACTCTTGCAATCTGCATAAAAATTAGTGTAATATGCCCATTCTGTACTGGGATGATCAAAAGATGGAACACTGTTAATATATTTACAAAAGTTACAGACTCTGCACATAAAAAGTGCCATGTCAATCTGATACTAAAATTTAATTTCTGCAAGTATAGTAGCTCAATCTCCTTTATAAATTATGACTTTTTTTTTTTTTAAACAAAAGGGCTGTGCATCTCCAGGTAACATGTCACTAAGTGTACATCATTTGAGTAAGTAATCATTTTTAGACCATTAGCATTAGTAGCACTCCTACTATTTTCTGTATCCAAATTAAGCTAAAAGTAAGGTCTGGCAGAATCTGTCTGTGCTGTAAAACTTCTTCACCAGCAACATCTAATCTGATGTTATTAATCTTCATTCATTCCTTACTGATGGGCTATCGGTTCCATCCTCGGAACTGAGCTGGAAAATAGGCTCGCATCAGCCAAAAATTCTCGAGCCAAGGTCCTACCCAGAATGCTCTGCTCCCTGTTGCCTCAGATCTCATTTGCTGCATTGCTGTACAGCCATATTAAGCCACTCTCTCAGCTGTCTAATTTTTGAAAAATTTTTTATACATTATTCTTACTTTAAATATTTTCTACTAATATTTCCTACCCTATTGTATACTTTAGACTCTCTCCCTTTATTACCCTTTTTCTTACCTTTGAGGTAATTCTTTATTACCATCATTGGTAATCCTTCCTTTTCTCTTCTTGCCCTCTTGAGTACCCTTTCCTCTTCCTTTTGGTACTGTTCTTCTCCACATCATTATGTCGGATAAAGAAAGCAGCATTGGTTTCAAGCAGTGTAAGGATTGTGGATGTAAGTTACCGCATTCCGATAGCCATGACTTATGTGTCTACTGTCTGAATGTTTCCCACCTTACTGTAGATCCCCCGTGTCTGATTTGTAAAAGGACTCTTAAGAGAAAGAATAAGTTAATTTTGAAAGGTCTTCTCAAGTCTCCTTTCTCTGAGGCTATTTCTGGGTCTGAGAGCTCACCCCCTCCTGTTAAACCCAGTAAGAGGTGGTGTTCATCATCGAAGTCGCTTCCTTCTTCTCCCTCTAGAGATCGTAGGGAGTTGACTCATAAGAAGGTGAAACTGATTACTTCGGCACTGCCACCTGTGACCCTGTCAGTTCCAGGCTCTGCACCGCCCCAAATGATTCTGGCTCCAGCCATGTCTTCCTTATTGATACTGGCACCGGAGTTCCCGGTGCAGATAACTACAGCTCCATCAGTTCCGTCGCAGCCCTTACCGCCACCGTACATGCAGGTACTGTCCCCTTCGGCACTGTTGCTACAATCCCCTTAGGCTCCGAGTATGACTTTTCTGTACTCCACAGCGCAGACATTTTCAGCACTGACACGTTCTTTGGTGCAATCCTTCTTGGCACTGTCATTATTACCGGTGCACACACTTTCCTCGATGGCACCGTACCCATCAGGGCATACTTTTGCCTTTACAGTGCAGACATCTTCAATTTCTATGGCACTGACCTCATCAGCACAGACTACTTCCACGCTGTTTTCTTCGGTGCAGACGTCTTCAGTTTCTGGCTCTGCACCTATGGAATTAGCAAGGACTAAGTATTTTCCTTCATTGGATCCATTTGCTGGCAGTCAGTATAGCTGTTTTCTAGAAAGGCTAGAATTGCCATCAGCTTTCTCCATGAGGTCAACCAAGAGTCTTTCTGAACAAGATGTGTTGCGGCTTCTTGCCCAGTTGCTTGTGGCCAGAGGTCTCTCTCACCCAAAGTCCACGTTCCCTCTTTCAGGTGAACATATCTCTCCTCAAACTCCAATGTACAGTCCTCCTTCGACCTCTACCCAAGTTTCAAAGCCTATTACTCCGACAGCCGCTTCCCTTCCTCCAACTCCAATAGTGGATCTCACTTTGAAACCGGAGTCATCCTTGTGGCCCTCAGTGCACTGGGCATTGAGCTCTTCTCAGGCCATTGGCTATGCCATGGGGAGGGCATTCTTGGTTCCACGACTTTTTTCTATGGCACCCTCCAGGGATCCTCTCTCTCTCATGGTCCTCTTGAGACTCCTGGTCTGGGGGTGGGCTCATCAGGGTGGGGGGTGTGACCCCTGGTTCCGAGGTTGTCATGCTCTGTTCCAGGCTCCCATCTCTCCTTGGGCGAGCTGGCCTTTCAGGCCATGGAGAGGGCGCTTGCCTCTGTTGGAAAATCCCACATGTTGGCAGTCCTCTTCCCCCCTATGTGTCACAGCAGTCACAAGCCACAACCACCGGGCACAAGGGCCTTAGGTTTCTCCTCCTTAGGAGATCCCCTCTTTGCAGTCTTCCCCAGAATGTCCCACTGAGGAAGTACCACGCAAAGCGTCATGCAAGAGGAAGCACATGGACTCCACTGAGGAGTCATTGACTGAAGATATGGATTTTGATGATGGGAAAAGGGTCCCTACGGTCACTCTCTGATGTGTCCTTTGGTGACATCCTCAAGATCCTTAGAGGGGTGACTGGAAGTCCTTTAATCCTTCCTCTGAGGAATCCGTATTCCTGCAGGCCTTTTTGTGCCCAGCCCCCTACCTCCTGGGTCACCGTGCATGCCGATGAGCTCATCCAGCGTGCATGGAAGGCTCCTGACACCCTGGAAGCGATACCAAGGAGACCAGATAAAATATTATCACTCCCCAGCTGAGCACCCACATTGTTCACAAGGTCTTCCAGTAGAGGATATGGTGGTGGCGGCTACAACCAAGAAGGATTTGGCAGAAGACAGCCAAACTGTCCATCCACCCGACAAGGAGTCCCAGGCAACTGACAGACTAGGGAAGCATGTGTTTGCTTCATTGACCTTCGCCGTAAGGTCTTCGAACTATTTGGCACACTTTACCAGGCTTCAGAGGGATCTTATCAACCAGCTCTCTGAAACCTTGGCAGGAGCTGTTTCTGATGAGGTCCGTGACAATGTGGCTTCTCAGCCACTCTGGAGTCTATTTCCAACTCTTCCATGCATCTTATTTCTCACGCAATGGAAGGGGCAGCTAGAGCGGCAGGCATGGGTATAGTCAAGGCGTGGGTATAGTCACTAGATGACATAACTGGATGCCCCTTCGTGACTTTGTGGACTACTTTAAGGCTTCCTTCATGAACGCCCCCATTGAGGCCGCTTCTTTGTTTGGCCCTAAAGTGAAAGATACGCTGGCAAGGTGTGAACAAGATGGTAAGACTCTGTCTGCCATTGGTGTCAGACACTCACTCCTCAGCGATTCTACTCAGAAATCAGGGGAGTGGGAAGATGTGGCACAGGAAATCATGGGGCTCTTTCCGGGATGCACATGCCAAGTAATCCCCTAGAGGCAGAGGGGGAAACACCAATGGAAGACACCCCTTTCGAGGGAGAGGAGGTCCGCAAAACTGGGGTTCCAGAGATTCCTTCTCTGGCCAACCCCACCAGAGCTCCTGAAGCATTGCCCGACTGCACCTCTGGAAGCAGTCGGGGGTCGTTTTCCCTTGTACGCTGCTGCCTGGCAAAATATAACCACCGATTCTTAGGTACAATGGATAATATCCAGAGGCTATCGTATCCCCTTCCATCTTTGTCCAGTTGCATCCAGAGTATTACCCGACATTCCACCCAGTCAAAGGGAAGCAGTAGCACACGAAATCCAAAAGCTGCTACAAAAAATAGTCATCCAGATGGTCCCCCCAGACCAGATAGGATCCGGTTTTTACTCAAGGTTTTTTTTACTGACAAGACTGGATTGGAGACCAATTCTGGATCTCAGCACATTGAACAAATTTGTAAAAACAGAAAAATTCCGGATGGTCATAGTTCAATCTATCCTTCCTCTTCTGGAAGAAGATGATTGGATGTGCTCTGTAGATCTTCAAAATGCGTATTACCACATAAAAATGGACAAATGCTCAAAAAGATACCTCTGCTTCTGCATAGGAGCCAGTCACTACCAATTTTGAGTTCTGCACTTCGGTCTCTCTACAGCCCCCAGAGTTTTCACCAAATGCATGGCAGTGGTTATCGCTTACTTATGACTTCAAGGATTCCAGGCATTTCCATATCTAGATGACTGGCTCCTCACCACCCCCACCAAGGATCTACTGGAAGAAGCCCTGCACTACACTCTCCTAACAGCTCAAAGCCTGGGAATCACTATAAACTGGGAGAAATCCAACACGACTCCAACTCAGTCTTTGGAATTTATAGGGGTACTGTTGGACACGAGAAATTGCACAGCATCCCTTCTGGACCACAGGCTTCAGAGAATAAAGCAACAGGTTCATCTGCTGCTCTGACTGTACAAATCTCCCACTCGAGCTATACTCCAACTCTTGGGGTCAGTGGCAGCCTTGATCACCATTGTTCTTCTAGCCAGATTCCACATAAGGTTCCTTCAGTGGCTACTTCTCACTCAGTGGTGCCCTCTACAACATCCTCTGTCTTTTCAGATAAGTGTAACTCAGAGATCCAAGCAAGATTTACTCTGGTGGACGTCTCGAAATCCCCAACAATGGTATTTTCCCTTCAACCGATTGCCACAGTGAGCATAGACGTCTCCCTGATTGGGTGGGAGGGGGCTATGTCAGGGAAACTTGGTCCAAGGCACCTGGTCGGAGACAGAGGCCCTTTTGCATATCAGTGTCCTGGAACTGAGGACGGTGCTACTAGTGTTGCAAGCATTTCATTCCATCCTTCCGTCAGGGACAATTGCAATCCAATCAGACATGTCAGTGGTCTGGTACATCAACAAACAAGGGGGCACCTTGCCAAGAGGCCTTGTGAATATGGCAATGGGTGATAGCTTCCAACCACTTTCTAATTGCAATGCACATTCCCAGGAGCTCCAGCGTGATAGCGGACAAATTGAGCAGGTGCATTCTGCAACCTAATGAGTGGTCCCTCAATCCTATGATAGCAGCAAAAATGTTCAACCACTGGGGCCAGCCTTGCTGCGGCCTGTTTGCCTCCCCAACCAACTACAAGTGCAGCAACTATTTTGCCCTAATCCCCCCTCGGGGGCAGTCACCGATGGACACTCTAGTCCATGCTTGGCCCTCGGGTCTATTTATACTTATCCTCCTCTTCCCCTCATCTCCCAATTTCTGAAGAAAGCATGACAGTTGAAGAGCAAAGTGATCCTCATTGCTCCATATTGTCCTCGACAAGTCTGGTTTCCCTTCCTCTGGCCTCACCTGCTAGATCAACCGTTGATCCACAATCCATCCCCAACATTGATCTCCCATCCACAGGGTCTGATTCATCCCAATCTAACAACCCTGAAACTGACAGCTTGGTTTCTCCACTTCCAATAATTGCCAGGCATGAAAACCTCTTGTCCCCTGTGCACAATATTCTTATTGCATCTCATAAATCATCCACCAGACTAATCTATTTTAACAAATGGGAAAGCTTCTCTCTCTGGGCAATGAATATAAACAATTAGCCCCCTTGTCAGCCCCAGTTTTGATGGTACTGGATTATTTATTACATATTTTCCACTCTGGGGTGTCTGCCTCTATCATTCATGTGCATTTAGCTGCCATCTCAAATTTCCACAGTGGTTTTCAAGATTCTTCACTTGTGTCACACAGTCTCTAAAACTTTCTTGAAAGGGTTTATCCACGTAAAACCTCCTTTTAGAGAACCGGTGCAACTTTGGGATTTGGCATTGGTTCTGCAAGCTCTAACAGCTCCCCCCTTTGAACCTGCGTCTTTATGTGATGTCAAAATATCTCTCTTGGAAAACTTTGTTTCTGATTGCAATCACATCAGCTAGATGCTTGTCAGAACTTCAAGCCTTATGCATCAAACCTCCCTATCTTACTTTCCATAATGATAGGGTATCACTGAGAACTAATTCTGCCTTTTTACCAAAGGTGGTGTCAGAGAGCGGTCTATCAACCAATCTATTGACCTTCCAGTGTTCTTTCCTAACCATTCTAACAAGGGAGAGTATTGCCTGCACTCCTTGGATGTTCATAGGCAAGTACGATTTTATCTGGACAGAACAAAATCTACCCGTAAATCAGACCAAATGTTTTTGGCTTGTTCTGGATCTAGACGAGGTCATCCTGTATCAAAAGTTACATTGGCTTCATGGTTGAGAAATTGTTTTTGTTGTAAAGTTAATACAATCTCATTTGCTGCTTCCTGTCTCCCTTGGAGTCCCCCAAGGATCTATCTTAGGTCCCCTTTTATTTTCCATATTTATCAATGATCTTGCTTCTAGCATCCCCCAAGCCGTAACCATTCAGTATGCAGATGACTCCACCTTAGTCTCCTCAGCCTCTAACCCATCTGAACTTCAATCTCTCACCCAAAATGTATTTCAGCTTGTGGAAGAGTGTTTTTTACAGCGATGTCTCCTCCTTAACCCTAAAAAAACTAAACTTTTGTTGTTCACACCCACACAAAAATCACCACTCCACTTCTTCATCATATCTAAAAATGGCACAGTCATATCTCCTGACACAACAACCAACCTTTTAGGTGTTACTATCGATCATTGCCTAAACTATGACACTCATATTAATACCACCATTAAATCTACTAACAAAAAGCTTGGCCCCCTCTACAAAATCAAGCCTTTCCTTACTCCTTCAGCCAGAATTACCATTGCTCACACCCATCTTATCTCTACTCTCCTGCATGCATCACCTTTATTCACAAACCTATCTAAAACTAACCTGAACAAATTAACTACCGCCTACAATAATATAGCCAGATTTGCTACCAGCTCCCCTTTTAGATCTCACCATTGCCTAAATTTAAAACAACTTGGCTGGCTTGAACTTGATAATCAGCTTTTATCTCAGCAACTTATAATCACCCAAAAAATCCTTTACTTCCCTGAAAAAACTCCTATCCTTACCAAAGTTATTAGTCCCTATAAAAATCTTTCTAACCTTCGCTCTTCACACAAACTTTTAGTATCCATACACAAATCTAATAACAAAGCAGGTGACTCACTTTTCTCCTACACAGTGGGGAAAAGTTGGAACCTTCTTCCTAAGGACCTCACTATGATCTCCTCTTCCTCACTCTTCAAAAAGAAGCTCAAACTTCATCTTACTAACCACTGGCTCTGCCCATGCAGCAGCCCAGACTAAAATCTCTCCTCCTTTTTATCACTATTTCTCGCTTCCTAAGCATATCCTCCTTACTCTCTTCTCATTCCTTAGGTCACTTAAAATCTTACTATGAACTACCTTCTCCAAGCTCCTTTTATTAGATATTACTTCTCCTTTCTACCTTACTTTTTCCAAACCTCTCTGCATTTCTCTCCCCATTTCCTTGTGTCTTTTCTTCCACTATTACTCCCCTCCCTACTCCTTGTTCTTTCCTAAAAAAAAAAAAAAAAAAAAAAAAAGAAGTTTGTGTTTTTTTTTCTTTTTATTTTTGCTGTATTGTTGTCACTTGTAAACTATTATCTATGTCTTTTTGTCTATACATGCCCAAAAAGTTTGATTTTGTTTTAAGTTGACTGTTCTTTGTGGAGCTTTTCTCCCCGGGCCTCTACTGAAAATGGACATATATCCAGCTAGACTAGCCCAGTCAACAAATGTTAAATAAAAAATAAAAAAAAAAAAATAGAGTGAAAGCTCATTTTACAAGATCTATGGCAACTGCAGCAGCTTTCCGTGCTAAGGCTTCCATCAATGATATTTGCTCAGCTGCAACTTGGGCCAAACCTCATACCTTTATTCTTCATTACAAATTGGACTTGGCCTCCAGAGGTAAAGCTTCCTTTGGCTCCATGGTGGTGTGGAATGTCCTTTTTGAGGGACACCCAGGGATACAGGTAGCTGGGGACTCTGTCCCATCAGTAAGGAATGAACGAAGATCAACAACATCAGATAAAGACGTTATGTCTTACCATAATGTTCCATCTGTGTTGTTGATCTTTTGTTCATTCATTACTTCCCACCCTCCGTCCCCCATCTGGATGTTTTTGGTTGATCTCATGTTCTCCTTTTATTGTAGGTCTGTTATGACCAGCGGTAGCCTGTACTTTTATCTATCAACTTGCAAACTTGATCTGAGGTAACAGGGAGCAGAGCATTCTGGGTAGGACATTGGCTCGAGAGCTTTTGGCTGATGCAAGCTTGATATTGGCCAGCTCGGTTCCGAGGATGGAATGGATAACCCATCAGTAATGAATGAATGAAGATCAACAACACAGATGGAACGTTATGGTAAGACATAACTTCTTTTTTCATCGTTTCAAATCATAAAATGTTTGCTCCATTTGAACATCATCATTCAGTCAGACCATCCTATAAAACTGCACCTTGATGGCATTCCTATGCACATGTTGGGGGGTGCATACTGCAACACATTAACCTTTTTACATGATTTGTTCTATAGACTAGTAGAAAGGCAATCTGTGGTTTTCATAACATGTGCATCAAGAAAATCTATGTAATTTGATGAGTATGTCAAAGTAAACCTTAAAAATGAAATAGTGCTATGTAAGAACATGGAAACCATCCAGATAAAAAAAAATATTATCAACAAAATGAGAATAAAAAGGCAACTACTTTTTGTTAAATTTATCATTACTAAAAACACAGAGATATTCCCAGTAGGCAATGACCATGTTAGCGTAACTGTTTGCGCATGATACCTGTAGCACCACCTACAAAACCTATCAAGGATGATACCTAAATAGAGAGCAAATCAAATGGATTTTATCAGTGCTAAAATCTGAAAATTTAGATAAAAACAAACCTAATAAATTTGACCCCTAAATCATTGGGGATCACAGTAAATAAAGAATTAACATCTAAAATAACTAAAAAAAAAAAAAAAAAAAAAGAATCCGTGTAACAATGTTCTTCAAGCCATAAAAACAATCTTGAAAAAAATGCTTAGTGTCTTTCAATATTGTCCCAATATTATTTAATAAGGGATGCAAAGTCTTCTCAACAAATATGGAAAGATGTTCCATAGACCAGCCACATCCCGACACAGTAGGTCTCATGGGTGGGTTAAATAGCAATTTATGAACCTTAGGGATACCGTATAAAACAGAGATTGTGGGGTACTCGACACAAAACTTTTTGAAAAGTTTAATAATCAATGGTTCCTTGCATCAACAGTTCATGAAGGCAATAATAAACATCTTAAATTAACTTATTAAATTCAATCGTAGAAATCACTTTGTATGTATGGCTAACAGAGTATTCATACTACATAAATAGATGAATTCATTACTACTATCACCCCTCCTTTATCTGTATCATACTAATAGAAGCACTCGGTTCACTCCACAAAAAGTACAAATATGACTGTCATTGTCCATGTTGGTGTGAATGACCTGAGATGTACCTCCCTGGACTACATGAAAAGAGACATGGAAGAGCTCTCTGATCTTGTAGCCCAGACAGGTATGACCCTTAGCCCTGAGTAGCATCCTGCCATCACCCAGAATGATACCACAGTACAAGGACAAAATTGACTTCAACATGGTTAAGCTTCTGGTGTCATTCTAAGGGGATCCAATATCTGACTGCCTGGGATGACATGATTGACAGACCATGATGCTTTGCCAGAAATGGCCTGCACCTGTTGCCCTTGGGATTCCAGATACTGGCTAAGGCTCTTGCCCACCCCTATAGTGCCTTTTTATAGGCAAGGTTCAAATGACAGATTCACCACCATAACAGGTACAAGCAAGAAAATCTGAGGGTAATGCTACTCAATGCTAGAAGTCTAAACCTCAAAATGCACTCACTCAAGGTACTCCTTAAAATGGAGAACATTGACATCTGTGCAGTAACAGAGACCTGGTTCAAGGCTCCAGAGAGCACCCCTGCATTACCAGGCTGTAATTCATACCACACCTTTTGGCTACCTAACCTGGACCGAAACACTAAAGGTGGAGGCGTGTCCATACTCATCAAGGATATCCACACCTCCAGGCTAGTTGCTAACTAACTCTGGGCAAGACCACAATCCAAATTGTAGCTTGGTACAGATCCCCCACCATGCCCAAGGATTCCAACTCCTCATTTCTTGATACACTGGAAAATATTAAGGTACAACCCAACACCCTAATAATGGGTGATTTAAACTACCCCACCATTAACTGGGAAAACTACTCCTGTACCAACTCTTTTGCTCAACATTTTCTGGAATTCATAAATTCCAATGGCTTGGATCAACTTATCCACACCCCCACCAGGGGCAGCAATGTCCTAGACCTGGTCATTACCAACATGAGAGACCGCTGTTCTACACCAGAGGTCAATTCCTCATTGGTCAGATCCGACTACAAGCTAATCACCCTAGACATCCACATCCCACCCACACCCCCCACCCCCCATTAGGGAAACCACTGTAAAAAAATTTCTCCAATGCCAACTTCACACTTCTTAACACAGAAGTGGCAAACTTCACGACACCCATGCAGACAGACAATAAAAGTACGACTGTTGAATCCTACACAAATGCACTTTATAAGCACTTACATGAGTGCAAGGATCATGCTACCCTAACAGAACCAAGATGCTATCCTCCAAAAAAAGGAAGCCAATCTGGTAGCCCCCTGCCATAAACACACTCTACAACAGAAGAAAGAAACTGTTGCAAAAAAAAAGTAAAATCCCATGATTGGAGGAACTCCCTGGTCAGCCTCAGTAAGAAGCTGAGATCCCTCATAAAATCCTCCAAAGCTAGTTACGAAAACAAAAATTGCCACTGATTCTAAAGACAGCCACAAAGCATTCTATAGCTGTGTCAAGAATCTCAGTGGCAACACTCAGATCTGCTCTGAGTTACAACACAATGGTACTAAATATACAGAACCAACTGATATTGCCAACATCCTGGCAGATAGGTTTAGTGCTAACTTTACCCCCCCCCCTCACCCCCTAAAGGGCCCATCTCTATACTGGAAAAATGCAAAGTTCCTGTAATCACTGCTGAACAGTTAAAAACCACACACTCCGAAGGCAAGAACACAGCATCCATGGGACCTGACAAGATCCCAGGCTGCTTTCTACATGAACTACAGAATGAACTGGCACTCCACCTAAGTACCATGTTCAGTCATAACCTCACCTCAGGCTTTGTGCCCACTGAATGTTGCACAGTGATGGTTATCCCCCTTCACAAAGGGGGAGCCACCACGAACCTCAGGAGCTACCACCCCATTAGCCTGATGGTCTGCAAGGTGGTGGAACATATCATCATGAAACTTATAAACAAAGACATTGGTAATCTCCAAACTCTGGACCCCACCAGTTTGGGTTTGTAAAAGGCAGATCATGTCTCTTAAACCTGATAGACGTCTTTGAAGCAGTCACTAAAGCCATAGACTAGGGTAAGGTGGTTCACACAGCTTATCTAGATCTCGACAAGGCTTTCAACACCATCCCCCACTTTGGAATTATAGATGAACTCACTAAACTAGGTATAAGTCCCTGTGTCACAAGATGGGTTGCCAACTGGCTCGCTGACAGAACCCACACTGTGAAAGTAGCAGACTCCAAATCTGACTTCAGACCAGTGACAAATGAAGTACCACAGGGTTCAGTCCTGGGTCCTCTCCTGTTTGGTATCTACTTGTCTGATGTACAGGCTAACACAGAAGTCTTTGGCTAACTAAGTTCGCAGATGACTGCAAAGTAGGAGCCATAATCGAAACTCCTAACAATGTGGATATCCTACAAAAGGGGCACTGAGATAGATGCCTGGTGTCAAAGCCATGGCCTCAAGCTCCATGCCAAAAAGTGCATTCTCATCCTCATTGGTAAAATGTCTGTATCCATATCTACTAAACACTGAAAGTATGGTAAGAGACCTTGAGACACAGGTGGACAGTAATCTCTCCTTTGATAATCACATCGCCACAGTAGTCAGGAAATCCTTCCACATGGCACACCTCATCACAAAAGGTTTTTCATCCAGGAAAAAAAGAGGTCATTGTTCCCCTCTACTTGTCACTCATTAGACCCATTATAGAGTACAACGCCCCTTTTGGTATGTACCACACAACCTCTACAACAACTGGAAAGGACACAGAAATACCTCACAAAGAGGATTACTGGCCTCAAACAGATGCCGTATGCAGACTGTCTCAAAAAACTCCAGCTTTACTCCACTGCATATTGCCTACTCAGAGATGATCTCTGCCTAACATACAAAGCTATGTCAAACCCAGAGCTGTTGGACATGCTCCACTTAAAAAATTCCCAATCTCTCTGAGCTACATGCTCTAGGGACCTAAACCATGTCACCACAATAAACAGAACATGCTGGAGGGATAGATTCCTGTCCCAGAGACTTCCCATATTCTGGAACAAACAACCTATCTATATCAAACAAAACTCATTAGCACTCTTCAAGAAAAATCTTGATGATTGGATGGGAAATAGGAAATTCACCCCTGGGTTCACTTTTGTGGCTTTGCTCAACAGGGGCACAGGAAGATAATTTTCTTGGGTGACGAAAGCCAGGGTACCTTTTTGGCTAGGCTTATATAGGCCCTAGGGCCAATAGCCTAGTACCTACCTATGAACCTACAAGTGCACAATTTTCTTCCAGATTCAAATTATAAAATTGCTTTCTGTGCTTATGATGAAAAGGCTGTGTATGCCCCGCTTGCAAATTTGTAAAAAAGCCTCAACTAGAGAATAGTTCGTGAGTATAATTTGATTGGGTTTCTTAAAAATACTTGTCGATTGCTGTAAGGTGTTCCTGTACAAAACCCTTAGTGAAATGTTCCAAAAATAGTTGTCGATTGCTGTAAGGTTTTCTTGTACAAAACCCTTAGTGAAATGTTTCCTACAAACAGTTTCAAGTCCGTTAAAACGTCACTAAGATTAGACCCACAAGCAGGGATAAAGAACAAGCCTTTGAGTACACTAATATATGAAGATGTCAGAGTTATTGAAGAAATGTTGATAATTAAATCCTTTGAATCTTTTTCCGTACCCATGTCCCTGCAACTGTTGGTCCCAGTGTCTGTTGTCGTTTGCAATTTTTGCAGGAGATGTGATCATAAAAATACACGTTTATGAAATGGGTGATCGCCATACTTTTGATTTTCTAGTACTGCACTTGTATAAAAAGAATTGTAGAGGTGGAGATATAAATTACTCTATTGAATGTATGGAAACCAAGTGGATGTTGGAATTGCAAGCTGATAAGGGACTATGTCTCAATGAGACTGTCCCTTTAAAACCAATTTTAAAATCACATGATTTACCCACTAATTTTTTTATTTAAATGGCTTGTTCCCTTTGTAAAGAGATGAAGCGCCCTGTTGTGGTGTAAAAGGGCTAACCTTTTAACATTTTTTGTGTGTGTTTTTTACTTTATTTTATTAAACTGCTGTTTTCTACTTCCACTGCCATGTACTGCTGGTTCTTTATTGTTTGGTCTACATTTTGTAACAGCACTAACTCATTGCACTTGCAGCTGCTGTTTTTCATGTTTTAGTGCTTGTGGGGCATGGTAGAAGGAAGTGAACTTGAAATGGACTATAGTCCTGGCACATCAGCAATGAATGCCTCTATGGATCATTTTGGAAGAACTTTGCAAGTTGATAGTAATCAGATACTTGACTCTCTCAGCACTGAAGAATGTTTGCCTATGATAGAGACTAACACAAATTATAATGATTTCTTACTTATGTTTAGAGAGCTGGAAAATAAGTTGTATAAATGCAAAAGGCTCCAGTGGTAAAGATTACATTTAGAAGCATCATGTTAGAGTTGTGCTGAAGGGATTACTTGTTTTCAGGATGCCCAGTAATGGGAACAAATATCCTGTTTTGTTGAAACAGAGGCAGTCCCTCAATTTAGAATTAAGCTTTAATTATATGAACTTATTAATTGATTTCTTCCAGCCAATGGAGACTACTCTCCGGAAAGAAGTCATGAGTATTAGAAACAAACATTTTTCTGACTTCTAATCACTGTAAACAAAAACTTGAACTCTTATTTATTGATGTTGCCACTTATAAGAAACGTCTACAAGAAATTAAAAAAAGAAACTACTTCACGATCTAACTGATTTTAAAGAGGGGCATGTGTTTTCCTGACCAAGGGTGAATTCTGTGTCTGCTGAGAAACCAGTGAAATGTGATATGTCTGACAATAATATTGCTGTCTATAGGTTTATAGATTAGTACTAAGCTTACTGCCCTTGTGAGCCATTTTAAGCCTAGCCAATTATCCTTTGTGAGACTCAAACCCCACACCTTGTGTTTATAAGGCAAACACCTTAACCATTAGGCCACCCTCCCAACCCTATTTTACTGAAAAAACTACTAGTAGTGTACAATTAGCAACAATGTAGCCCCTCTTGTTACCAATTTTGATTCCAGTTCTAGCAGTATTGTGGCATTTAATCTTTTGTTCCTGATTTAATTGCAAATGCCTCATCTGTGCTTCCTCCTTTTTTACAGCTACCAGAATTAATGAAAGAGGTTCAACAGGGCTCATGAGATCATTGGATGAGCACAGGGTGCAAAACTCACAAACTACAACAAACACTGGGACCAGTGGATGCAGGAACATGGGTACAGACAAAGATTCAAAGGATTTAATTATCAACCTTTCATCAGTAACTCTGACACCATCACAGGTTAGTGTACTCATTAAAGGCTTGTCCTTTATCCCAGCTTGTGGCTCTAATCTTGGGTGATGTTTTAACTGACTTGAGACATTTTTTTTTTGTAAGGATAATTTCACTAAGGGTTTTGTATGGAAACACCTTACAGCAATCCACAATCAGTTTATTCCCACTAACGCTCCTCTAGTTGAGTGTTTTCTACAACCTTGCAAGCAGGGCATACAAAATCTTTCACCATAAGCACAGTAAGCAATTTTATAATTTGAGTCTGGAAGAAAATTGTGCACTTCAAGAACTTAACTTCTATGAGTATGATACAGATCTGCTCTGTGGATAAGGGAGGGGCAATAGTAGTAATGAATTCATCCCATTACTTTTCTAGTATGAATACTATAGTTAGTAAATGATTACTAGGCTTGAATTTACTAGGTTGATTATAGTGGTTTATTCTTGCCTTCATGAATTTTTGGAAGGTACCATTGATCATTAACTTTTTGAATACTTTTGTGTTGGGTACCCCACCATCTCTGTTTTATGCGATCTCCCTAAGGTTCATAAATTGCTTTTTAGCCCTCCCATGAGACTTATCTGTGTGTCTGGACGTGGCTGGTCTGTGGAACACCTCTCCATATTTGAGAAGAGACTGCATCCTATGTTAAATTAATATTGACATAGTATTCGAAGACATTAAGCATTTTTTATCAAGATTGACGCTGATTTTTTATTAGGTACTTTAGATGTTAATTATCTATTCTCTGTGATCCCTAATGATTTAGGGGTTGAATATATTTGTTTTTATCTAAATTTTCAGATTTTGTCACTGAAAATCCATTTGACTTATTCTCTATTAGGTATCATCTTAATAACATTTTGCTATGTGTACCATGTGCGCAAATAGATATGCTAACATGGTCCTTGCCAACTGGGAATATATCTGTCTTTAGTAATGACAATTTCTACAGAAGGTATTTATTTATCTTTTTATTCTTGTTTTGTTGATATTTTAGACAGGTTCCATTGAATTAGAGTTCTTACATAGCATTACTTCATTTTTAAGGTTTACTTTGACATATTCATCAGATTATATAGATTTTCTTGATGTATGTGTTATGAAAACCACAGATGGCCTTTCTACTAGTCTGTAGAAAAATTGTAAAAAGGTTAATGTGCTGCACCATAGCAGTATGCAACCCCGCCATGTGCAAAAGAACGTCAAGGGCAATTTTATAGTATGGCCATACTGAATGATGATAAGGTTCAGATGGAGCAAGCACTTTGATTTGAAACAAGATTTTCTGTTTAGGGGCTATATTGACTTATGAAATAGATGTTGCTAGTGAAGAAGTTTTACAGCACAGGCATGATTCTGCCAGACCTTATTTTTAGTGTAATTTGCGTACAGAAAATAGTAGTCATATTACTAACTCTAATGGTCGTAGAATAAATATTACTTAATCAATTGATGTATACTTAGTGACATAAAAAATAATTAGTCTATTTTAAAGACTGATGACAGATATGAGGTGTTATGGAGATAACACCACATATTTGTTTTAAAAATAGTCAATTTAAAAAGGAGACTGTGCTATAACACTTGTACCATGTCTATCTGATACTAAAGTTTAATTTCTACTGTTATGTGCAGAGCCTGTAACTTTTGCAAAATATTAGCAGTGCTCCATCTTTTGTTCATCCCATTATAGAATGGACATATTACTTTAATTTTTATGCAGACTGTAAGAGTATTAATGTGTGTCTTGCATTGTGTAAGATTTGTAAATGTTTTTATGTAGGTATGACATGTAGAAAGTTGAATGACCGTAGATGATGTGATCATAAGAATGCACTTTATAAACATGTTTATGAAATGGGTGATAGTCATACTTTTGATTTTCTAGTACTACAGTTGTATAAAAAAGATTTGTAGAGTTGGAGATGTAAAGAACTGTACTGTATGTGTGGAAACCAAGTGGATATTGGAATTGCAAGCTGTGAAGGGATTAGGTCTCAGAGACTGTCCATTTAAAACCAATTTTATCTATCCCACTAATTTTTGAATTTAAATGGCTTGTTCACTTTGTAAAGAGATGGTCTGAAGAAGAACCCTGTTGTGTGAAAGTGCTAACCTTTTAACATTTTTGTGTGTTTATTCCACTGCCATGTACTGCTGGTGCTTCTTTATTTATCATTTGGTTTACGTGTTATAACAGCTCTAACTTCCTTGCACTTGTAGCTGCTTTGAATTTTTATTTAAGTACTTATGAGCATTTGACAGAAATAAGCATTTATCCGTATGTGTGAGGTGTTTGTCTAACGATACAGCAATACACAACACACTCCTGTGCTGTGCTGTGTGTGTGTGTGTGTCTGCTGTCCATCCTCCACCTGATCCAGGTTTGTCTTTCCATGCCATTCGACATATGTTTAGCACCATCATGGAGGTGCAGGCATGTTCCAATAGGTCCTTTGAAGAAATGCTTAGGGTTGTATATGTGGCACAGTCTAATATGCTTGACTGCTTACACTGTGTTGCCAGTTCAGTGGATCAGAAGAATAACTCATTGGAACAGGCAGTGTCTGTGACAGAACATCTGCTGGGAGGGGGATGACATCCACGTGGGAGAAGGTCAGCCACATCATCTGATATTAGCTGGCGTGGCCATGCCCAATCACACTTCTTTAGTGGCACTACTTTTCCTTGCTCTGTCAGTGGTTGTGTCCATACCCACACATGGCAGGCAATGTGGTCATGGTCCTGGGTGTCCTCATGAGGAGAGCTTGTCCAGCAGACATCAGTTACATTCAGGTGGCAGCAGTGCATCTGACAATGGACATGGACGTGCCAGTGCAACTCCTGGCAGATCCAGTTCTCTGTCTGGTATGACTACTATGAACTGCTACCTCTACCATCCACGGCTCACACCTGTCCAACATAGCAAGACATAGAGCTAGCACAGAGCTTGGCTGTGTTCTTGCAGATACTTGCACACCAATTTCACCTGGAGGCCCATACAGACACACACACAACAGTTACATGGCTCAGCTGTGAGGCTTAAAACTCATTGTGTCTTGGTGGCCATTTGTTACTTTATCCAAATGTCTATACACACACACACACACACACACATACCTTGTGCAAGTAATGATAGGAAACAATGATATGGCACAGCTATCTTTTGGATTCAAGAATACATGAACTTTGTGTCTGATGCTTAGGGTGCATAGCTGACTTAATGCTTAGAAAATCTATGTTTGTGATGCTGTTTTGCTAATTGTTCTGCTTTTTTACAGGTCTTTGTAATGTGTACGTGCCTTCCACACCCGTACAGCAAAAAATGCCGACAAAGCCATAAACAAAAAGTGACAAAGGCTGAACAATAGGCAGACTTTTTAAAAATTTTGGTCTTAAAAACTTGGAGACAGTTGACAGAATCGGACAGTTTTTGCATCAGTATTTTTAGAATTTGTCTGAGGGATATGCAGTCTGAAACCGAAATGTATGTCAGTTATTTCTAATTTCTCTCCTTAATGATTTGCCAGTACAAAAGTATGAGGCCAAACAGAGGACATTCAGTTCAGTGACCATTAGTACTTTAGAGAGGTATGAATGTGTGAATCTTTGATGCCTGAGGCCTATTACTTGATAGAGGAAACAGGTATTCACATAAGTTCTTGCTGTAAATATCATCCACCTTTTACTTACATTGCCAAGTAACAGTATTCCAGGCTATGACATTCATTTTTATTATTTCACATTGTTTTTGTTCTGTTCAGGTTCAACACTTTATAAATCTGGCAGTTGCTACAGTTTTATTTCAGGGCTGACTCAGCCTGATGCTAGGAGTACACAGCCATTACATAGGTAGGTAAAGGTTATGAGCGTTGCCTGGCATCAATATTGAAATATGTATTTGCGTAGGATGAAGGTTTTAGCCCCTTAGGTGGTGAGTGAGTCTGCAGTGTTTTGTCTCCTAGCCAATGCGAGGGCATATTGAGCATGCCTTTGTCTGCCTGCACAGACAGCAGGTGCTGGTTCCCCTTCTGGCTCCTCATCTGCGTGTGGCCATGGTGACCTTGCCAGTGATGGTGGGATGTATGCCCCGTCCCCTTGTTGATCCTGCTGAAGCTGTTTTCTCAGAATGATGTGAAGCATGGCACAGATGGTGAAGATTTCTGTACATGTATGTGGATTGTACTGCAGGGCTCCCCAGATGTATCTAGGCACTGGAGCCACAATACTCATGTAGATTGTGCTAAGTTAAACTGGGTCTGAAAACTTTTCTCCTTCTTGGCCATGGTCTTTTAGCAGCAGCATAGACTTCAGCCTGTTGCACATACATGTGAATTAAAACAACAGCAGCCCCTAACATTTTTACTGTGTAGACTCCTTTCAGTGGCTGTATTCAGTAAGTTTTGGAATTTGCAGGGAAAACCAGCACTGAGTCTGCACGGTTGCTTTATAGTTTGTTGAATGGCTCCTCCACCTTGGATTGGTTGATTAGCATGCAATTCAGCTGTTTATGCTGTAATTGCATATCAGTGTTTACTGTGATTGCACGGCTCTACACACCATAATGCACACACGGTTTTAGTGGCTTATGTAGGCTTTATTGAATCTGCACCCAAGACTTTCACATCTCATCATGTAATCTAATTACAGTAAAGAAGGGATTATTTTAGTAAATATCTTTTTGATTGTTTCAGTGCTTTTAGTTGGGTTAAGTGTATGTACAGATAACAAACTGTTATACCCAACAAATGGACATCTATAAGTTCTGTGTAGCTTAATCATTTTTTTAACACCTTTCATCTGTGGATGTAATATTCTGTAACATAATAACTTTTTCATTGCTCTGCATCTAATATCATCCACATGTTTGCTGAAGGATAAATCTGCTGAAATTATTATCCCAAGGTCTTCTGTGTTCACATACTTCACTCACAATGTTATGTTGCCGGAAAAGAAAGAGATCTATTTGTTTATTTTTTGAAAACAACAGTAGATGCAATTTTACATCCTTAGCATATTTACTTAGCCAACATTTCTTGTTTCTTGGAAATGTTACACATACTAAATTAAGTAAAAATGGACGAAGAATCAAATCTTGCAAGACCCTGTGGTCACAGGCAAGTGCCAGAAAGCTTGCATTGAATAGATATAGGCTGTTTCCTATCCTTTAACCAAATCATTATCAATTTGTTTTATATATACATACACATAGAGAGAGAGTGACATTTGCTGTGTACAGAAAATTTATAAGTGGTTATGTGAAGTAAGGAGAAAATGTTAGAATAAATCCACAAATTAATTTCATGTTGCTGTCCCTTAAAGACTAGATAATAAAACTCAACCAGATTGGTAAGGGTTAACCTTTTTTTAATTAAACCATGTTGATTAAACTCCAGTAAGGCTAAATTTTGAAATTGAGTAGTCATCTGTTCCAGTGAGCAACTCTCAAAACATTTAGAGATAATTGGTTTAAGCTGATTGGGCTGTAATTTTTAGTTTTGTTCATATTACCTTTTTTAAATATCTGTATTATGTGAAAGATTTTAATGGAGTTTTAGGACTTCTCTTATAAAACAGATTACATGTTTTTATTAAAGCTGAGATCAAATCATTCTTAGCAGTTAAGGCCTTGGGAGGTATTTTTTATTTGATTTATTATTATTTTTTTAATAGCCTTACAGCTCCCATATCTATTAATAGACAACTCTCACATTCAGAAATGACATAATATGGTCTCCAAATGACTCTTAGTTTCCAGTATATTGAGCTTTTGAAAAATCTATATTAAATTCATTGGTTACAGCTTTGGGGTCACATTAACGATCATTAATAAATTCACCTGATGATGAAAACTGGTAACATTGAGATATATTTGTAGTATTCCTTTTTGTTGGTTATACATAGTACACATGGGTTGGAACCGACTCGGCCATCAGCAAGCTAAGGATTTCAAGCTAGAGCTCCTCCCACCCTACCCATACTGCCTAGCTCCTCTCAGATACCTCAGATCGTCAAGTTAGACCCATCTTCTCTTTCTCTCTACCCTTCTTACTTTTTCTTACTGCCTTTAAAAAAAGTTTTTTCTGTAGTGTAGTGTTTTCTGCTGCATGGTCCTCTCTCTCTTCCCCTTCTATCTTACTACTGTGTCAAAGAAGGCAGACCAGCCCATTGGGTTTAAAAAAATGCACTTCCTATGGGCACAAGATCCCTGTATTGGATGCCCACAGGGAATGTGTTTTATTGTTTAGGCCTGCCCACCTTCAGGTGGCTTGTTCTATCTGCAAGGCCTTTCTTTCCCGGGCCCTTGCAGGTAGAAGAAATAAGTTAGGCCTCAGGGGTCTTATTCCCACTCTTCTACTGCTGTTGCTTCCATCTCAGGGGCTCAAACCCCCTCCAGAAAGTCTAAGGAGCCAAGGGATCATAAGGAACTGTCCCCAGAACCCTCCGTATCAGTTGTCAGAGCCTCCAAAAAAGGCCCAGAGATCTTTGGAGCAGAGTTCTCCAGCTCTGATACTGGTGTCATCCTGCCCAAGCCCCCTCTTTGGGGCTGGAGCTTGTGGCACAGAGCGTCTCTCATTCATCATACATCATTCCATAGCCTTCTCTCTATCCTTGTCCATCAGGTCCTCCCGGAGAACAAGGTGGACAGATTGAAGTTTTTTCCATATGCAGACCCAGATGGGGGTCATTCCAGATTCATCCTCTGTGGGATCTGCAAACAGAGTTTCTCCCTGTAGCATTGTTTCTCTTTCTCTGATCTGGCCTGCCGCTTCGGAGCTCCTGGATCTATGGAGCCCTGGGGCCAGTTTGTCGGGCCTGATGTTCTTTACCTTTTTGAGCCTGACTGCCTCCTTGACTCACTTGTTTCTGACTATGTTGGAGCTGAGCACATCTTGGAGCGAAAACCTCGAGGTAGAGTCTGGGGGGGATGGTTTTGACTCAGAAGCTCTCAGAGCTGTCTCTTCCTCCTCAGTGCCTCGGTGTTCAACAGCCTGGCACCAACTCCTCCCTCAGAGCAGAGGGCTGCTGGTGACCAGGGATGGTCTGTTCCTGATCCTTCAGGACAGGGGAGGCTTCCTTGGGACTGTAGATTTCCTTCTGCATTTGAGGTGGTGGAAAGGGTCCTCTCCACTCCTAAGAGACTTCCAGCTACTACAGTTTGGGATCCACATTTATCCCTCCTGAGCTGTGTGTCAGAGACCTCTCTTCCACCAACAGGGCAGCCAGCTTCTCGGGGCCTCCAGACTCTTCCACATAGGGAAGCCCAGACTTCTTCCGACACCTCCCCAGAGCACCCCACCGAGGAGGTTCCTTGGAAGAAAAGGTGCAAAAGGAGGGACCTAGATTCCCCAGGGGAATCTTTCATGACATACTGACTTCAAAGGGGAGGGGTCTCCTAGATCTCCACCCAGTATCTCCTTTGGAGACATTTTAGAAATCCTTTACCAGAGAGGTGGCTGGTTGGCCCCAAACCCCACCCCAGATAAGTCAGTGTTCCTGGAGGCCTTTTGAACTGGCCCATCTACATCCTGGGTGTTCCCTTTGCAGACCCCCTAGTGGACCTGATGTCTGCAAGGGCATGGAAGGAACCAGATGTTGCAGAGCCTATTCTTAGGAGTGGACAAAATTCTTAGTGCCCCCCCAGGATAGACCCCACTAGATGAAGCATATCTCTGTATATGGCATGGTGGTTGCAGTGCCCCCCCCCAAGAAAGAGCTTGCCCAGGAAAGCTCTACTTTCCATCCCCCTAACAGGAGTCTAGGGCTATGAACAGATTTGGAAAAAAGGGGTCTATGCTTCTTTCACTTTTGCTCTGAGCACTGAATTACCTTTCTCATTTTACGAGGCTAGAGAAGGACTTGCTTAAAGAACTCTCTAGCTGTGGCCCTAAGTCCATGATGGCAGAGGAGTGGACTACCTTCTCCTCCCGTATGGCCACTCTGCAGTCCATTTCCAATGTGTGCATGAGGCTGATCTCTCATGCAGTTGAGGGCAACCAGTTGTAGCATTGTCATTTGGTGCTATGCCTGGATGCAGCTATGTGATTTCGCAGAACCCTTCAGGGCACCCTTTGGTTCCTCCCTCTTTGGACCGACTGTTTGTGACACATTCTCCAACAGTGAGAAAGAAGGAAAGACCCTATCTGCTAAGAGCATTCCAAACTTTTATAATCAAGCTGCTCTAATTTCACCATCAAAGTTTAATAGGTCTTCTTTTAATACAGAGTAATTGATTAATGTTATAATCGGTTTACCACCGCACGACCGAACACACGGCAGTCGAACCCAACAATGATCGATTCCGGTAACCGAATTTTTGCATGTCGAACGGTTGGAATGTTGCAAAACCACCAAACGTGACATTTTTGACTGCTCTACATCCAAAATGAGTGCTAATATGGATCATAAAGGGGGCACTGGTTTGCGATTTGATACAGTTTTGTTCGGCAATGTGCATATATGATGCACTCCTTTCGGTCATCAGGGTTCGACCATCCGTCCATCAGGTATAAGGTGGTTAACCTTATAATCTTCATACCTTAATCAGGCTTAATAATTCATATTTGTTCTCCTGGATTTAAGCACTAGTATAGTAAAATGCAAGACTATCAAGTTTTGTGTTTGGACTTTTTGTATTTATTTCTAAAAAAAGCTTTTGATGTAGACAATACTTTGCTATAGACAAAGCCAATTCATAAGTGGTTACTAGGCTGTCTGCCCAAGAGCCATTTAAGCCTACTTAGCTTACCCCATATTTACCAAAATACTGTATATAGTGTTAATTTTGGTGTTATTAAAGTTTGTAAAATGTCTGTGAGAGCTTCTATATGGGTAAAACCACTAGAATGGTCTCGCAGAGAATTGTTATGAACATATTAAAAAGAGAGATTATGCTAACACTTTGGCTAAGCATGCTTCTGTGTGTTTAGAATTAAAAAATATATATATATTTTTTTTTGACGCAGTTGATCAGTTTTCATTGAACAATAATCAGTGCTATAATGCACTTGTATGTAAAGAATTGAAATGGCAAATTGCTTGACAGCTGAAAAACAACCAAGATTGAATGGTGGTGTTAATATTAAATGCTTGTTATAAAAGTATATTATTTTAATTCGTTTGGAGTGTACTGGCTTTTTAATATAAGATAATTATGTAAATTTATAGTATTAAATGGCTTAAAGTGATTGGTCATTGGGTTTATTTAAGGAATCTTTGTAAGTGATTAATCTATTCTGATGAAGTTCTTGCTGAAATAAAATAATGAAAGTGCTTAATTTCTATCTGGTGGTCTCTTCACTTTTTTGACATTTGGGGAGCTTTTTTTTTTGATTTTTGGAGTTGTTTTGTTGCCCTTTCACTCTTGTCCACTTAAGCATTTTTCACATGTACAGATATCTCCATAATGTATGTATTAGTAAAATATGTCTGCTTGGACTTATGGATTCTGACAAAATCTGTAAATTTTCTAATAAAAATATTAAAGGTGAAGGACAATGAGAATTGCATCATCATAGCTAACATTTGCTAACAGTGGGTGGGGAACACAAGCAATGCACACACCCAAGGAAAGTGGGAGATATATGTGGAGTATGTTTGAAGAAGATGGACACACGAGGAATGCTGGAATAGGAAAATCTGAGAGAAAGTGAGAGGGATACAGGCAGTATTTTTTGTGGGAATAGGACCCATTTTTTTTTAAGAATAGAAGGAAAGGTAAACACAGAAGAGAAGAAGGTCCTCACAGCAGATATACCCATAGAACAAGTAGCACAACACAAGACAGATGCAGGTTAGAAAAAAACAGTAAGGACAGGTAAGTTGCACAGATAGCACACTGCACAACACTGGCAATGAAAACCTAACAAACAGGTTGGGGATGCATACCAGCCATGGTGACATGCAGAAAAACATATCTACCTATGCACATGATGACATGTTGCAAACTGTGTGTGGCAGTCATACCCAGAAGTCTATGACTAAAGATATACGTGATCCTACTTTATTACCCTGGAATACACAGTACACATTGGATAAATATACACATATCCAAGTAGTCTGTCAACAATGCAGGTGTAAGCCAAGCAACATCAAGATAAACAAATGCAGGTTTAACAATGGTAGATAATTTCACCAGAGGACACAACCAAACCTATGACCATGCATGTGAAAGGCAAACAGTCAAGCACAGTAGCAAACAGAAGTACTGCAGAAAAAGAGAGAAATGCTGCTACATACACAGGTAGGTATACACAACCCAAACAAATGTCTAATGGAATGTATATATATTACACACACACTATATCAAAGGCAGCACACGTGTAGATGTGTATGTATGCCAGTGACATAAATAGAATGTAAATGAATTCGAGGGTGATACACATGCATTTTTGAACATATTTATACATCATTGGTGTAACCTTACATAATAATAAATATAGCAGGTTGTGTGCATGGATATGAAAAAACTACACTGGGTAACATGTAAGTATAATTAGAACAAGGACACATTGCAAGCATTAGCCAGCAACTTGTGTGCACATATCCTGCATTGTACAATAGGCATACATGTAGCACATGTTCACTGTGTCGAATTAATACATAGTGGTCAGTAGTTTAACAAAAGCAAACATGCCTGCAAAAAATAATGAAATATGAAGGTGGGAGGGAGGTGAGCATCCTGGGCCCACATCAAGGTAAAGCAGGGCAAGGTAAGTTGACACTATGCAATTGTATGTGTACAGCAAAGAAGGTGTTGTACAAGCCACATAGAAATACTATGAAACAAATGGAAAATGCATGTAAAATGGCCAGATTGCGCTACATACTACAGTCATGGAGTAATGTATTGTTAAAGAGTGTATCTGGAACATTGTGCACAGATTAATGTTGATTTGTTGTAGTTAGAAAAGGAATACTGCACATAGACAGGATATACCTGTATATAATCCCCCATGGTATCAGTATTGCCAGCCCATGATGCACACCACCACACCACACCGTGACAACAGTCATCCAAAAAACTTGTGGAATGCTGTGTCTGTATGTTGCACATACCTAATATGGCAAAACAGAAATCCAAGACGTATCACACTATTAGTGATGAGTATGGACAACATGTCTGTCATTCACCCCAGTAACACACATGTTTACAGGCTACCTCTTGCAGCACTATCTGCAGGTTAACTGCCGCAATATGTGGACAGTTGAATATGTATGGAAAGTGTAATGTGTGTCATGCACACATTGAAACCAAAGTAATTGTCAAGTAGCAATTAAACATAAGCATTAGAGATGCATGGTATGTATGCACAAGAGTGCATATACAGTCCAATCAATGAAATGGCAATCACCATGTTGGCAGCATAACACAAGTGAAACACACAGAGACTACTTATGGAACTGATGGAGTTCATACTCCTGCATGATCTCACAAGCTATCACCCGGAATGAATCCCACACAGCCCGTTCCATATCCTCAAAGAAGAACCCCCATCCGTGTTTGGAACACATCAGTCATAATTATTGGGAAGAGATCCAAGAGGTGATCTCAATTCTGGATGTATCAATGTCTCCTCCACGGTGTAGGCAGGATGGGTTGTACCGGAATGGGTCCAGGTTCCTCTACCTCATCATTGTCATCATCCTTGGAAGACTGGCAGTGCCATCACATGTGCTCTTCATTTTCAAATCAGGAAATGTCCATGGGTCCCATGCTCTGTAAAGACTAATTGCAAAACAAAACAGAAGGGAAAAGCAAATGTCTGTCATGCAGAACAGCCTTGTGAATATTCTAGCGCAACAGAATATGATGACAGTTTACACAAGGACTCTGGCACATGTCCATTATGGACAGAGTTACCTATGGCCCTTTATGTTCTGTTCTTAAAAAGGACATCAGTATTCTTTTCTGTACAATTCTATATGCTTAGACACACCCACACAGGTTATTGGCTTTGTATGAATGCTCAGACCAACAAATTGTACTGTTTTCATGCAGTGATTCATATAAGCAGCCACAGCATATCATTCTTAAATGAGCAGAAAGTGATATGACAGTTTTGTGGGCAATAGGCAAGATGTATGACAAACATCTGAGGCAGGCAGTATGATAATTGTCTGAAAACAAATCAGTATAATGAGTACAACAGTAAAACAGTGGGAGATGTTCAGTCAGCACAACTGGTGACAGAATATAATACATCTGTTACTAACAGTACTGTATGTATTATCTACCCAAACAATTAGCAATCAGTAGTCTGAAAAATCAAAACAAATTGTGATACTGAACTGTTGCAATCAAAAGCTTATCTGTTCAAGTCTCAGTAAACCTAGGCTATAACTGTGCTTCTAAAAACACGCAATGGGTGGGAGAGAGATGCAATATCAATGGTGATCTGCAGCATGTGCTGAATATAAACTGCTACAAGCAAATGGGTATGTGCTCAAGTGTCAGTAAACCTATGCTATAATGTGTTTGAAGGGCATGCCACACAGTCTGCAAACAGCAGTGCAAATACTGATGCAGTAGACATCTATTTACTCTGCGAATAGGTAGGCTATCCACAACAGATCAGTCACTGAAAACACAGCCAGAAATAACAAGTATGCCAAACCATGCATCTTAATCACCAGTCAAAGCTGTTAGACTTGTATGCAAAGCATCCATCTAAAAAAAAATGTGTGACAGCTATGCTGACCCAACTGTTATTTAAGTTGTGGGGTAGAATTCAAAAATGGTGCACTGAAACAATGGTTCAATAGATAAACATTGTTAGGTTTTTATCACAGTTGTAAGCACAGCTACAGTGTGAGGATTTCACTTACCTTACTGATGCATGATGGGTATTCTTGCAATGTTAAGTTGTCAATCTCGCCTTCATTCTTGCTGGATGGGTTCGGAGCCGATCCTCGGCTCCGACTCGGCACTTGCTTTAGCTCGAGAACTCCTTTTACCAGCTCGAGGCAACCCTATATCCCATGATGCAAGGCGGAACTACCTCAGATCTCGTTTGCCGCTTAGCGAAAGAGGTCTCCTTTGCCAGCTGAGGTAAGTTTTTCTTAGTCAAATAAGAAAAAGTGTAGTTAGGGGTTTATTTTTCCCTGTTAGTGTTAGTGTAGTCTGTAATTAGTTACAGCCCACCCTATTCCCTATTTTTCAACCTTTTTATAAACTTTTATAAGTTTTAATTTTAAGTAGTTTAGTCAGGCCTAGTTCCCCTTGGTTATCCCTTCCTGTGTGTTTGTGTAAGGGATTAATTTGTGTGTTTGTGGGGACTGTTTGTGTTCTATCCTCCTAAGGATGTCAAAAGAAGGCAAGGTCTCAGGCTTCAAGAAGTGTGACCAGTGCTGTCAGAAAATGTCTCTGACAGACGGTCACACTTCTTGTGTTTATTGCCTGGGGCCTTTGCACCTGCAGGACTCCTGTGCTTTGTGTCATGCTTTTAGCCAGAGAGTCCTGCAGGAAAGGAGGAATAAACTTATCCTCCGAGGTTTACTTAAACCTGAAGGTTCTCCTCCTAAATCAGGGTCAGGAAAACCTCATAAGCCACCGAAGGCTCAGGCTACAGTGTCCAAGCCTCCTCCGGTGGCTCCGGCTCCGTCGGAGCCGATATCGGCTCCGGCTGGAGTCGATACTTCTTCGACTCAAGTAGTGGGTTCGGTGCCGGCTGGCTCCGATACCCTGACTGCTGTGGCCTTGTCGGCTCCGGCTGGAGCCGACACTTTATCCAGCTTCGGGGCCGAGAGATCCTCGGCTCCATCTGGGGTTCAAGGGACTTCGGCTCCGATGGCTTCGACCCATAAGAGATCCCGGTCCCCTCTATTTTGAGTATTCACTGCCCGGGATCTCCTCTTTTGTCGGAGCGGAGCCATCGGAGCCGATCTTCGAGATCTTCCAGGCTGTCTGACCACGACTTGGAGAGGGTGGTAAGCAGGCTGTTGAAGTCTCAGGCACTGGCCCAAATGCTCCATAGCCCATCTCAACAGACTTCGGCTATAGCCCCAATTCTTGAACTTCCTCCTCCGACTCCACACCAGAGTTCGGAGCCGGAGTTTCTTGGGACAGCGACTGTTTCGATGCCGGAGCCGATACATCCTTCGGCTCCGTCGTCCTCGGCTCCGATCTCCTCCTTGAGACCTTCCTTGGAGGGATCCGGTCGTCGGGTTTCCACTGTCGGCTCCGAGGGGGCTAGTGGCATCGGACCCTTGTCCGACCCCGCTCTCCCTCTCGGGCTTCGCTTTGGTAAGCTCGGCGCCGACATCGGCCTCGAGCCTTCTCTCTTTGGAGCCGACCATTCCTGTCTCTTCGGAGCGGGTATGTTCTGGCCTCCCGGGGAGAGGAGCCTTTGAGGTGATGAGGAGTGTCCTGGCCTCTGAGCCCGGTCAACGGTCCATCCCTCTAGCTCCTCCCTCATCAGTGCCTGCAGATGCCTCTTGCCAGCCTCTTGCTCTCAGGCCCAGGGATCCATCGCCCCAGGTTTCCCCACTGGGAATTTCCTCCTCTTCCGAGGTTTCTCCTGACCCTGCAGGGGAACCCCCTCGGAAGAGGACGTGTAAGAGGAAACACACAGACTCCTCTGAGTCTACTACATCTGATACCGACTTAGATGAGTCGGAGGGTTCCCACGGTCCGCCTCTGAGGATGTCTCCTTTTCAGACATCCTTGAGCTCCTCAAACAGAGGGGGAATTGGCCCTCCATTGACTCCTCCGAGGATGAGTCGGTATACCTGGAGGCTTTTGGATCCCGACCCTCCACCTCCTGGGTGTCTCCGCCTTTCGTCCCACTTATTCAGGTAGTGGCTCGGAAGGGGTGAAGCTCCAGATTCTGTGGAACCTGTCCCCAGAAGACCATCCAAGTTCATTACGGCCCCGTCGGATAAACAGTTCCTTTCCAAAGGTGTCTCTGTGGATGCTATGGTGGTGGTGGCGGCCACTAAGAAGGAACTGGCGGATCCTTCAGTACCTGTCCATCCTCCTAACAAGGATTCTAGGACCATGGACAGGTATGGAAAGCGGATGTTTTCTTCAGCGACCTTTGCTATGCGTTCGCTGAATTACCTTTGTCACTTCACCAGGCTTCAACGAGATATTCTCAAGGAACTGGGTGAAGTAGTCCAGGATCCTTCTGCTGCTGGGGCTCAGGAAAAGATTGCCTCACAGCTTGCTATCCTGAATTCCATATCTAACTCCTCCATGCGGCTCATATCTTATGCGGCCGATGGAGCGAGCAGGGCCGCAGGCACAGGAGTTGCTCTTAGACGCCAAGCCTGGATGCGGCTGTGTAATTTTGCGGACCCCTTTAAGGCGTCCTTCACTAATACCCCCTTTGATGGTTCGGCTTTGTTCGGACCTCAAGTGAAGGATACCTTGACCAGGTGTGAGCAGGACGGTAAAACTCTTTCTGCCGTTGGAGTCCAATTTTCCGCTCCTTCTAGACCATATCCCAAGGGTCAGAAAGGGGGAAGATGTGGTTCCGTAAAGCCCAAGGAGCTACACCGGACACACGTGGTCAGTTTACCCCCAGACGCCGCCCTAGAGGCAGGGGGGGTCCTCAGAACCAGGGCAACAGGGAGTCTCTTCCTGAGAAGCCTTTTCAGCATCCCTGAGGTGTTGCCCGACTGTCCACCCTTGGAGGCAGTCGGGGGAAGGATTTCACTGTACCCAGTAGCCTGGCAATCCCTATCCCAAGAGAAGTGGGTACAGTAGATTATATCCGAGGGTTACAAGATCCCCTTCGTAAGGTTTCCCGTACCTCCACAATCCCTTCCAGACATCTCACCCGGTCAAAGGGATTTGGCAGAACAGGAGGTTTCAAAACTCCTAGGAAAAAGAGCCGTCCAGACAGTACCGGCAGACCAAGTAGGATCCGGCATCTACTCAAGATTCTTTTTGGTCCCCAAAAGGACGGGAGATTGGAGACCAGTATTAGACCTGAGCAATCTGAACAGATTTGTCAAAAAGGCAAGATTCCGGATGGTCACGCTTCAGTCCATTCTGCCTTTTCTGGGCAAGGACAACTGGATGTGCTCTATAGACCTTCAGGATGCGTACTATCACATAAAGATTCACAGGCGCTCCAGGAGGTTTCTCCGCTTTCGGCTAGGGACCAGTCATTACCAATTCAGAGCCCTGCCCTTTGGCCTCACTTCAGCCCCCAGAGTGTTTACCAAATGCATGGCAGTGGTCACAGCTCACCTGAGACGTCTAGGATTCCAGGTGTTTCCTTATTTGGACGACTGGCTCCTCTCCGCCACCACCAAGTGTCAGCTTCTTCAGTCCAGAGACTACACCCTTCAGCTTTGCAAGAATCTGGGAATTTCAGTAAATTTCGTAAAATCTTCTCTGCTGCCTTGCCAATCTATCACCTTTATAGGTGCAGAGTTAAATACCGTCAAAATGTTAGCCAGACTAACAGATCAAAGAATTCTGGACATCCAAAAATTTGTTCGGCTTCTGTTACAAAGCAACAAGATCAAAGCCAGGTTTGTCCTGAAAGTTCTAGGCCTAATGGCTGCGGCCATTGTTCCTTTACCACTGGCTCGCTTTCACATGCGTCTCCTGCAGTGGATGCTATTCATGCAGTGGTCATATCACAATCTTCCGATGAGACACGAAATCTTAGTAACACAGTCGTGCAGGGCTCATCTGGGCTGGTGGATATCTTCCCCTCTTCTTCATCAGGGCAGACCCTTTGTTCCCCCTCCTCCAGTTGCCACAGTCACCACGGATGCCTCTCTGATCGGGTGGGGGGGGCATTATCAGGGCAGGATGGTCCACGGGACGTGGCAACCCATAGAATACCATCTGCACATAAATGTCCTGGAGATGAGAGCAGTGCTTTTAACGTTGCAAGCCCTCGGCGACTTTCTTCCCACGGGACTATTGCAGTACAGACGGACAACATGTCCGTGGTCTGGTACATCAACAAACAGGGCGGAACCAGGTCCTATCCCTTATGTCGAGAAGCTCTCAGACTTTGGCAATGGGCGATCTCTTCTCAGCGGTTTCTGATAGCAACGCACATCCCCGGCAGGTCCAACCTATTGGCGGACAGGCTAAGCAGATCTATTCTGATGCCTCACGAGTGGTCTCTCAATCAATCTGTAGTGGATCAGATTTTTCTGAAGTGGGGCACTCCTTGTTGCGATCTTTTCGCTACCCCTCAAAACAACAAGTGCCCAGACTATTTCACTCTATTTCCCCTTCCAGGCCAACCCCTGAGAGACTCTCTAACCCAGGATTGGCCTCGGGACTTCTTTATGCTTTTCCTCCCTTTCCATTGATTCCACAAGTCATTCAGAAAGCCACCGCTTTGAGAGCCAAATTGATCCTCATTGCTCCTTTTGGCCTCGACAGATTTGGTTTCCGTCTCTGCATCGTCACCTTCTGGTGCAGCCCTGGCATCTGGACCCAGTTCCGGATCTTTTGATCCACCAGTCGGGTCAGCAGCACCGGGCCATTCATTCTCGCAACCTCACTGCTTGGTTGCTCCACTTCCTTCCCTAGCCAGGCTACCAATGATTTCTGACTCAGTCAGAGACATTTTAGTGTCTTCTTTGAAGTCGTCCACTAGGACTATTTATGCTAGCAAGTGGCGGTTTTCGATATGGGCAAACTCCAGAAATATTGATCCTTTTACTGCTCCGTACATTCTGTTTTAGATTTCCTAGCGGAGGTTTTCATTCGGGATCCTCGTCATCTACAGTCAAAGTACAACTGGCTGCCATTTCCAAGTATCATGTTGGCTTGCATGACAATAACATCATGTCTCATAGATTATGCAAGGCCTTTTTGAGAGGAGTTTTTCTCCTAAAACCACCTATAAAGCATCCTCCTCCGCAATGGGATCTAAACTTAATGTTAGCATCCTTGATACTACCTCCTTTCGAACCGTCTGCTTCATGTTCTTTGAAGTTATTGACGTGGAAAACTATATTTTTACTGGCTGTCACTTCTGCAAGAAGGGTTTCCGAGATTCAGGCTCTCTGTATTCGTTCACCTTATTTGGTTTTCATAAGGACAGGGTATCGTTAAGAACTAATCCTTCCTTTCTCCCCAAGGTTGTATCTCAAACCAATATTAACCAATCTATAGATTTACCAGTCTTTTTCCTAACTATTCTGACAGAGCTGAACAGAAATTGCATTTTTGGATGTCCATCGTCAGCTCAGGTACTACTTGCATAGGACTAAACAAATTAGAAAATCGGACCAATTGTTTGTCTCTTATGCAGAAAACAGGTTAGGTCTTCCAGTTTCTAAAGTGACCTTATCCAGATGGTTGACTTCCACCATTTCCTATGTGTACTCTCTCAGAGGCAAACAACTACCTTCTAAGCCAAAAGCACACTCGACCAGGAGTCTATCCACTTCTGCAGCTTTTCAGGATAGACTTCCCATTGATACCATTTGTGCAGCAGCTACTTGGGCCACGCCTCATACCTTTGTTTCTCATTACAAGTTGGATTTGGCCTCCAGAGATAGGGCCAGTTTTGGTTCCACAGTTCTCAAGAGTCTGTTCCATTGAGCCACCCGGGATACAGGTGCTAGGGACGCGGTCCCATCCAGCAAGAATGAAGGCGAGATTGACAACTTAACATTTAGAAGTTATGTACCTACCATAACGCGTTCCATGTTAGTTGTCTTCTCGCCTTCTTTCTTGCGTCCTCCCTCCTTCCCCTGGCCTGGACAGATCTTGAAGAGTTCCTATTAGTTTGTTTCCTCTGGATCTTTGTTATGAGGACTTCTTTTAGGAAACTTTGTTCCTAATTGGTTAGGATAACCTTTAGCAGGGTAAGTTAGCTGCCAAACGAGATCTGAGGTAGTTCCGCCTTGCATCATGGGATATAGGGTTGCCTCGAGCTGGTAAAAGGAGTTCTCGAGCTAAAGCAAGTGCCGAGTCGGAGCCGAGGATCGGCTCCGAACCCATCCAGCAAGAAAGAAGTCGAGAGAAGACAACTAACATGGAACGTTATGGTAGGTACATAACTTCTAATTCTAATCAATATACATGTTATTGTGAAAAATACAAGCCTGTTAACCGAAGAAGATGAATTTCACTTCATAAAACAGGTAAAATAAGCAACCTGTCCCTCTCCCTCTGCTGGTCGTCAAGCCTGTGCACCTGTTTGATGCACTTGACTCTTCCATCTGTGATCCTCCTCACCTGAAATAAAAAATGGAATGCAATAATAATATATTCCTCAAATAGCACTGATATACATTTCTCAGCACAGTTTATGGGAATTTATTTTTGTACGACATTAGATAATCACAATATAGAGTTGACATTTTTACATTCGGGTGTTAATATATTTGAGCACAGTTTGGAGAGTCAAATTTGAAAACATAATCTATATCCAAGCCCTAACCTTGAAAGCTACCTGCTTACCTAACATATCTTAACTGAAAAAAAATTGAATGTACCATACAGCTACTGTGAACAGAACCATACATGTTCTACATAATGGACACAGTAAGGTATGTGTGAGGACCATGATATTCCTTGCAAAATGGCACACCAACAACCCTCTCCTCTTACCTCCCAAACTCAGACGTGTGAGAGATGCACTTATATATCCAAATTGGAAGCCACACACTCTCCAGCCAAGACCAGAATAGCTGGTCAAGAGGAGAAGGTCAACACTTGCACCACACCACATGCAACACATAGCCCTCCAGAACACACACCAGCACTGCCTTCACATAAAAACACAAACCACGTGTGAGAGATGCACTTGTATATCCAAATTGGAAGCCACACACTCTCCAGCCAAGACCAGAATAGCTGGTCAAGAGGAGAAGGTCAACACTTGCACCACACCACATGCAACACATAGCCCTCCAGAACACACACCAGCACTGCCTTCACATAAAAACACAAACCACACACCCACCTTTGCAGAGGCTCTCAATAAAAATCTACCCAAACAGCAGAGACCTCCAAGGTAGAAATGCACTCGACCACCACAATGCTAATCAAGAGACACACAATTCTCCTAAACAGTGTGCCACTCAACCAAAGCCCCTAAGACAAAACGGCATGCCAAGCACACTAGTCATATGTGACTTGATAGTGAGGCACACTGATGTCCCACTCACTAGGCTGAATAAGGAGAAAGTAACAGTCAGGTGCCAGGATCCACCATATAGCACACACACTCAGGTCCCTCAACAACAGGTACAAATATGACTCTGTCATTGTACATGTGGGTGTGAATTACCACCATAATCGCTACAAACAAATGCAATCTGAGGGTCATGCTTCTCAATGCTAGAAGTCTAAATCTCAAAATGCACTCACTCAAAGCACTCCTTAAAATGGAGAACATCGACATTTGTGCTGTAACAGAGACCTGGTTCAAGGCAGCAGAAAGCACCCTGCACTACCAGGCTATAACTCATTCCACACCTTTCGGCCCCCAAACATGGTGGTGTTTCCATATTCATAAAAGATGTGCACACCTCTAGGTTGGTAGCCCAACATAATGCATCAGAGATACTTCAGGTGCAGCTAACATTGGGTAAAACAGTGATTCAGGTCATAGCCTGTTAATAGGTCCCCAACCATGTCCCAAGACATTCAGTCCACATTCCTAAGCACTCTAGAGAATATTAGGGTTCAACCTAACACACACATACTGGGCGACTTCAACTACCCCGCCATTAACTGGGAAAACTACTCCTATACCAATACACTTGCCCAACATTTCCTGGAATTCATTAATTCCAATGCCCTGGACCAGCTCCTTCTTACCCCCACTAGAGGTAGCAATATTCTTGACCTGGTCATTACTAACATGGGCAACCTTTGCACTACATCAATAGTCAACTTCCTGATTAGATCTGACCACAAAATAATCACCTTGGGAATCCACATGCCCCCCCCCCACACACACACACAAAGGTAACCACCATGAAAAATTTCTCCAAAGCTAACTTTGGGCTCCTAAGAACAGAGGTAACTAACTTCACGGCACCCATGCAAATGGAGAATAGTTGCATGACCACTGAATCATACACCAATGCACTGTACGAACGCGTACACAAATGCATGGATCTCGCCATACCCAATAGAACCAAGACATTCTCCCCCAAAAAAAGGAAACCAATCTGGCGGTCCCCTGCCATAAGCAAGCTCGACAACAGGGGGAGGAAACTGATGAGGAATAAGGTGTCCCAAGACTGGAAAAACTCCCTTATCAGCCTCAACAAAAAGTTGAGATCCCTCATCAAATCCTCTAAAGCTAGCTATGAAAAAGAATTGAACCAGATAGTAAAGACAGCCACAAGACCTTCTATAGTTATGTATAGAACCTCCACGGCAATAGCCAAATTTGCTCTGAGCTACTGCACAATGGTACCTCCTATACTGAGCCAACAGATATTGCCAATATACTGGCTGACAGATTCAGTGCCAACTTTACCCCCCCAAAGGACCAATCACAATACCAGTAGATTGCCAGGCATCCAGTATTACTGCTGTACAAGTTAAAACAGTACTGTCCAAGGCCAAGAATACAGCTTCTGTGAGACCTGACAATATCCCTGGCTGTGTTCTACATGAACTACAATGTGAACTGGCACCTCACCTGTGTGACTTGTTCAATCACAACCTTACCTCTGGCTTTGTCCCTACTGAATGGCGCAGTACTATAGTCATCCCTCTCCACAAAGAAGGAGTGACTACAGACCCTGGGAACTATCACCCCATTAGCCTGACAAGTCTGATATGCAAAGCTATGGAATGCATCATCATGGACCTAATAAACAAGGATATAGGGAATCTCCAAACTCTAGATCCCACACAGCTTGGCTTTGTGAAGGGTAGGTCATGCCTGCTAAACTTAGTCAACTTCTTTGAGTTAGTCACCAGAGCTGTGGATGAAGGCAAGGTGGATCATACAGCCTACCTTGATCTAGCCAAGGCCTTTGATATCTTTCCCCACTCAGAAATCATAGAAAAACTCACTAAGCCTAGGCATCAATCCCTATATCACTAGGTGGGTTGCAAACTGGCTTACCGATAGAGCCCACAGTGTGAAAGTAGCTGACTTCAAGTCAGACTGCTGTCCAATCACAAATGGAGTCCCACAGGGATCGGTCCTGAGTCCTCTCCTGTTTGGTATCTACTTCTCAGAAGTCCAGTCCAACACGAAGGGACTCTGGCTGACAAAGTTCACAGACGATTGCAAGTTGGGAGCCATTATTAACTCCCCAAGTGATGTTGACAACATACAGAAAGGCCTCACTGAGACCACTGACCGGTGTCAGAACTATGGCCTTAAGCTGAATGCCAAAAAAATGTCATCATCCCCTTTGGGAAAAACCCAGTTCCCATAAACTACCACATCGATGGTAGTCCACTGAACACAGAAGGAGTTATAAGAGATCTGGGAACACAGGTTGACAGCAACCTGTCTTTTGACCACTGCACTGCCACTGTGGTCAGAAAGCCCTTCTATGTAGCACATCATTACTAAGGGTTTTGCATTCAGGAAGAAAGAGGTCACTGTCTCCCTCTACTCTTCCTTCATTAGGCCAGTCGGAGTACAATGCCCCATTTGGTATGTACCTCAATAGACAACTGCAACCACTGGAGAGGCCACAAAAGTACCTCACAAAGAGGATCCTAGGCCTTAAACACTTGTCCTTTATGGACAGACTCAAAAAACTCCAACTATTCTCTGTCTCATATTGCCTACTTAGAGGCGATCTCTGCTTGACTTACAAAGCCATGTCTGACCCAGCTCTGTTAGAAATGCTACATCTAAAGAAATCCCAATCCCTGTGCACCACATGGTCCAGAGACCTAAACCTCATTACCACAATCAACAGAATGTGCTGGAGGGACAGGTTCATAACCCATAGACTGCCCATGCTATGGACTAGACTTCCCATGCATGTCAAACAGAGCACCTCACTGCCCTCTTTAAGAGAAATCTTAATGAGTGGATGGGAAATAGAAAATTCACCCTGAGGATCACTCCAGTGGCTCTACTCGACAGAGGCACTGGAAGCCAAGGTCGGGTGGCACAGTGCCAGGGTAATCCTATGGGCTAGGCTTGTAAAGGCTCCAGGGCTATTAGCCTAGTACACACCTATGAACCTGTGAAAATACATACATTTTCCTTGTTCTGTATTTCAACTGTTAGTCTGCCTATCCCACTCCCTCAAAATTTGAGGATGATTATGTTCTACAATTGACTTTAATAGTTCATGAGAACACAGACCTTCATAGCACTTTTACAAAGTATACAATATTAACCAAATAATTGCTCAGACATATAACATGATTTAGGAAGCTTTACTGCTGCTGTTGTTAAATAGCTGATGTTAATGGAACGTTACGGACTAAGGATATGTTATTAGGAATTTGACGAATAACTGAGATAGTTGCAACCATGCTCAAAATCTATGTCACTATCAATAAGTGTAATATACTTTAAATAAATACTGTGGGTATAATAAAGCAAGATAACAGTTTCAGGTATATGTCCCCCCCTGAATTTGAGCACACAACACATCAAAATGTAGACATGCTGGCTGTTTCCTTACAATCTAAGCTAACAGCTGCCACCTGCTATTCCTAAACAAACAGATGTTGCTCTACAAACTTTGTAGAAAGCTGATATTATCAGTGTTATGCATTACAGCCATATTCTTAAGAATTCAAAGACTATCTCAGTGAGTCATAACCATGTACAACGTAAACATTACTATCAAGTATTGGGATATGGTTCAACCAAAAATTGCTACAGGTGTATTTACAAGGTAACTGGTACAGATATGCATTTCCCATATGTGGATTGGAAACCACAGCACGCCAAAATTTAGACATGCTGCCCAGTTGCTTTACAGGCCAAGCTAACAGCCAGGAAGAGGTTAATTTTAGAAAATAGGTGCTGTAGGTGTTTATTGGAAGTCCTGTAGAGAACAGATGAATTTGGAAAATGCAAGCAATTATTGGACATTTTATTGTAAAGAAATCTATCAACATATAACTGAAAATATATGTGTAAGCAGTCAGATAGGCATTACTTTTTTAGATTAAATAAATGCGTCTGTGTAATTTCTTTGGAGGAATTATGTAATGAAGTTATACAAGTTTTTTATTCCAACATATAACGGTGCAGTAGGTGATACTGTGTGACTGTAACTGAAAACTACGAAGTGTGCAGTCATGCACCGCATATGTGGCTGTATGAAATTATGTTGTTAGATGGTATAAAACATATGTATATTTACAAAGGACATAATTACGGATGGATATACAGATTATGAAATAAACAGTATGAGAATTTAACACACAATTAATAAGGCAGTATTTGCCAAATCCACTTAATTAGCCCTATGAGGTAATTATCACAGGAGCTACTAAATGGTTATAAAAACATCTGTCTGAGATGTGTGTGTGTGTGTGTGTGTGTATATATATATATATATATATATATATGAGAGAGAAATATCTAAAATCCATAACGATACTCAGGTATGTGTAAAATATTGATATTTGGGGATTTACAGGCTGCCTCCATATTTTGGCAACCCTCCTTCAAAGCTCCTCCATGTCCCTCCAGTGCAGGTCATCCTAGCGGTGACAAATCTGTACTCCAGTGCGGCAGATCCTATCCTCCATCGATGTTCCCTTGTGATCTGGTTCCATACATTGTTCATGGCAAAGTTTCTGGGACTGGTACTCATCCTCTGCTCCAATCTAGTGTGCACAGTCAACATCTGGGTTATCTCCATGTTGGTCCAGTTGGATGAATGGACACATCTCAGCCTCCTCAAAGTAGCCTTCATGATCCTGAAGTTGAAGTCTGGAATATACAAACACAGAGAAATGTTCACTGAGATACCACTTCATGTGTAGTTAGTAATGGTCTTTTCAGTAAATGTATCAAAACTGATATTTAAAAGTGGCACTGATATCATATTATCAGATCATTGGGAGATAATGTGCAAGTGCCACACACATGGTACCGTTTATCAATGCTTATTGAGTGTTTAGGTGCACAAAGCCAATTTACATGGATGTTTTGCAAATGATATTCCAAAAACTTGAATTTTAACGACCCTTATTAATTATGTCTGGGGCAATTAGTACTTAAAGATGGGTGCATATTAGGTGCACTTTGGTTCTGTGATTTAGATTCAGAGGTACATTGGCAACTGGTAGCATTTCTGTTTTGGTGATTAGTACATCTCTTAATTTTAGTCATTTCCGAAGGTGCATATTTAAATACATTTTTTATTCAACTTCTGTTTAAAGATAACATTTTATCAATTGGAATGATGTCTTGAACTTTATGCATACAGATGTTGTATTAAATAGTTTATTTCAGTCCCGTATGCAGTTGTATAGACAGACTTCCACTGCAAATGTTAACAGTATATGAAGGCTGATTTACAGATCATCCTCAATTTATACTGGTAATTTCTTGCACTCTGTGTTGTAACTATGGAAACCTACAGATTCCAACACTGACTATATCTAGTATGTGATGTTGATATGGATATTTTTTAATTCAGGTCTGCTAACAAAACTACTAAAAACAAACTCTGTTGTTCTTACGAATATGTCTTCAATGATTCTTCTCAACAAAGGTCTTACCGGTACTGGCTTAATTTACTAAGGATCTGTATGTCTGTGGCCTGGCTATGGATTCTGATGTTTGCTGACACTTTCTGTTGTTACTTGTTGTAGTATTTGTATGTGAAATGCAAGCAGACTCCTGTGGCATGGTGCTGTTGCTTTTGGACCTCCACGCAAAGTATATGTAATGAATGCCAAACATGTAGAGACTTGTGAACAACACTAAGAAAACACAAAATCAGGCTGGCAGAGGCAAGAAACATACAAGATAATTTAGCGTTTTCATCCTTTATTTGCAGGACTTCATCAGAAAAATGAAATAATGGTTTAAGAGCTGTAGTTATGAAATAGTATAAGCTGTGTGGTAAACTTGGATAAGGGAAATAAAAAGGTAGCCAATAGCTAAACAAGGTTAAACCTAAGTAGCCAATACGTAAGCTTTGTGAAGTGTCCTATAACAAAGCTTTAGGTATAAGAACCAATGGTAATAGTAACCAGGTACTAAATGTAGTAGAATCGAAGCAGCCAATGACTAAGCGTTGTTAAGTGGAAAGACCAATAGGGCTAGTGCCCAATGAATGTATACATGGGGTACTCAGAACCAATGGTGGACTTGGTCGAATGTAGCCAGTGGGTGGTGTGAAAAAAGCTCACCGAAAAAATGGGAAGTGGAGGGATCCAATGGGCAAACTTGAAGGGATAGCCAATGGAGAGATTGTGTCAAAGGAAAGGACCAATGAAAATGAGTGTCCAATGTTAGCGAAGAAAATCATGGGCCACTCCTCCATTGGCTATCCCTTCCAGTTCGCCCATTGGACCCTTCCATTTCTCATTTTTTCAGCAGGCTTTTTTCACACCACCCACTTACTATGTTTGACCAAGTCCACTATTGGCCCCGAGTAACCCATCTCCACATTCATTGGGCATCGTCCCTGTTTCTCTTTCCAGTTAACACTTAGTTATTGGCTGCTTAGATTCTACTACATTTAGTTATTGGTTATTATTACTTTTGGTTCTTATACTTGACAATACTTTGCTATAGGACACTTCACAAAGCTTTAGGTACTGGCTGCTTAGGTTTAGCCTCGTTTAGCTGTTATTTCCTTTATCTAAGTTTACTGTGTAGCTTATACTATTTAATTACTACAGCTCTTAAACCATTATTTCATTTTTCTGATGAAGTCCCGCAAATAAAGGACGAAAGTGCTAAATTATCTCATCTGTTTCTTGCCTCTGTCAGTCTGATTTTCTGTTGTTTTCTTAGTGTTGTTCACGTGTAAATGTATATGTATTGTCAGGGGTTCAAATACCACTAATAAACTGTAAAGATATTACAAGTTATGTTGATTAAATGTTATGTATGAAAGCATTGTTGTTACTTGTAATATGTCACATTAGTATTTATCACAGATAGTGTTATGCAGACATTTTCTTTGCACATGAATGCATACCATTTATGTTGACATATGCTGTTCACAGAATGAAATGCATAAATGTGCTCAAACATGAATATTAGCATGTGTATCGCTGTCTTTCGGATGGATAACTGTCCTAGGGGTGACAACTTCTTCCCCTAGGAAAATAACATCATAATTGATGCTGTCTGCCAACACAGAAGGAGATTAGTATGCTGTTCATGTTATACTGTTTGGAGAAATGCGGGCAGACTTCCCTAACATACAGTTGAAGGCCACAACCGATCCCTTGAAGCCTGTAGACAACACTGCTCAGACATGAACCTTCCTGCAGCCAGCAGAGTGACATGTTATGAGAGCTTGAGGGATGCCACCAGTGATGGACCACCACTGAACCCCGATGACATTCCAGTATTTTTGGCCTCACTACATACAGCAAGAAGGGAGCAACGCATCCCTTGTGGTGGGTTTGAAGCTGGAGTTCTTGGGAAAATGTTTGTCCTTCTTTCTATTACAGGGCTGTGTATTGAGATCATCACTGCTTATTGCTATAGCATGCATATTCACGTGGTGGTGTTTTTGATTTACAGCATCAGAGTTGAGCTGTGCACCCACATCTGCACAGGGTGAGGATAATGAATGCAAGTGTAAGGGCATATATTGATATAACTGAAGTACAGATAGAGCAGTCCAAACAGCATTTGTAATGCTCTTTGCATTAATATTTACTGGTCCATCTACTTTGAGACTAAACCAAGGATTGGCAGGTGAGTGTGTGTATACTGTCACTGTGAACACTAACTTGCTAGTGCCTTAACCTGATTTCACAGCAGTAAAGTGTAGTCGGGCAATAGCTGAACGTCAGTGTTCAGTCTGTGTACTCATGTACATGTGGCTTGTCATGTCTCAAAGATTTGGATCAGACGCTGCCATGTGCCAGGGCCTCCACTTCTGGTCACGCCCTACATAGCTTACGCCTCTAACTTCTGTTGTCTATGCCCTCCTGCTCATCCTCCGATATTTCTTGGATGTCCTCTTCAGACATTTGGGGTTCTTGTGGTAGTTCTCCCATACCTGCAGCTTTGGTAAGCATGTTGTGCAGCATGGCAGTGGATAACCATAGTCATCTATTGTAGGGAGTAAAAACACTTTTGGTCAGAATGGATATTGTTGTGAGGAGTACCCTTAACTTGTATCCCAACTGTGTTCCTGTACTTACCCAGTAATAGTCCCTCAGGTATTTCATCTTGCTGGAATGCAGCCTACAAGTGCACTTTGCTTCCAAATGGCAGGCAGCATCATGGACTCTTCAGGGTGTGTTGCCATGATGTTTGTTATGCTACCATCTGCTACACACACAACTTGGCAGTTGATGGATGGCCACCCATTCTGTTTGTGTAGTGGTATGCTTCAGGATGCACTGGTGTCTTGATAGGTATGTGTGTGCAATCTATTGCACTGAGTACATCTAGGAAGTTTGCAATGTTATCACACTGGTGCATTACAGTTCTCTGCTACATCAGGGCTAAATGGAAAGTGTATGTAGTCATTCACTTTGCATATTGCCTTCAGGAATTTTGCCAGAATACGACTGGCAGCTGTCTGTGATACTCCCACAGCTTCACCATGTGTCTTGAATGTTCTAGATGCAATTACACCCAGGATGAGATTCACTTTGGTTTCAAGGGGACAGGATTTCCTTGCAGGGTCTGCACAGATGTGTGGGGCACACATGTTGCAGACAGCCTGCACCAGTTGTCTGTCTAGACAGTATCTGTTGATTGTTTGCTGGTCTGACAAATGGATTAGTTGCAGCCTTGCTCTGACTCTTGCTGTTTGCCTTCTATGATGCACAACCATAGCCTCATTTATGGCTTGTATCACTGCAGCTTGTTGCAGCATATTAACAGCAGGTTGCATTTTTTACATATTTTTGATGTTTTGCTATGGATTTTGCCTTACTCCATAGTATTTACCTGAATTTCTTGGGGTCCATAAAGCATGCACCAAGAATTTCACAAATGGATTCAGTATGACTGTTTATTGCATTTGAGTTGTGTTGTCTGTGCACAGTGTATTTTGGAATCAGACTGGCATGATCAGAATCCCTAATTATCTTATGCTGAACACTTAAGTACTCTGTCTGCCTTCAGCATGCCTTCCGGAATCCCATCTGCACCAGTTTCACTGACGTTTTCCCTCAACATGCTGCAAACTTTATGGAATCCAACCACAAGTGTTCATAGGCTCCCCCTGTCCCTAAGGGACAGAGGTGCCAAACTAGGGGTAAATTTGTGATTTCCCATCCATTAATACAAGTTATGTTTGAATATAGCTAGGGGTGAGCTTTGTTTCAAATGAATATGAAGCCTGTTCCAGAGAAGGGGTAATCTTTGAGACATATTCCTGTCTCATCAACATGTTCTGTTTATATCGCAGATAAAGTTTTGGTACTTATAGGCTCATAGGCTAATGCTAGGCTATCGGCCTGGAGGCCCTTGCCAGGCTAGCCAAGAATTTTGCCCATGTTCCCACAAAGCCAGCACCTGTTTCCCTGTCCAGCAGGGACACAGGTGAGATCTCAGGGAGTGTATTTTCTGTTTCCCATCCAGTCATCTAGGTTCCTCATAGAGAGGGCTAGTGAGGTACCCTGCTTGACATGGAGAGGGAGTCTATTCCATAAATGGGGGAGTCTTTGGGACACAAATTTATCCCACCAACAAGTTCTGTTAATGTCACAGACCAGGTTGAGGCCTTGCGTGTGGTTTGCTCAAGTGGAGTTTGACTTGCGGATATGCAGCAACTCCATCAGGGCTGGGTCTGAGATGGCCTTGTATGCCAGACACAGGTCACCTCTGAGCAGTCTGTATGAGACTGAGTAGAGGGACCCTATCTGTATAGGATAGTTGTTTGAGACCTTGTATTTTCCTGGTCACGAGCCTCTGGTCTGTCCACCTGCCGCATATGCTTGGCAAGATACATGCCAAAGGGAGCATTGTACTCAATAATGGGTCTGATTAGGGAGGAGTACAGGGATGTTAGGACCTCCTTGTTCCTGGATGAAATACCCTTACTTATGAGGTGGGCCATGTAGAAAGCTTTCCGTACAACGGAGGCAACATGCTGGTCAAAAGTCAGGTTGCTATCAACCTGGGTGCCCAAGTCCCTCATGACTGATTGCGTTCTTAGTACATTGTTATTAATGTGATACTTAGTGAAACTTTCCTCGAAGGGGTAATGATGCATTTCTTGGCATTTAATTTGAGGTCATGGTTCTGGCATTAGTTTGGGTAAGGTCTATTGGAGGATATTCACATCACTTGGGGAATTTAAGACAGCAACCAGCTTGCAGTATTCTGCAAACTTGGTCAGCCACAGACCACTGATTTTGACTTGCACCTCAGAAAAGTATATCCCAAACAGTAAAGGCCCCAAGACTGATCCTTGGGGTACACCGCATATTACGGATCTACTACTAGAGGTGGCTTTCCTTATTTTGACTGAGTGGGTTCTATTAATGAGCCAGATAGCTACCTTTCTGGTAATGTATGGGTTGATGCCTAGCTGAGAGAGTTTATCTATTATGCCAGAGTGCTGAATAGTGTCAATGCTTTGGCTAGGTCAGGGTAGGCAGTGTGCACAGTCTTCCTCTTGTCAGTGGCTTTAGTGATTGTTTCGAAGAAGTCGACCAAGTTTAACAAGCATGATCTCCTTTTGACAAAACCAAACTGTGTAGGGGTCAAGCATTCGGAGGTTGCCAATGACCTTGTTTATAAGGTCCATGATAATGTGTTTCATGGCCTTGCAAATCAGGCTACTTAGGCTGATGAGCCTATAACTGCCTGGGTCAGTGATTGCTCCACCTTTGTGTAGATGGATGACAGCGACTGGCTTCATCCCAGCCAAATGGAGGACAGTGCTCAGGATTTGGTTGAATAGGCTGCCTAATGGAGCTAAGAGCTCATGTCTGAGTTCATGTAGGACACAGCCAAGGATGTTGGCAGGTCCCATGGAGACTGTATTTTTTACCTTTGAGAGGGCATTAAAGACCTGCTTCCTGGTGATGAGGGGAGGAGGCAGGTGATGGGGATGTCCTGGTTTACTGATGGGGGGACAGGCGAGTGAAGTTTTCACTGAAACCGTCTGCCAGCAAGTTGGCTATATCTACGGCTTTTGTGTATGTGGTGTTCTTGACCACCAGTTCAGAGCAGATTTGGGTGTTAACCTTTGATATTGAGGATTGTGTGATGGGTATTTCTAATGTTATTTGTTTTGCAGATGTGCAACAATTCCATTAAAGCCGGATTAGAGGATGCCTTGTAGGCTGCGCATTGACCAACATCAGACTTACGGTAGGAGACTGATTATAGAATTAGAGCATTGAGAAGGTCTGCATAGTACTTGTTTATTCCCTGTATTCTTTTTGTGGAGAACCTGTGTGGGCTCTCAGGCTCCTTCAAGTGCCTGGTCAGGTATATGCCTTAGGCTGCATTATACTCAATGATTGGGCTGTGTAGAGCCAAATGCAGTGGAACAATGACCTCTTTGGGGCTTGGATGCCATGTCATTACTTATATGTTATGCAACATAGAATAATTTTCTTACCACAGTAGACACATGGTTGTCAAAGGTCAGGGTTCTCTCAACATACATTCTCAGATCCCTGGCTACTTTGTCTAGTTTTAGGGGTGTATTATGGATGTGATACCTTCCAAGGGTGGTGTCTTTCCAAAGTGTACTATTATACATTTTTTCACATTGAGTTGTAGTCCATAGCTTTGGCACCAGTTTTTTGTCTATAATGGGCCATCTTGAAGGGAATCTTTGTGTTTGTCTGCAAACCTGGTCATCCAGAGGCTTTTGAAGTTTTCCTTGTCTTCAAAGAAGTAGGTGCCATAAAGAAGCCCTAGCAGCAGTCCCTGTGGGGATCTGTTAGTGACTGGTGTTTTTGTGAAGGTGGATTCCTGTAACCTAACTTCTTGTTTCTTATCAGTGAGCCAGCTGACTATCCATTGTGTGACACATGGATTTATTCCTAATTTTATGTGACGCATCATGTTGAACATTTTGGCCAGGTTGAGTTAGGCCATATGCACTGTTTCACCCTTGTCCATAGCTTTAATGACCTTCTCAAAGATGTCCACCAAGTTAAGTAGGCATGACCTGTCTTTGACAAAACTGAACTGGGTAGAATCCAGTGTCTGTAGGTTTCCTCTGTCATTGTTTATCAGCTCTACAATAATTCTTTTCATGGTCTTGTATGTGAGACTTATCAGATTTTGAGTCTGTAGTTCCCCAGGTTCATGGAAAGCCCACCTTTATATAGAGGGATATCCTTCATTCGTTTGGCATGAAGCCTGTCTGAAGGCTATGGTTAACAAAGATTCCATCAGGCCATACAGGTCATGGGTCATGCTATTCAGGATCTGAATGGTGAGATAAGTCAGCAAGCAAATGAGAGTAGTATTGCTGGAACTGAATTCATCTTCACGTCTTGGTGAGTACTTTCATGAGAAGGACCCTGTTTTTCACAAACTTTCACCAAGACAACACTGATATATATACTATATTTTATATAGCATATATCATGGACAGAAGTAAGTTAAAAATAAAAAAGAATGATGGGTACACAAGACCCAGGATAAAAGAGTGTCCAATCCTTGTAGGCACACGAGTGCCAGGACTGGAAAAAATGACAGTGTAGAATCCTCGGGACACAAAAACATTCCTACAATGGGGCTAGGTCAGGCCCAGGGAGAGGATGCCCCCCCCCCCCCCCCCATTGTAGAAGAAAGTAGCAGTCCATAAAAATCATAAAAGCTGATAGGCCAAAAAAGAGCTATAAAGATGATAGAGTGGACTATTGAGGATAAGAAAGAAATTATGTATAGTTACTATTATGCAAGAAGCCTGGAATTTCCAGATAGTAGATATACAAAAATATTGAGAAAAATTAGAGGAAAGAAAACTACTTCCACAAGAAAAATTGTCAGAAGCTTTAAATAAAAAATTGTGCTGATTAATACAACAGATTTATGAAAAATATTATAGGAGAGATCTGAAAAGAAAATATGGACACGGGAAACATAAGAGATTTAATATGGTGTAATATATATGAAAAGGAAAAAGCAAAGCTACACAATACAAAAAGAGCAGCACCAAAGATATTTAAAGAGAAATACAGGCAAAGACATCCCGACATGGAAAATTTTACAATACAAAAAAAGAAAACAGAGGAAACGTAGAAAAGAGGATTAGTAATGGAGAACCAGACTCTGCTACACTTTGCTGTGAAGGAAAGGTTAGTTTGCTGTTATTTTTTGTATTTCTGTATTGCCTTTCTATATTTTGAATACTGTAGTTTGTTTTCTTTACCTTGTGTTTTGCTTGCATTCTGTTTTAACAGCATATTAAAACTTCAAAAGAGACCACAGCTCTCTCTGTTCTGAGTCAGGCAGAATTTTTTCCTTCCCTCCCACCCATTTAAGTTGTCTTTTTAAATAGCACTGTCTTTCTAGTTGCCCGCCTCTTATGTTAATCTGACCATATATCTCATTTCTCTCTACTTTCACTGGCTTATGTGAGTAATCACAAAACCATCACTTTTGAAATCCCACCCCTTCAATTATTTAAATTTATTGGCCATCCTACAGTATTTCATAGTACCAAAATACAAAAGTAACCACCCCTTTCAGTCCATCTTGCTGTTTTAAAAATAGCAACTCTCCACTAAACCTTAACTTTTAAACAGGTAAAACTCAAGTTACCTACTTTCATATCTAACTTCTCTAGTGCACACTGCAGAGTGCATTCTTTTCAATCTTACCTTTAAGCATCCCTGTTACTAGCACTTTCTCTAATACCTAAAAAGATCATCTCTACTTGATTCCAAGTAGACTTTTCTCTATCTGTTAAACCTAGCACTTGCTCCTACAGTACTTATTACCTTGATACGGCACTCTTATAGATAGCACCCCAAAAAGGCAAACCCCCATTTCTCGGTCACCCACGTCCCCGGAATCTCTTTTAAAGTTTTTGTCTAGTCCTTCTAGCATGTCGAGGGATCAGTTGCTAGTGTCCTCTCCTGCTCAGCTGGTGAACCTGGGAATATTGAGGCAATGTTACAATTGCCTCATGTACACAGACAACCCTCTCCTCCTCCCACAAAACACAAATACATGCGAGAGATGGAACTATACGGCCAAACTGGAGGCTGAGCTCTCTCAACATAGGACTGGCAAGACCAGTCAGGAGGAGAAGGTTACCACACACACTATAGACCCAGTCTCACATAGTACCATCACAACCTCAAATCATACACATAAACACACAAAGACATACTCGGCGGCTCTGATCAAAAATCTACCAAAACAGCAGAGGCCACCAAAGCAGACACCCAAACAACCACCACCTCAGAACACAACACCTGCAACACATAGACCTCACAGTCAGAGTGTCAAACAGTCACAGCCCTTAAGGCCAAACACAATGCCAGACACACTAGTCATTGGTGACTCCATAGTCAGACACACTGACGTCCCGCTCACCAGACTGAGTAAGGAGAAGGTCACAGTAAGCTGCCTGTCGGGCGCTAGAATCCGCCACATAACGCAAGCACTCAGGTCTCTCAACAGCAGGTACAAATATGACTCAGTCATTGTCCACGCTGGTGTAAACGACCTGAGACGTACCTCCTTGGACTACATGAAAAGAGACATTGAGGAGCTCTCTGATTATGTAGCCCAGGCAGGTATGACCCTGACCTTGAGCAGTATCCTACCTTCACCAAGAATGATGCCACAATACAGAGATAAGATGATCAGCTTTAACAATTGGCTTAAACTCTGGTGTCATTCAAAGGGGATCCAATGTCTGTCTGCCTGGGATGACATGCTGGACAAGCCACGCTGCTTCGCAAGGGACGGCTTGCACCTGTCACCCCTGGGATTCCGGATATTGGCAAAGGCTCTTGCCACCCCCATAGTGCCTTTTTTAGGCAAGGCTCAAATTCTAAACCTACCACCCTACAACAAAAAAGGAAAAAAAACTAAGGGTAATGCTGCTCAATGCCAGAAGTCTAAATCTCAAAATGCACGCACTCGAGGCCCTTCTCAGTATGGAGAACATCGATGTCTGTGCAGTGACAGAAACCTGGTTCAAGGCTCCTGAGAGCACCCCAGCACTATCAGGTTTTACCTCTTATCATGCGTTCCGCCGCCAAAATCCGGACAATACCAAGAAAGGAGGGGGTATCCATATTCATCAAGGACACCCACACCTCAAGACTGGTGGCAACGCACGATGCATCGGAGACCATCCAGGTGCAATTAACCATAGGCAAGACTGCTCTGCAAATTGTAGCATGTTACAGGCCACCCTCACAAACTCAGGAACCTCACATGGCCTTCCTGAAAACACTAGAGGGATAAATGTATCACCAAACACCATCATACTAGGTGACTTCAATTACCCTAATATAGACTGGGAACACTACTCAAGCCCAAACACCCTAGCCCAAAAGTTCCTGGAATTCATAAACTCAAATGCCATGGAACAACTAGTCACCATCCCCACAAGAGGAGAAAACATACTTGATCTCATCATCACGAACATGGGAGCACAATGTTCAACACCGGAAGTATACCCCTCACTGGTGAGATCAGATCACAAACTAATCTTGCTGGAGGTCCTCATCCCACCCCCACCTGAAATAAAAAAGACCACAGTAAAGAACTTCTCGAAAGCCGACTTCACACTTCTAAAGACTAGTGTGGTCTCCTTTAAGGCCCCCGAGCCGGCGGAAAACAGTACTCAAGCCTCTGAATCACTTACAAATGCCTTCTACCAGCACCTGCAGGACTGCATGGATAAGGCAATCCCAAGCAAAACAAAGACTCTTTGTACCAAAGGCAAGCGTCCAGTCTGGTGGACCCCAGCCATAAACAAACTCTACAACAAAAGGAGGAAGCTACTACAAGATAGAGCAAAATCCTTAAAAGGTAAGACACCCTTGATCACTATAAGTAAAAAACTAAGAGCTCTCATAAAATCATCCAAAGCAAATTTTGAGAGAAAAATAGCTAAAGACTCAAAAGACAATCATAAGGCCTTCTTTAGCTATGTTAGAAACCTGGGAGGAAACTCACAGATATGCTCAGAACTAGTTCAAAATGATGTGAAGATTACTGATCCTACAGACATTGCCAACATACTGGCTGACAGGTTCAGTGCAAACTTCTCCCCCCGAAAAGGAGAGATATCTATACCAAGCGATTGCAGCCCCCCAAACATCTCCAATGCCCAAGTGAGAACTGCTCTCTTGAAAGCAAAAAACACAGCATCCATGGGACCTGATGGTGTCCCCGGCTGTGTGCTCCACGAACTCAACGAGGAATTAAACCCACAGCTAGGACAGCTGTTTAATCATAGTCTTACCTCTGGATACGCACCCAGGAGTGGCGCACTGCAACTGTGGTCCCACTTCACAAAGGCGGTGCCTCCACCGACCCTGGAAATTACCAGCCCATTAGCTTGACAAGCCTTATCTGCAAAGCCATGGAGAGGATCATAATGGACCTCATAAATAAAGACATAGGGAATTTGCAGACTTTGGATCCATCCCAGTTTGGCTTTGTCAAAGGCAGATCATGCCTTCTAAACTTGGTTGACTTTTTCGAAACAGTCACCAAAGCCATTGATGAGGGAAAGGCAGTCCATACAGCCTACCTCGATCTGGCGAAGGCCTTCGATACAATACCCCACTCGGGTATCATTGAAAAACTCATCAGCTTAAATGTTAACCCATACATCACAAGATGGGTTGCAAACTGGCTGAGTGACAGAACCCACAGGGTCAGAGTTGCTGGCGCCATGTCAGACTCAAAGCCTGTCACAAGTGGTGTACCACAGGGCTCAGTCCTGGGCCCACTCTTGTTTGGCATCTACTTTTCCAAGTACAAGCAAACACAGGAGGGTTATGGCTGACAAAGTTTGCAGATGACTGCAAACTGGCCATAGTAGAAAACACATCTGACACAGATATCCTTCAGAAGGGTCTCACAGAAACGGATAACTGGTGCCAGAGCCATGGCCTAAAGTTAAATGCCAAAATGCATAGTCATACCCTTCGGGAAAAACAAGGTTACCCCTAGCTACCAAATAGGTGGCAATCCACTGAGCACAGAAGAAGTTATCAGGGACCTGGGGACCCAGGTTGATAGTAGTCTTTCATTCGACACCCATGTAGCTAAAGTAGTTAGGAAGACCTTCTACATTGCCCACCTTATCATGAAGGGATTCTCATCTAGATCAAGGGAGGTCATAGTCTCCCTATACTCATCACTCATCAGACCAATGATTGAGTACAATGCCCCATTCGGAATGTATCTGACCCGACACTTGCAGCAGCTGGAGAGGCCACAAAAGTTCCTCACCAAAAGGATAAAGGGTCTCAAACATCTGTCCTATGCTGCCCGACTGAAAGAACTCCAGCTCTATTCAGTCGCCACCGCTTGCTCAGAGGTGACCTTTGCCTAACATAGAAGGCCATGTCAAACCCAGATTTGATGAATATGCTTCACCTCAAAAAATCTAGATCCGTCAGAGCCACAAGGGCGGGACACTTAAACCTCGACACGGCTATTAATAGGACGTGCTGGAGGGATAGATTCATCACCCAAAGACTCCCTATGCTGTGGAATAAAATCCCAGTATATGTGAGGCAGAGCACCTCGTTGGCCTTGTTCAAGAGAAATCTTGACCAATGGATGGGAGATCGCAGATATACCCCAGGGATTACCTCAGTGTCACTGCTCGACAGAGGCACAGCAAAATAATGGGTATAGTTCCCCATACTAAAGGGGTGGCGTAAGCCACAAAACTATGGGCTAGGCTTGTAAATGCCCTCGGGCAGATAGCCTAGTATGAACCTATGAATCTAACCTAAGAAATTAAAGAAATAGAAACTGAGGTTATGGATTACCTGTGAAGTGAAGGATTTAGTGTAGAAAATCTAACTCTGATAACATCACAGAAGGATAGAGCAGTGGATCCACAAATTAAGGAGAAACCAGTGGAGTGGGAAACATATGACCTGTTGCCATATCAAGATACTTTGAAGCCTTCCATAGGAAACTGGTACAAATGTTCAGTTGGAGTTGCACAACAAAGGAAGGAACAGAAAACTGTGGGAACTCTGATGCAGTCAATGTTGTAGAGTGAGATGCCAGTGACTTACTATTTTAAAGAGCAATGGATAATACAGGATTAAACTGAAGAGAATGTGGCACAGGAAGGTGCTCTGGAACTTTCTATAGAATGCCCGCAGGAAATGGAGAACAAATAATGTTCTGTCAATTTAGAAGAAAATGATTTAAGAGAAGAGTTGCTTGATTTAATAGAAATGGACAGACTTATTAAGATCAATGAAAGAAATAGATTGCAGAAAGTCAATAAAACCCAGAAAGTTAGAAGTCTGATAAAACAAATGAACACAGTAATTAGGACTGTCCGTAGAGATTCATATGATATAACAGAAATAAATAGGATATACTACTGTGCAGCTAAATTAATAACAGATAAAGTCTTACCACAAAAACACAGGGCAGTAAGGGAAAGGAAGGGGAGAATTGAATGCCATCATAGAAGTATTGAATAGGGAAAACTATAAAGCAATAAAGACAAGGTGTCATTGTTAGAAGAGGGAACACATCAATAAAAATACTCAGAAAGAGAGAAGTGATAAAAGCAATGTGCATTATCAGAACTGATCTATGCACTATCAGAAATAATAAACTAAAAGTAGCACAGGTAGAAAACTTGGAAGATATGTAGATAAATATAAAGGAAAAGTACAAAATAAGCAATTTATTGATGACTCAAAAAAGTTTTATAGATAATTGGAAAGCCAGGCAAAAGGAATTGAAACACCAATAAATGAAGAAATAGATAAATTTTGGAGAAAAATCTAAGAAGATCCTGTGGAACATAACAAAGATGTTAAATAGAAGTAAAACAAGAATAAAAAGTTCAAATGTACAGGATAGGAAATAGGATGAAGCAATGGCCAGAGAGATTGAAATAAAGTTCAGAAAAGCTCCTAATTAGAAAACACCAGGCCCAGATGCAATACCAAACTTCTGGCTAAAAGGATTAACATCTTTATATGAAAATTTAGCCATGAGTAAGAATTATTTATATGCACACCCAAAGCAGACACTGTTCTGGTTAACTAACAATAGGAAAAACAGTACTCCTACTTAAGAGTGAACCTGCAAGCCATCCTAAAACTTATAGATCAATAGCTTGCCTTATGACGACATATAAACTATACACTGCAATTGATATTAACATAGTCTGTAGTCATTTAGAAGAAAACTTAATCATGGCAATAGAACAAAAGGGTAATAAAAGATAGTCATATGGAACAAATGATAATCTGTTGTTAAAGTCATAATGGAGAACTGTAACAAAGGGGAAGAATCTAAGTATGGCATGGACAGACTATAAAAAATCATTTGACAGTATCCCATGTTCATGGATAAGAGTGCTTAAAAATATATAAGATACACCCTACACTGATCGATTACATTACAGAGACCATGAAACAGCAGCAAACCACTTTGCAGTTAAGCAATGATAAAGGGCAAATTATTATTCCAGGGATAAAAATTCAAAAGGGGGATATCCCAGGGTGACTCTCTGTTACTGCTGCTCTTTTGTCTTGCCCTTAACCTATTTAGTTGTCTGCTTAACAGATTAGGTCATGGCTACAATTTGGATCCCAGAAAACAGCAAAGTGTAAAGACTTCTCATCATTTTTTGTAGATGATTTAAAATTGTTGTTAATCAAATGAGGAACTGAAAGCACAATTGCAAGTGGTCAAAACTCTAATATAAGAATGTAATTTGATCTTAATAAATGTGCAAAAGCAACCATTAAATCAGGAAAGTTGCAGGACCAAGAAAAGAGTTTGGGACAGGAATGTGATATAAAGGAGCTTGAGAAAGGGAGTGTATAAATATTTGGGAACTGAATGATCATGAGAATAAAACTTGGTAAGGAATATTTTAGAAGATTTTAATATTGAAAACAGCTTGACATCTAGGAACAAAGTCCAAGCTATAAACCAATTTGCTCTTAATGTCGTAACTTCCCATTTTGGAGTGATTGACTGGCCACCAAAGGTGTTGGATAGGAAAACAAGAAGGATGTTCCGTGCTCATCAAATGATTTATAAAAATCAGTGCATACCAAGATTATATATTCCCCATTCTGAAGGAGGTATGTGCCTCCTTGAAATTGATTACATGTATAGATCTGCAGTCGTGGGACTGCATATATATCTGCTAACCGCACAAGACCCGGATGCAGTGAAAGTTTTGAAACATGAGGAGAATAAGTCTAAACTGACTTCCCTGCTTAGTTTATCAGATGCATTTCAGAGTCAAACAGGAATGGAAATCAGACCAGAGGTAGAAAAAAATCAGGCAGCAACTGAATGTGCCAAAAAACAAAAGAATGTAAGGTGAAGGATCAGATGAGAAGGCAAGAAATGTGGAACATACATAAGTATAGTTGCAAGTATAGGAAACTCTTTTAACAATTTCATGTTGATCAGGTTCAAACACAGGAATGGTTAAGGAGAGGTGAATTTAAGCCAAAAGACAAAAGGTTAATGTTGGTGGCACAAGATAGTGGACTACATACACGTTGATTTACAAAATTCATTGAACATGTGGGAGAAACAGACAAGTGTAGGTTTTGGAAAACAGAAGTGGAATCATTCTCACACTTTGTTGCTGGTTGTGATATACTAATGGTAGAAGGACTGTATGCTGAAAGGCATAATGTGGCAAGACTGTTGCATTGGGGATTGTGCAAACATTATAATATTGAAGTAGCTGAAAGACACTGGAAACATGAGCCACAAAGCATCACAGAAAATGATGGTTTATATCACATCAGATCATCCATTGCCAACAGTTCAAAAAATAGATGCAAGAAAGCCAAATATAGTAGTTCATGAAAGAAAGACAAAAGTAGCATTTATCATTGAAATTGCTACACCCAGTGACTACAGTGTCTTACGTACAGAGAGACACAAAGTCTTAATATGCTAGGATTTGCAGGCAGAAACGAGGGCAATGTGGAACAAAGATACCCAGACAGTTCCAGTAGTAGTAGGAACAATGGGTCTTATAAAAAAGAATTTACAGTCATGCTTAGATATGTTACCTATACATGTAACTCCATACGAATTGCAGAAGGAGTCATTACTGGGCACATTGTGGGTGCTGCGATGAGCACTTCTGGCTAACATCAAAAACTGAAAAAAATTAGTGAACTTTAATCATTCTTTGACTTAGGAATGGAGTCCATTCCCGTCATGGTATTAGAAACCCAAAAGACTTGGAGAAATTAGAAAGGGGCATCCTGGGATATTATCAGTGTCCAGTGAAGCAGAGTTGTTGACCTTGGAGAGCACATTGAGGACCTTCTCCCTAGTGATAATTGGTGGAAAAAATGGTAGCTGTATTTCCTGGGGTGTGACTGTGTAGTGATATGGGAGGAAAATAGAGATCAGCCAGCAGATTTACTAAATTTTCTGGCTTTGCATAGGTGGTTCGATTCACCATTAGTTCAGCACATTGATGGTCTTGCCTTTAAGGTTGCAGACATAGCTGAATAAAGTCATATGATATTTTTATTTCAAATTTAGCTTTAGCAAACTTGATCAGTCCTTTCAGTTGCTTATTTAGATTGGTGATTGTGTTTTTTACCTTGCTGGATAATGCCTTTGTTTTTGGACATGATTTTCTTTTTTTTTGTTGAAGATTGTTCCATGCAAATATGTGATGGTCTAGAACACGGTCTTTCTAGTAGGACACTACTTTTATATGGTATAATGTACAAAGCTTTCTTACCCACATGTTGAACATATGAGCATTTCAAATGTAAAGATCAGCCCATTTGGGGGAAGGTAGAGTCTTACTAAAACTTATTTCAACTGACTGGTCAATATTCCAAAAAAATAGTACACCATTCTTTGTATGATTTGTTGTAATAGCATGCAAGTCATTTACTCCACTATGAACTATTTGCTTATAGTTTTGTCTAGGTGTCAAAAGATTACTTAATAATTTAAGTACATTAATCAGTTTTAGATCCTGGTAGAGAGGGTACTGTAATGCTTTTTTATTATTTAGATCACAATGCTTTTTGGCTGAGATTTGCCATTGCTAATACAACTTCATTTGTTGTTGAAAGTTCTTATTTTCTAATGTTGCAGAGTCATCATTATCATCAACTACACTACCTATAAGTCTATTACAATAATATTTCTGTTGTCTGGTCCACCTGTCACCCTTTTCAGTTTATTAATAATTTTTTTTCAGTTAATCCAGTTAAATTATCATCACAAAGTTTTCTTTTTCCTTTTTCTTGACATTACTCTTACTATTGGGATGTGTTTTTCCTCTTATATCAGTATTTGGGTATAAGTATAAGTCCACACTTAACCTGTAGTCATTTTCATTTCTTTTAAGGTGTCAATTTTAGCTTCTTTAGTGATTCCATTCTTACTGTTTTTGTTATTTGACTAAATGACAGTAACTTTGGAATAGAGTCTTCTTCTATTTTGACTGTTCCTGTTAGGGGTCACCACAGTGGATCATCTGTTTCCATTTCTTCATGTCCTCTGCATCTTGCTGTGTCACACCAACCACCTGCATGTTCTCTCTCACCACATCCATAAAACGTATCTTAGGCCTTCCTCTTTTCCACTTACCTGGCAGCTCCATCCTTAGTATTTTTTTCCCAATATACCCAGCATCCCTCCTCAGCACATGTCCAAACCAGTGCAATCTCGCCTCTCTGGCTTTCACTCCAAACTGTCCAACCTGAGATGACCCTCTAATATACTGATTCCTAATCCTGTCCATCCTCATCAAACCCAGTGCAAATCTTAACATGTTTAATTTTGCCACGTCCAGCTCTGACTCCTGCCTTTTTGTAAATGCCACCATCTCCAACCCATATAACATAGCTGGTCTCACTCCCCTCTTGTAGGCCTTCCCTTTCACTTTTACTAGTACCCTTCTGTCACAAATCACTCCTGACACTGTTCTGCACCCATTCCACCCTGCCTGTACTCTCTTCTTTACCTCTCTTCCACACTCACCATTACTCTGAACTGTTGATCCCAAGTACTTAAACACATCCACCTTCACCAACTCTACTCCCTGTATCTTCACCATTCCTCTAGCCTTCCTCTCATTCACATACATATATTCTTAGTCCTGCTGACCTTCATTCCTTTTCTCTCTAGAGCCTATCTCCACCTCTCCAGGGTCTCCTCAACCTGGTCCCTAATCTCACTACAGATCACAATGTCATCTGCAAACATCATAGTCCACAGGGCCTCCTGTCTGATCTCATCTGCCAACCTGTCCATCACCATTGCAAATAAGAGAGGGCTCAGAGCTGATCCTTGATGTAATCCCACCTCCACCTTAAATGCATCAATTTGGAATAGAGTGTTGCAGATATAATGTGCAGGAGAATCGTTACTTAGAATGGATTTCAAAAATTGTGTATCAACCATTATTCATTGCATGCAGGATGTTATCATGAACCAATATTGTTTTCATCATTGTTTGCTAACATATGCTGTTTAGGGTAACTTGATCCTTATCTAGATTTTACCTACAGTGTTAAGAATCACTTATGAGTCATCTTGAATAGAACTTTCAACTTAACTTACTGGTGTGATATCAGTACTAACAGATCTTGCTGGGTGCAGTTTACTTCTTTTGACAATTTTATTATTAATTTTCCTCATTACTTTTCCTTTAGCTTAGCCTTAGAATGTTCTAATACATTGATATGCATTTGGTGGTTTTGTCCATTTTTCTTTATTCTTCATAACAAACAGTTCCCCATACCTCTGATGAGTGCTGTGATATTGCATTTTTAAATATCTTTATTCATTTATCACTTAAGACAAAAGCAAACATATATTAACAAAAAAAGAAATCAAACCATTTTATCATTTTTCTATTTAGATACAATACGCATCACATATATTTTCTTTGCTGCTATCATCAGTCCAGCATAACAAGAAAATGCTTAATCCTGCCTTCCCTTAAACTTCATTCCTCCTCCTCTTGAACATTATTATGCATGTATTGTTCCCCCAATTTCCATTTACTTCTATGTAATTTTCTCCTTCCCTTTTCTGAAGATCATTCTTCCAGTTCTTATCTCTTTAATAATATGCAATACCTCAATTACAGTTGGTGTAGAGATTGAATTCCATTTTCTAGTAATTGCTTTTTTGCCATCCATCAGAATTAAACTTAATAAGGCCTTACTATATCTAGGCAATTCAGATCCTGCATCCCAGCTCCGATGTACCATTTCCTTACTTATACTCATTTGATCACTCAATATTTCTCTGTAGAATTTTTTTTAAATCTGCCAACTCATTAGAATCCCAAAACATATTTTCCCAGTTACATCTTTTTCTCCATCAAACCTGTGTCATTTGTTATCTACCTGAGGAAAAATTCTTTGAAGCCTGATTGGGTTATAAAAATTACCTATGCAAACACTTCCAAGTAAAGATCCTAACCCCCTGGATTTGGTTGCATACTTGGGAACCATACATATGTCCTCCCATTGTTTTCTTATAAATTTCTTTTCCAGTCTCTCTTCCTAATCTTTCCCAATCTCCTCGGATTGATTCTTATAGTCATCATGCAGTATTTTATATGCCCTACTAATTATCCATTTTTTTAACAGCTGCATCTTTTCTAGATTCAACTAAAAACTCTTCCTGAGCAGGTATTTCACTTAAAATTCCAATATCCCTTTTCTTTACCTGTACTCTGAGATCAAGCCCTTGTAGGTAAGGCAGTGTCTAGCCTGCAATCCAAATGTCTTCTTGGCCTCACCCACTCTTACCTTTGCTGATTGAGGTATTTGCTCCCAAAATCTTCGTTCCTTTGCCATGTTTATCCAGTAAATTCCAGCCCCCTCTTCCTTATTTTCTGTACCCCTACTTGCAGTCATCCCTATTGATAAAATCTCCTTTCTCCATTCTCTTATTGGTTTAGTTCTTAGAATACTTACTGCTACTTTATAAATATAATATTCTTTATGGTTATTAGTTTCCTTAAGGGTGTCCATCCAAAATCCCACTCTCTCTCTCTCTCTCTCTCTGTCTCTCTGTCTCTCTCTCTCTCTCTCTCTCTCTCTCTCTTATTTCCCCTTTGCTTCATCATCCCTTTCCACTTTGAATTATAACCCTTTGCTTGGGTTGTGTATATGAGAATTTACTGTGTAGCTCTAAAATATCCCTTCAAATCAGGTAAACCTAAACAACCACCTCCTTCTATTGGAAGGAATGACTTGTCCCACTTAATTGTTGTCCTCTTTCCCTCCCAGATAAATTCCTTCAGTTCTTTATTAATGATTGTCCACAACTTCTCCTCGGGTTAATAAATGTATGCCTGACCTGAATACAAGACTAAAGGGACTTAAAATATTTTCACTGCTTGTATCTTACTATTCATATCCATAAATAAGAGTTTCCAGTTTCTTAATTTTTGCATTATCTTTTGTTTTGTCTCTTCCAACCGTATCATTAGCTGCCATAACAGAAATCTTTTTAATCCACACAACTAAATACATTTATTTTATTATTTATTTTACATTTGTTGACCGGGCTAGTCTAACTGGATATATGTCCATTTTCAGTAGAGGCCCGGAGAGAAAAGCTCCAAGCATAAACAGTGACAAAGTTAACAATGTAAAAAGACATGAAAAAATCACAATACAAAGGTAGCATTGGTCAAAAGAAAAATTATAATAATAAAATTATAAACTATAACAATTTTAGTAAAAATTATAGTAAGCAATTATACAAAACACACTAGAAGGTATGAGCAAGGCTCAGTAAAGAGAGAAAGAACTTATATTTTATCCTCATATTACGAAGAAAAGAGTAGTAACTAGATTTGGAGGCATAGGTTAGAGGAGTAGGGATAGGGGTAAGAGCAGGAAGGGGAAAAATATATCAGTCTGGGTTAGAACATGGACAAAGCCAATGATTTTTCAGATGTTCTTTAAGATGTTTTTTAAATAGAGAAGTAGAAGCAAGGGTTGATAATTCAGAAGGAAGCTGATTCCAGTTTTTACCTGCAGTGTTTGAGAAAAGTCACCAGCTTTGTTGTTAGCTTTAATTGAGGAAACTAGAAGCTTATTAGCAGAGCGTAGTGTTGCTAGATTTTTATATGGTGTAATTAGATTAGTGAGGATAGGGGTGTTGTTAAGGTGGTATAGGATCTTTCGAGTAATAAGTTTTTTTTATTATTTAGTTTTATTCAGAGCACTATTTGCACTACTTATTTTGATTTTAATAAGTAATTGTTGACAGAGTATATGGTTTTGCAATTCTAGCCATTCAAGTTGTTTGAGGTTGAGGCAGTGGTGAGTTTTAAAGGGGGAGCATGTGATGAATCTAGCTATGCTGTTATAACAGGTGGAGAGTTTAGAGAGGTTGTTTTTGGATAGGTTAGTATATATAACAGAGGCATAGAAAAGGGTGGATATGAGGTGGGTCTGGGCAATAGTTTTCCTTGCAGAAGGGGTAAGGAAGGGTTTAATTCTATAGAGGGTGCCAAGTTTTTTGTTAACAGACTTTATGGTGGAGTTAATGTGGTCATCATAGATGAGACGATTATGAATTGTTGCACCTAGTAGGCGGGTTGTAGTATCTGGGGTTATGTTGGTACCATTGTTAGAGGTTACAGAGAAGAATGGATTAGGTGATTTATGAGTTGGGGTAAAAAGCAGTAGTTTTGTTTTTTTGGGATTTAGGAGGAGGCAGTGTTGCATAAACCAGTTTCAACATTATGAAAAACAGTTTGGGTGAGGGAGTGGAGATAGGCTATATTCTTGGCTGTACAGATTAAGGTGGAGTTGTCTGCATATTGAATGCAGGTGGCTTGAGGTATGTTCGTGTGTAGATTGTTAATAAATAAGGAAAAGAGTAGGGGACCTAAGATAGAGCCTTGGGGTACTCCAGTATTTACTGGGAATAGTGAAGACAGATTGTTATGCCAAAGTACTGCCTGCTGTCTGTTTTCCACATAAGACCTAAACCATTGTATAGTTTGAGGATCGAGAGAATGGGCCTTTAGTTTGTCTAAAAGAAAGTTATGGTTAACCATATCAAAGGCTTTAGACAGGTCAATAAATAGTGCAGAGGAAAAAGAGTTATTGTTATGATTTTTGTATATAGAGTCGGTAAAGGATAAGAGAGCAGTCGATGTGCTATGCAATGGCCTAAAGCCATGTTGGCAGTTTGCTAGTAGGTTATTTTGTAGTAAGTGGTTAAGTAGTTGTTTGTGAATACATTTTTCAATTAACTTAGCTAATGGGGAGAGTAAAGTAATAGGACGAAAGTTAGAAAGCTCAATAGAAGGTCCATCTTTATGTAGAGGGATGATGTGCGATACTTTCCATAAAGCAGGGATTTTGCCTTCTGAGAAAGTTCTGTTAATAAGGATAGAGATAGGATAGTCTATGGCTTTTGTGGCAATTTGTAGATATTCAGATAGGAGACGGTCAGCAGAAGGGGTGCAAGGTTTCAATTTTACAAGTAGCTTACAGATGAGAAATGTAGATACAGGTTGTATTTGAAAGGTAGGCAATGAAGTCATGCAGGTATTTAGTTGGGAAGCAGTGAAGGGTGGTAAAGAATTGGCCAGGATTTGAATGGCTTCTGTAAAGTAGTTATTAAAGGCATCAGGGATCTGGCTGGAGTTGTTATGGTTGAAACTGGCTGGGTCTGGAGTAGTAGAGTGACCTAGCTGAAGAAGTTTGTTTATCCCTGACCAAACTTTTTGTGGAGTTTGTTGGCTAGTTTGTTGGAGGTGAAGGTAGAAGTCTTTTTTGTCTCTAGGAATATCCTTCTTGGTGGCATTTCTTAGCTGTTTAAAGTGGAGGTGATCTGATGGACATTTGGTAGCTCTCCATTTAGCCCAGATTTTATTTCTGAGGAGTATCTTTTGCCTAGTTTGTTTTGTGAGCCATGGGGCAGATTTGGTTCTTATTCTAGTAGAGCGGTAAGGTGCATGGCAGTCAAGGATTTGAAGAAAGTTAGTATTAAAGTAGGCCTCATCAAGTTCAAGATGGGTTAGTGGTGACCAGTCACATGCTTGCAATTCGTTTAGGAAGCTGTCTGGATTAAAGAATTGTTTTAAGCGGGAGGTTTTGAGATTATGAGTAGTTGGAATATGGACTTTTTGTCTAATAATGTAGGTAAGCATATGGTCATTGATATTGTCGCGAAGGGTTCCTGGAGTATAAGTTTCGGGATGGCTATTAATAAGGATCCAGTCCAGAGTAGTTTCCTTACTGCTAGGTTTGTGGATTCTAGTAGGAGTTGTTATTAATTGTGAGAATCCAAAGAGGTTTATGTGGTTAGTAGGGTTAGGAGGACTGCAGGTGGACCAGTCGATGTTAAAGTCACCCAGTACAATGGTCTCCTGGGGTAGTTGGGTAAAGAGGTAACTGAGCAGGTTTTCAAGAGTATTGGTATTATTACCTGGGGGGAGATGCATGCAAATTAGATAGATTTGGAGTTATTGATTTGGAGTTTGGTAGTCAGGATTTCAGATTTGGTGTCTAATGATGGAAGCACATTAAAGGGGGAAATTTGGAGGTTAGATTTATAGAGAATGGCTATACCTCCACCTTTTTTGATTTTTACGGTCACATCTAAGGATGTTATAGCCAGGAGGGCTAATTTCCTGGTCTAGAGTAGATGGTTTTAGCTATGTTTCTGTAAGACATAGAATGTCAAATGAGTGCACATCAAGGAGTGCATGCAGGTGGGAAATTTTATTGTTAATACTTCTAATGTTAAGGTGAGCTATCAAGAGGGAGTTAGATGGTTTAGTTAATGTAGAAACCATAGGCACTGTTAAATTGTCAAGGTTATTGGTATAGTCAGTATTGGGGCCAGGGTTTGGATGAATATCACCGTCTAGGAGGGGGTGTTGCTGGGGGTATTGTAGAGATTTAAGGAGTTTATAGAGGTTATTAAAAGTCTTTTTGGTAGTGAAGTAAATAATGTAGGTTGCTCTACCTCTTATGTTCCTATAAGTATGGGCATTGCTGAACCAATTCTTGTGTGGGTAAATAATTTACAGCTATAGCCTTTGCTTTATCTTCATTAATTTTATGTCCTGAAAAGACTTGTAGAACATTTTGAGACAGTTTCAACACTGAGCTGTCCTTTTTCTGGATTTATTAGGTACAAAATAATATTATCTGCAAATAAAGCCAACTTTTCTTGATTAGCATACCAGTTCTATCCTTGTATTGCTGAGTTTCTTATTTTTCTTTGCTAGTGGCTGTAAATATCAAACAAATAAAGGGGCAATAGGACATCCCTGCCCGATTCCTCTGTTCAAACACAGCTTATCTGAGAGGAACCCTTCCAGTTCAATCCCTGCCTCCGATCCTTCATATATCCTTCTAATTAACTTTAGTGTTGTATCAGGGGAATAAAATGCTTTGAATGCCCTACTCATAAATCCGAGCTTACTTTGTCAAATGCTTTCTCTGCTTCAAGACCCACCAACAATAGAGGCATTTACTTACATTTTGCTTCCCTCTGGATCATAATTGTTCTATTTAATGTTGCAAAATGTTTGCCTCCCCACCACAAAACCACAGCAACCCATATCTATCAATTTTGGCAGGATCTCATTCTTTTAGGTGGTATAGACAGAATATTTTATAATTGTGGTTTAAAATTGAAATGGGTCTATATAAAGCTGGGTCTGAAGGGTATTTGCCATCTTTAGTAACACAGCTACCGCAACTTTCTTCCAAGATGTAGGTGCTTCCCCTCCTGTTAAAATACTGTAAACAAAATCTTCAGGATCTTTATGCTTTCTTCCCTCCTAATTTCCAAACTTCCACAGGAATGCCATTTCTACCTGGAGAATGTCCTGATGATTGATTATACATAACTGTTTTTATTTTATCACCTCCTATCTTAACTGTTAGTTGTTGAGCCTCATCTACCTCTAACCTTGGCATTATTAAGTCTTCCATAAACATTTTCATTTGTACTCTTTCTTGATTTCCTCATTTTTTTGCTTTATACAGATTTTCATAAAATTTCTGGAACATCTTTAAAACCTGTACAGAATCTCTGGTTATTTTTCATGTAAAAGGATCCTTAAGTTTGGTGACAGTACTTTCAAAGTTCTGTTGCCTAAGTCATTGTCCTAAAAGTTTTTGTGCTCTGGAGGTTTTATCAAAAATAGTTGCTTAACTGCAATCTTTCTAAACTCCTGCATATTATCCCAGTACTCCCTTGTTTTCTCTTTAGCACTCTGCATTTGCTCCTCCTCTTGTTCTGTGAGATTCCCCTTATTCTGCAATGCTTAACTTTTGTCAGGTCCCCCAAGTAATTTCTATTAATTCTTAACCATGTATCGTCCTCGGCCCTTTTTTTTAAAACTGCATTTTAATTTTATCCCAGTCACTAGTTATAACTTCTGAATATATTTCTATCTTCCCTAATAACTCTCAAATAATTTCCACTACTCTTTCCTTAAATTCCTCTCTTTTAACAGGTAGGTGGGAAAATTGCCACTGTATTATTTTTACTTCATTACCCTGTATTTTTATATTAGTTTTTTTTTTGTTTGTTTTTTGGTGCATGATCAGAAATAGCTATTTGATGTGTGATGAAGCTTTCAATTAAATGCACATGTTCCTGTGAAATATAATTTTGATGTAGTCTAGCCCAGTTATTGTACCTTGGGGATTAATATGTAAATTCTGAGTTCCGACTACTGAAGTCACATCTTCCATACCAAATATTTTCATAAATCTCTTCAGAAATTTACCCTCTTTTTTATATTGTCTCTTCTAGGTCCCCCTGATACATCCTCACTATTACAAATCAAATTCCAGTCCCCACCTATAAGCAATATTCCTTGCTGAAAGCCGATTATTCTTCCAAACTTTTCTTAAGCTCCATAATAGCAGTTTTCAGTGGAATATAAGTACAAGCTATTGTAATCCTTCTCCCTTGCTAACAACCCTTTACTACCATAAATCTACAATTTTGGTCTGTGTTTTCCTCATCTATCACCATTGGAGCCCCTCTAGCAATTAGTATAATCTCTATATCTGATATCTGCTGAATATCCATTCTGAAATCCCCACTTTGTCAAATTCACATGCTCATTTCTTTCCAAATGTGTCTTCTATAACATTGTTGTTTGCACTCTGCTACATTTTTAATGTAATATAATACAATACTCTTTCCTTTTTATGTATACTTGTAAGACCATTCACATTCCAGAATAATATGGACAGCATAGCCATCATAATAAAAAGCTATTGCTCCCACCTATTATACATGACAGTTTTTGAATGCATATTTCCAGCTTTTGTATTACATGCATATACTAATGTCTGGCAGACTGATCTTTTGTACAGTTGTTTCTTCTCATCTCCATTTGAACCTAAGTCACATTTTCAAGACTTTATGTTATAATGAAAACTCTCAAGCAAGAAACTGTGATATTGTATTTTTGATACATCATTGCCTTCACCCCATGATCTAACATACTCATTTATAATTCTGTGTGCTATATTATAATTATATGAACCTTCCAGGGAAGTGTTTTGTTATTTTGATTTCAAGTGCACTTAGTTAATCTTGTAATTTAGTACAGTTTGGACAGCATAAACCTAAGTGAGTCCTTTGTTATTAAGGTAAACGCTGCATGCAGCACACTCATACAATAATTTATTTTGTAGAAGATTTTCAAGTACAGAAAAATTGAGCAAGTCCATTTAGGGCAGTATATACATTTATTTAGTAGCTTTCCAGAAATAGATTGTCTGTTGGATGGAAACTCACAAATGTTGAGAACAATGAAATAGACTTAAATAAATAACAAGAGGTATGACACAGAACTTAGTGCTGTTTAAAAATATACCACAGTGGTTGTGGTGCTGTAATCAGTTATTGAAGTATCAACACACTGATAATTCCAAGTTAAATTCAATATCAAATGCCTATTATGACAAATTTATCTAACAAAAGTTGTTATAAGAAAAATTGTTCCACAGCATTTATGCTGTAAAAGAATAGTCAAGCCTAAACACTTAAAAATACTCAGTAAAAGTTTAAGCTAAGCAGAAGAAAAATTAACACCAGAAATATGCAGACTGACACAGGTTATAGTTCTGCAAACAGTTATTCAAAAATTAGCATGCCACCAACTAGTTCTATGTTTAAAAAAAAGAAGAAACCCTTTTACAGTTGAGCTAGTGACACCAAAAGTAATAATTATACACAGCAGTCCAAGACTAAACTATTTAATAAAATATGTTATAAAACTGTTCACTGCAGTTGTGTTATAAACAGATAGTCAAATTTTAAACACCTTGGTTAGTTAATGAAAATTTAAAGTAAGCAAAAAGTTGACAGAATAACACGAACTCCACAGGAATTACCTCAGGCCGTGATGCAGTTAACAGTTATTCAAATATCAGCACAATTTCTGTTTAATTTAAGTTCACTATCAACCTGTTATAAATGGAAAAACTGTAAACCATGCAGAAAAAAATGCTAAATAACAACAGAAAATATACAGACTGACACGTTATGGTACTGCAGTGCAAACAGTTATTCAAGTGGGAATATATAAGTCAGCAAAATGGCATTACAGCAAATGCCGTTTCGCCGACACATAAACAATGAAATCACACAACAGCGAAACCCCAAGTCACCGATTTTTTTCCTAGGGAAAAAAATCGGTAGACCATAAAACACAACATACGACTTAAAACATAGCAGATAGCTATGTCCCCCACACCCCCCTAACTAAATATACCACCTCCAAGATCACATTACAGTGGGGGTGAAGAGCAATGTCACAGCTCAGGCCAAGCGATTTCTTTCCCTGGGGAAATAATCGGTGACCTGAGCTGTCACTCTTGTGAGATTTCGTTCTATATGTGTCGGTGAAATGGCATTCGCTGTTGTGCCATTTCACTGACTTACTATAGACCCATTCAAGTATCAACATATCACCTACTAGTTCCAGGTAAAAACACCTGTTATAGTAATGAATTTAAGAAGTCATATGTTGTAACAATTATATACAGCAGCCCAAGACAAAGCTATTTAATAAAAGATGTTATAAATATGTTCAACAGTAGTTGTGCTGTAAACAGATACTCTGGCACTTTTTGTTAAGTATACATTTGACTAACACTACAGTAATATACAAACTGTAAAGGAATTACCTCAAGTTGTAGTGCTGTAAGCAGTTATTTAGATATCAACACAACTCCTGTTAAATTCAAGTTAAATTCATTATCAGACATCTGTTATTATTATGAGTTTATGATGTCAGCATAACTATACACAGCAGCTTAGAACAAAATTATTTAACAAAGGATGCTGTAAAAGTGTTCCACAGCAGTTGTTATGCTGTAAACAATTAGTGAAGTTTAAATACTTCTAATAGTAAGTTAAGCAAATATGAAAGTGGTAGAGTAACACCAGAAGAATATATAAACTCTGCAGCTTCAACAAATCACTTGCTAACCAATCAACATAAAGAAACATTAAGACTTTTAGCAGTAGGTAAAATATAAACTAAACAAAATAAAAGTAATAAATATATAACACCAAAAACTATGCAAACTGCACCAGAATTGTTGCAAGTTCTACAAAAAATATTATTGACCTTGAAAAAAGGAGACAAACTCTAAAAACATGTCCTGAATCTCCATACTGGTTTAAAGGTTGCTCTACTCATGCCCATTTATCAGTGGGATTTTTAAAGACCCAGGGCAGCCTTTATTTAGCCACTCAAGCTGTCAGTCAGTGCTTTTAGAAAACTGTGAGTGTGCACCAAAATAAAAACAAAATGTATCATCTCAAGTTCTTATAACAGTGAGGGAGGACACACAATAAACTACAAAGACACTATTTTGTAACCACAGACAGCACAAATAAATATACATTAGTAAGTGGTTTCAGAGTCCTAGGGTAACCTCTACTTGGCTACTCAGGATGTCAGTCTGTCAGTAACACTTTGTGATGTTTCCAGTACCTTTATAAGTAAAGCCACGACTATGGCCCATGTGACCCCAATTTGATTAGTAGCGGAGTTCATTGATGACAGAAGCAAGGAAGGAGGATTTTGCCCATCCTGTGAGGGGGCAGGGAGGTGATGATGATAGACAGATTGTTGCTAGTCCTGTTGGAGTATAAAGCTTGAAATGATTGCAAGTTTAGGTGCATGGGCTGGCCTTGGAAGGAGTGGCCATTCTGTAGCCTGGAGCAGGCATGTTCTCATATGCATGCCTCATTGCCTGCCCAGCCCAAGTGATGGCATGCATATGAGAAGTTATGGCTATAACTAAACTCAAGCAGAGCTCCTACTTCTGTTGTCAGCAGTGGCAACTTCCAGGCTTGCCTGTCATTCTTTTGGGAAAGCTCCATCATTGCCAATGAGAAGGGCACTAACAACCTCAGCTCAGAAAGACTAAACACCTGCATATCCCTTCATAGACCTCAGGGACAGGGCAACTAATCATGCTGGGAAGGAAGATACACTGCAGCAGAGTGTAAACACACTCAAAAAGCATATAGAGCTTGATATGCAATGAAAATAAAGTAAAATCTATTATTCCAAATCTGGAAACCAAATATATCCATTTTCCAGTGCTGTACCATGATGCTTAAAAGATGTATGCAATCTGTTTAGGCATCATAGAAAGCCTGTAGGAATCCTGCTTAAATCTCTAATATGGTTATTATCTGGCATTAAAGATGGGGCTTGTACAATATATAAACATTTTGATAACATATTTTTGACTAGATTCAGTTTATCCTCAACTGTGGAAAATAGCACTCCAATTAACTATTAAATATTCTGAGTTTTTGAATATGATTTATTATATCATTCAGACTTTTTTATAGAGAGCAATACCAAATAAATTAAAGGTATTACAGTCACAGTTATATTTATATCTTTCTTCTGAAGATTGATCAATAGTTTGGTTTGTTAAAATCACACTGGCCTTTATTTCCTTTAAACTTAAATTGAGATATTTTTTTTTCAAAATGTTTTAACTCTTCTAATTATAGCATGGTTAAGCAAGCAATAATGCCTAACAGGCTGTGTTACTGTGTAAATACACTAACACACACCCTGGAGGGCATTGTTGTGCTTAGAGAATGGGCTCATTGTTGTGCTTAGAGAATGGGCTCACTATAAAATAGTTGTGTTTTATTTACTTACTTGCTTACTTTATTTATTGTATTACTTTATTTTCTATACATTTTTGATGTCAAATATTTCCTACACCTAATGTTTCAACCTTGCTGTATTAATTGAAAATGGTGTTGGAGGAAGCATTTTACATCCAAAATATAACATTTAAAAAAATATCTAAAGATTTACTTTATTTTTTGCTCCATTACTGCTAAAATGTTTGGTTTGTTGCCAGTCATTGGGGATTGAAGTCTCTAAATAATGACATACATTTGAATTTCAGACTTTATTTCCTTCAGAACATTCATGCTTACACAAATCCTGCTATTTAAGCAACTTTGTAATTTTATAACAGCGATATTTAAAATCTGTTTTATTTTTGAGCCTTTGTTCCCCCTTCATTTTAGGCTGTATCCAGATTTCTTGAGCTAAGAGGTTGAGAGGTATACAAATCTCTTAAATGATACTGCTGCCAGTGATCGATTCATCTCGCTCTCTCTCTCTCACACACACTTGCACTTCAGGAAATGCATGCTAACACAAATCTTATTATCAAAGCAACTTTGTGTTTTTATAACAGCAGTATCTGCAATATACTCCTATTTTTGAGCCTTTCCTTTCCCCTTTATTTTAGGCTTTATCCAGATATCTTAAACTAAGACGTCAAGAGGTATGCAAACCTCTTAACTGCTACTGCTACCAGTGCTCACTTGCTCACACTCTTCACCGTCTCTCTCTGTCACAGTCAAACATACACTTCATTTTCATGCGTACAAGCATGCATACATTCACACATGCAAACCAAAACATAAGCACACACTTTTTTCTGTTTCATTCATTTTTATACTTGCTAAACAGCAAAAGTGCTGCTTAGTGAGTGTAATATAATACCTCAGTCAATTTCTGTTGTGCACGTATATACTCTCACAGGCAAACACACACAAACACACTTTTTTGTTATTATTTTTTTTAACTTTCTTTTATTTTACACTTCCTAATCAGCAAAAGTGCTGCTTAGCGAGCCTAAGATAATAGCAACCGTCAGGTTACTTTCATTCCGAGCTCCACAGCAGCTTAATATGCTGCTGTGAAGTAGCAGACTTGTTTTTCAGGGGGTATTACTTGTAGATTAACATCCTGCTGGAGAATGTTTGTTCTCCAATCAGGATGCAGATCTACAGGTTGCCCATTCTCTAATATTAGTTAATATTAGGTTGCCCATTCTCTAATATTAGTTAATATTAGTAAAGATTAGAATTATATTTGTAAACAGCAACAATTTGTAATTATTGTTTTAAAGCCATTAATCATTTCATTTTGTCTAACACAATTTGCTAGGGATTCTAAAGTAAGGAAAACAGTAGTGCTGAAATGTGGCATACTGTTTTCCCCCTTTTGTTGTTATAGATCATAAGACAGAGATTCCAATTCTAACATATTCAGTAGAATTAACATACTAAAAAGGCTGGGTTAGACACCAAGCATTTCAAGTTTTCTTGGTGCTGAAGAATATGACGCTTTTGAGGCTCAAATGTTGTCTTGTGTTGTTCCTTTGCTGAGCAGATAAGTTCCCTTTAGGAAAAAGCTTCCATTTGAAAAAATGATACTTTCCTGTTCAAGAAAGTTATTTTAAAGCTAGGAGTTGTTTTTAAAGGACTCTTATGAGACTGTATTGTACTTTTAAATGAGAGTTCACTTTTTTCCTGTCAGTTTAAAAGTTGCTTAAAGTAATTGAAAACCATTTTTTTCTGTAGAAAATGTGTGTTTATTTTACTTTACCAGCTTTTGCTCCCTGTTTTTTCCCGGGAATGAGGCTCCATTTTCAGCTTGACCATGAAACAAGCTGTAGGTTCCACAGTCAGTCCTTCTTCCAGTCACAAAAAGAAAAAAATAAGCAAACAGCCTTTGTCACAACAGCAGGGTAACAGTTTGCATCAGCCACATGTGGGTGATTCTGCTGTGGTCATTATTTGTTTCTCAGACCACAAATCTTTTACCCAGGATCCATCTGGTGTAGCATCTATAGCCACTATGGACTGGGGGTTAGCCATGTCCTCTGCAGCTGTTGAGGTCTCCTCAGTGGGCAGGGAAGAGCAACTCTTCTTGTTCCTGGGAGATGGAACAGGGAATACTTCCCTATTTGGTCAGAATGTTATGCCCATCCCTGAGGAAGCTGATGCTACCATTAATAACACTGTTTGACCCATTTTTCTTGCCAAAAGAAGCAGAAAACTAAATATGTGCCAAATCCTTCTCAACTTCCTTTAAACAGTAGTTTACTGGGTCTCTCTCAGGGTTTACTTCAGGCAGCTGATCCTTACTATAAGGTAGTTTCTGGTAAAAGAAAAGAGGGATACCTCTTTTTCTGAAGAGACTCAAGATTCTGAATTTGGACAAGAAGACTAAGAGACAGATAGTGGGTTTCCTTCTCAGATTTCTGATTCATTCACAAAGGGAAGCTCAGTTTCTGATTTTCTCTTTGGGGGTTTCCTCTTTCTCTGAGATTATTTCCAGAATGCTCCAGTGTTTTCAGCTGGAGAACACTGAGGTTTCTCAGTCCCTCAGAAAATACTATGAGCTGTTACATAAGGAATTCCCAGAACCATCACCCATTCCTTAAGTTCTGCCAGCTTTGGAGGATATGTGTGCCCCTGCCTGCACTTTTCTTGATAGTCATCCAGCTGCCCCTAAAAGGCAGATTGAATGTGTAAAGTTCTTCAGTCTTTTATTTTTATACCCTCTTCCCAAACCTAACACAGTAGATATAATTAATCCTACTGCTGTTAAACATTTAGGTAATTCCAATCCTACTCTTTTTGGCAAGGATGGGAAGATTATTGATAAATATGGGGGAAATTTGTATGCTTCTGCAATTTTGGTTTTCAGACTTTTGAATTATTAGGCTCACATATTAAAGTTTATTTTGAATAACTATGATAGTATGAGGAATATTCTGTCTGCAGTTTCCTCTTATGAGGACAAATCTGCTGTAAATAATTTAGTTACTTCAGTTGTACAATTCACTACCCATTGTTTACAATGTGTATTACTCAGGTGATACTTCTTCCAGAGCTATGGCCACTGGTACTGTTTTGAGGAGGCTTTCCTGGTTAGAACCTCCCAGAAGATGTTATAAATGAAATTTTGAATTCTCATTTGGATAGAGATTTAATTTTTGGTTTATCTGCTGTAGAGGGGATCAAAAAGTGTGATGAAAGGGATAAGTTGATACAGGAAATCTCTAAGATTTTTCATCATTCCTTTTCCAAATTTTCTAAAGGATTTTCTAACCTCTCAGCCAGTTTTGGCAAAACAAAATAAACAGTCTGAAAAAATGCAGGTAAACAGTCATTTAAGAAGCAATAGCAAGGGGGGTCCAAAAAGAAATCAAGATCCCCCCAAAAGCAAGGACAGTCCAATAAGTCAGAATGACCTTGCCCTCTCCCCTTCCCACTCTAGCAGCCCCATTTCCATTCTAGAAAGTCTAGATCACCACCATTCTCTTTGGCAACAGATAGTTTCAGGCAAGGGGGTTCCAAAGATCATTCATCAAGGTTACAGATGGCAGTGGAAGGAAATTCCTCCTTTCCAGGGGGTAATTCCTCATCCACTAGACTAGACTCTTATTTCCACTTATCCTTCATCACATGCTATCCCAGAGAGCGATATAATCAGTTCCCAGGTGGGGAAAGGTTTTTATTCAATGATTTTTTTTAGTGACAAAGAAAGAAAATACTTGGAGACAAGTTCTGTATCTTTCTTTCTTACACTTGTTTGTGGTAGTGCCCAAATACAAAATTATGTCACTTCACAATCTGTTGTCTCTTCTTCCTCATTCAAGTTTCCAGGTAACACTAGATGTGCCACCCAAAGACCGCCCACACTGGAGTGAAGGAGTACCTGTTAATGCCATCATTGTTGCAGCAGCCACAGGAAAGGGACTAGCTTTACAGAGTTCCTCTGTCCATCCCCCTAACAGGGAGTCAAGAGCTGTGGACAAATTTGAGAAGAGTGTCCATGCTTCAGCAGCTTTCACTCTTAGGTCATCAAATTATTTGGCACACTTTATCAGACTTCAGAGAAATTTGATCAAGGAGCTTACTAAATCTCTCTCTGAGGCCATGTTTTCTTAGGAAGGGAATACCATTTCCTTGCAGCTGGCCATCCTTCAGTCTTTTTCCAGTTTCTTCATGCGGTTGATATCTCATGCTGCTGAAGGTACCTCACGGACGGCGAGTTCAGTCATTTCCATTAGGAGACATGCCTGGATGCATTTGTGTGATTTTGTGGAACCCTTCAAACCTTCATTTGTCAATGCAGCCATTGACAGAACCTCTTTTTGGGGCCCCAAAGTGAATGCCACATTCTCTAGGTGTGAACAGGATGGGAAAACCCTGTCTGCTGTGGGTGTATGTTTTTCTTCTTCTCAGGGGTCCTTTTCTAGAAACCAATGAGGTGGTAGAAAGAGTAACGTGGTTCAAGAAATCCCAGGGTCCCTTTCAAGATCCATGTGGAGACAGCTCCCCTATGGGCAGAGGGGGGGACCTAAAATGTAAGATGCTGCCCCTGAGTCAGAAGTAGTCTGCATAATCAGGGATCTAGAGATTCCTTCTCAGACAGATCTTATCAACAATCCTGAATGGAGGCCCGACTGCCCATCTGAGGAGACAGTTGGGGGGCCTCTGTCCCTGCACAGGAGAGTCTGGCTACATATTACAAAAGATTCATGGGTGCGGCAGATAATATCCAGAGGTTATAGCGTAGCATTTTCCCATCCTCTACATCAGTTTCAAAGAAAATTCCTGATGTTCCACCCAGTCAGAGGGAAGCAGCAGCACTAGAAATAAAAAAGCTGCTAGAAAAAAAAGGTCCCCCAGACCAGAGAAAGTCCAGAACTTATTCAAGATACTCTTTTGTGATAAAAAGACAGGGGACTTGACACCAGTTTTGGATCTTAGCAAATTAAACCAATTTGGTTCAGTATACAAAGTTCCTGATGGTCACGGTTTAGTCCATTCTGCCATTTCTGCACAAGGACAACTGGATGTGCTCGATACATCTTCAGGATGTGTACTATATCTATACTTTCATCTGGGAGCCAGTCATTATCAGCTCAGAGCAATGCCATTTGGTCTCACCACAGCCCCCAGGGTGTTCACCAAGTGCATGGCAGTTGTAGCAGCTCATCTAAGACTGCTGGGATTCCGAGTGTTTCCATACCTGGACGACTGCCTCCTGACTGCTCCAACCAGGCAACCAACTAATTCACACAAGGGGCTACTTATTCCAGCTGAGCTGTCATCTGGGGATATCTGTCAGTTACAACAAATCTCAACTCAATCCAACTCAAACTTTGGAATTCATTGGTGCTCATTTCAATACAGCCAGTCATATAGCTTCTCTGTCCCTCTCTCTCTGTCTCAGATTCATACCTTTCAATTCCAGGTCAAAAAGATTATCAGAAGTCTTCTCTTCTCTTCCAGCACATCTGATACTCAAGCCTTGGGATCCATGTCAGCAGCAGTCACTGTTGTACCGCTGGCCAGGTTCCATATGAGAATCCTGCAGCGGACACTTGCAACTCAATAGACTAGTCTCCAACACCCATTATCCAGGCCAGTCAAGATAACTAAAGCTTGCACGAATTACCTTCTGTGGTGTATTCGCTCCAATCAATACAAGAAGGCTGTCCCTTTGTTCTCCCTCAACCTAAAGCCACAGTGACCATGGACGCACACCTCTCAGATCAGGTGTGAGGGGGCACTTCTTGAGAAGGACAGTCTAAGGTGCATGGTCCCCAGAAGTGGCCAACATGCATATCAGTGGCCTGGAAATGAGAGCTGTCCTTCTAGCATTGCAGGCCTTTCAAGACACTCTCCCACCCAGGACTATCTTGATTCAAACGGACATTATGTGAGTGGTGTGAGACATCAACAAACAAGGGGAACCAGAACTTACCCTCTTTGTCAAGAAGCTATGAGAGTATGTCAATGGGCAATTTCCTCCAGTCATTTTCTGATAGCAATCCACATCCTGGGGAAGTTCAGCCTGATTTGCAGACAAGTTGAGTAGATCCATTCTAATGCCTCAGAAGTGGTCTGTCGATATCAACTTGGCAGAAATTATTTTCTTTCGATGGGGCCAACCATTCTGTATTCTTTTCACATCTCCCCTCAACAAAAAGTGCATCAGATTTTTTTGCCCTGAAGCCCCCTCTGGGGGAGTCCCCAAGGGATGCTCTATTTCACACTTGGCCCTCCAGCCTCCTTTATGCTTACCCCCCTTTACCCCCATTCCCAAATTTCTCCAGAAAGCATCTCTATTGAAGAGCACAATTATCTTCATTGCCCCTTACTGGCCTCATCATATGTTTTCCCTTCCTTTGGCCTTACCATCTGTACCCACCCTGGATTCTGGATCCAGCTCCAAACCACCTGTCTCACCCGACAGGCATAAGTCATCTGGACATTTCAGGCCTCAAGTTGACCTCATGGTTTCTCCAGTTCCATTGATTGCTAACCAGCCCAGGCTCTCCTCTCCCATCCATCATATTTTGTTATCTTCCCATAGAGCTTCCAGTAGAAAACTTTACAAAAATAAATGGAAATGACTTGTTTTTTTTGAGCGAATAGAAAGAATTTAGACCCCCTTTTCAGCACTGATTTTAAAGGTTCTTGACTTTTTAGCTACAATTTTCAATGATGGTGCTAGTTCCTCAGCTATTGTAGTACAATTAGCAGCTTTTTCCAACTTTCATATGGGAGTAGATAATTCTACTTTACTTCCTCCCAGCTTTGCAAAGCCTTTCTCAGAGTAACCTTCTTGCTTAGACCTCCTTTAAAGGATCCTACTCCTCCATGGGGTTTAAATATTGTTCTTCAGGCCTTGACTCAACCCTATCATTGAACCATCAGCTAAGTTTGATCTGAATTTTTTTTTAACTGGAAAACTGTTTTCCTAGTTGCTATCAGTTCTGCCACAAGAGTGTCTGAACTTTCTTTTGGATGTTCACAAACATTTATGGTTCTGCCTTCACAGAATCAAAGATTTGAGAAAATCTGAACAGTTTTTTGTTTCATTTTCTTATTCTAAACTAGGCAAAGCAGTATCTAAAGTCTCTTTGGCTAAATGGTTGACTGATTTTATTACCAAGAGCCCATTCCACGAGGTCTATGATGACTTCATCAGCCTTTTTGTCTAGAACTTCCTTGGATGATATTTGTACAGCTGCACCTTGGGCTAATCTTCATACTTTTATCACTCATTACAAATATGATCTAATCTCTAGAGGAAGAGCAGCCTTTGGCTCAGCTGTGCTCCAGAATATCCTTCCTCAGAGTCCTCCCGGGATTTAGGTAGCTGTTCCAACTGTTGAGGCATGAATGAAAATGATAACATTAGATAAAAAAGTTATGTACTCACCATAAAGTTTCATCTGCGTTGTCCATTTTTATTCTTTCTTAACTTCCCGCCCACCTAACCCCCTCTTTGTTTTACTCCTGGATAGATCAAAGAGTATTGGAGGAACCTCTGTTCCTTTTCTGAGCTCCAGCTTCCATTCTTGTCTTATGTTCCACTGCTGTATAAGACTATGGGTAGCAAAGTAGATCTGAGGTATGTTAAGTGGCTGGGGCATTATGGGTAAAGGGAGCAGCTCGAGAGTTCAAGTATTCTACAGTTTGGAAGAAGTGGCAGAGTCGGATCAAGGATTGGATCAGAAACCAGCTATTGAGGAAGAATAAAAATGGACAGCACAGTGGAATGTTATGGTGAGTACCTAACTTTTTTAGCTACCTTTTAAAAATGTTGCCTCTCATCTTGACTTTAAAGTAAAGGTGAGACATTTTATGGCATCCTTGTCTTACTGTTCAATATTTAATAAAATATATGTGTAATTACTGGTGGTTAATTACCAAAGAAGTATATGTGGCCTAAAAATGAAACTATTCTCAGTGTAATGTATGTCGTATAGTAGTAGGACTTTGTTGAAGGAAGCCATTCTCTGAAGTTTGTTAGTACAAAACAGCCTTTTCCCCAGAACAGTAAAATATTTGTAAATACTTCTTGCCAAGCTATTTTCTCAGGCCCGTTAATGAGATTCCATTTGTCAGTGTTGCACTGTCTGATTTTGGAGAAGGCTTGGGGTCTGAGAGTAAAGTGTGAAAGTAAGGATTTCCATATTAGTCTTAAACTGGTCTTCCACTGGCACATTCCTCATGGGATTTACATCTCTTAAAATTACAGTGTTCTTTTTCTTAGAATAACCCATCAAGATTTAAGGAGAATTAGGCTGATGGATGTAGGTTGTCACCACCTTCATTACAGAGACTCTGTACTCAGTTGGTGTCCAAGTGATGCAGAATGCATTCACAGATTCATTACATTTCTGTGCATTGCAAATCTGTTCAAACCATTAGATATCATGTAGAATGCAAAATGTGTCAGTTGCTTTCTAATTAGAACCGTACAGGTGCTCTTACAGATAAATCAACATTTTTCTTCGTATGAGCTCTGTTCCAGAATTAATTGAAATCCTTTGTCTGACTGAGAATTGTAAGCTTTTTTCTGGAAAAATGAGTTCCTTTGCACATAAAACATTGTGAGAAGTTGCTCAACACTGTGTTGCATGAGACTGTAAAGGAACTCAAAAATCTATGAGAGATATAATTAGGTTATTAGCAACGTGGTGCATAAATTTTCTACTGCATTTCTCACACTACCCAGAAGAGGCTGAAGACTGGTTGTTCTGCATGCAACAGTTATGGAGTCGAACATTTAAAGATGCAAGCTTCTATATTTTTAATGAGAACTTGAGGACATGAAAGCTACTATTACACTGTCTCTGTTTTAAAGGGGAGATCAAAAATCTAACATAAAATGAATGTTACAATTATTTTGTACAAAGAAAAACAAAATGTATCAAAATGATCAAGTAAATAAAGGCATCTTAGCAAATACAGTTTGTATTTTATCACAGGAGTTGACAATAAATTAAATTCCTTTTGTATGTATTACATATAATGACACATAGAATATGTCTGAACTTGGAGTATGTCACATATTATATTCATTAATTTTCCAATAGTCACTCTGTTTTGTTTAGAGTTGTGGATGAGACATATCCAAATCGCGGCATTCACTGGGTGAAATACAATGAATTAGTCTTGAAGAGATTGCCAGTTCATCATGGGACATGTGCGTGTGCACACACACATTTACACACACTGCATGTACACCTCAGGCAGGTTGAATAATCTCCAGTTTACCTACAGCAGGTCTTTCAGATATGGGAAAAAAATGGAATATCCAAGAGAAATCGCACAATCACCCAATGAGAAGGATAGGTAGACCTCACCCAGAAGACATCCCAGGCAGGACCTGAACCAGAGAACAATGCATAAATATTCATTTCTAGCTGCACCCAAATGGAAACTGTTTGTTTAATGCAGAAGAGCATTGCTGATAGAACATGCTGCTATGTAAAGCAGCATATAGTTAATCTGTCATTGTTTTTTTATTAAAAAATGAAATTATATAAGTTTACATATAAAATAATGTGCACCATTTTAACATTAAAATGTTTTATTTTTTATTTATTTTTTTACTTTTGATGACACATATTAATGGCTTAATGGCAGCAACCAGCAGCCTGGCTGCAGTGATTAAATAAACCTTGAAAAGAAATGTGATATGTATAGGCAGGTGAAGTTTGCAGCTGCTGATAGGCAATATCCCATGAATTATGTGTTTACAAAATAGAATGCCGTACTTTCATGTATGCGATGTGCCAGTAAGAAACTGGTCATTAAATCATAAATTTGCTAGCCCTCCCAGGTGCTAGCATATGGTGTTGACCCTTCTGGCATGCAGATCATTTCAGTGGTCCCTACCAAGGGTTTCTGCAGCTAACAGGCTTAAGCCATAACTTAAATTCTTCTCTATAAATCAGCAATCTCAAATGCAATGCCGACAAGCTGCATGGCGCTCTGCAAGTCAGAAGTGAAATGAAAAGTAAAGGGAGAAGCTTCTGTCAGAAAAAGGAACCTTGTCATCTGCTTGAAAACTTCCCACAGCAGCCAGTTATTTTGGAATGGCTCGCCCATAGTACATACTACTCCCCTTTCATGTCAGATGAACTACAGCAAGTTATCAGATAGTCTGGACTAAATATATTGCATGCCAGTAATTGTTACAACAGATTGGTATGGGGCTCGTGCCCTTGTCATATTGTTTATTGACTTTTACTACCTAAAACAGACTTGTTTATGGCTTTTTCTAAACCCACTTAAAGATCTTCATTACGTCTTAGGTCTAAAGGCATATGCTTTTTATTCATAAGTGATATTTTTACTAATTCAGTGGTGCAGTACTGCGAAAAATATAAGCTGATAAATGATTAACTGCAAAATAACATGCTACAATGCATTGTTATCATTGATTGACTCTAGCACAATTAGAAATAGAGACACACTTAATGCAGCTGTACTCTAGATTAAGAGGTTTAAATATTAGTAAAAAAAAATCAAGGAATGGAATTCATAGAAATTAGCACATCAAAACAATTTGTATTATAAGCAAATTTGAGCTGATCTACTGAAATGTGATTCATTGTTACACATTCACAGTAGCACTATATCTGATTAATACTGCATTTACATGACTATGAATTGCTTATTTGAACAGTTTAAACAATGCTTTGCTAAGCTCTGTATCATCCTGTACAAGGAAGTAACGCAGTCTTAGCAGACCACACACCAGCACATACTATTCCCAAAGAGAAACACACATATAAAAGCACACAGTCGCACACACACAACCTAAATAATTAACCTGCCCCCAGATAGGAAGAGCCAAGTAGAACAGAGTCACTATAGTTCAGAGCTCTGACCTACTCCGCTTCTTGGACATATAATGGAGACCATGTCCACATGCCTACATATGCATGCAGACACGCACATCAATAGACGTGCACACATCCCTGATCTCCCCATCCATGCCAATGAAAGGCAGAAACACATATAACACTTACAGTAAGCAGTTCTGCTGACCTGTGTCCTGGAATGTGCATGCAGATGCACACTACTTACAAGCGTCAGCAATCTGCCAGTGCAAAACTACTTTACTTCACTCTCTGTATTTTCCACCATAGGAATGGATAAACTAAGTGCAGCTGTCTTTATATCAAGCACTAACCAGTAGTTCTGAGAGGTTAATCCCACAAGAATACGTGACAGTCATCATCCTGGTTAACTTGTCATGCTAATAATTTAAAGCAACATACAAGCCTGTATCTACACCAAGATTAGAGTCCCTATGTGACAAGTACCTGAATTATAAAATGTAGAGTTACAACTGTGTTCCATAGGAAATCACTGCCAATGTAATTTCTGAGTATACACTGACACTAATTCTTTTATTTTGGGATATTGCTGTCTTCATGTTTGTGTGACTCTATTGTTGGTATATGTAAATTAAGGGGGTGTGGGATGCTTGCCCCCCGTGAGTGATGCAAGGGGGATTGCCCCCTGAAAAAATGCTTAAAATTAGAGTTTTTTTCTCTTTTGTATTTTGGTATTTCTTTTCAGCAGTGTGGTTCCTTGGCATCTAACGCATTTAGTGCCATTGCACAACTAATATGGTTGGTAATGTCACTATTTCAATTTAAAACCAGTACATGTTTTTTGGCTACACAGGCAAATAACACAATGCTCTCCAGCTCTGTGGCCTCCTAATTACAGACTGTTACCAGCAAGCAGTAATTTCTACAGCTATAAATATATTAACATGGGACAACTCAACCTGAAATTAGCTGCCACTGTAAAGTATCCATCATATTTAGGGATAACTGATTACAATAATTGCTCTTGAGGCCGATGAAAACAGTATGCTAATTATAATAAGAAAAGTTCTTGACTTAGAATGATGCTCCATAATAAACATCAGTGGATTGGCAACACACATTCTTGGGTGCACCTGCAGTGAAAACCATAAAACAGCACTGTTTGTGGACCATGATGGTAATACTGGCAAGTCTTTCAATGTTATATCTGAAAAGACAGTGGGGACATATTTAACTTAGTATAGGTGTCTAACGTGTTGTAGATGTCACAAAAAAACAGTTTCAGACATATTACCCGTGACTTTTTGCTCAATAGCAAATGGTATGAACATATTGCTCTCTATATTTGCAGCCACTATATATAATTATATATTGTTAATTCTACTAAATGTTTCAGTTTATTTTCATGACTGTATATTATTACTATAATATCATTTTATAATATACATTATAACAGTACTGCTTCTGAACCACAGTATTGACATAGTCAAGCATACTAGTAGGGAGGAAGAAACAGTAGTTTAAATATGAATAATTTAGTGTAGTTCTGTACTTGTTAAAGATGCTCCAAAATAACTGTTTTATAAACATTAATGGCATTACTGGTAAATCAATTCTATTACATTCATATTTAAACACATTGGGGTAGAGAAACTATTTTACATAACTATTTCATAGGGAGTTCCATTTTCTGAGGAAAAATAATACTATTTAGGCTGAGTAGTGCTTGACGATGCATGATCTTTATTGTGCAATATTAGCCACCCTGTTGGGTATCATTACTTGCATGAAACCAACTAATATTATTCAGTTTGTAAAATATGTTGTGCATTTGATTTTGGAAACTTTTGAGTACCTAACATTTTATTTATTTGTATTTGCTGACTCAGAAAGTCTAAGTAGATAAGAACCTTTTTCCAACTTAGGCCCAAGGACAAAAACTTCAAAAAATATATATATGCAAAGTTATTACATATGTATTCACAGTACAAACATGTAGTAAGGGTGCTCCACAAACCATTAAAAGAAATCATGATAGTAGTATACTAAATAAATTGAAATCATGGTAGTAAAATGCAGTCATGAAAAGAAACTGAACACTTCTTCTTCTTTTCTCATTTAGGGGTCACCACAGTGAATCACCTGTCTGCTCACGATTGGCAGGAGAATTTTATGGTGGTGAGTTGCCAGCCCAGCACCTGACCTTCCACAAAGGCACACACATGCACAGACGCAAACCTAGGGCCAATTTAGAGTGTCCAATCCACCTACAGCATGTCTTTGGGATGTGAGAGGAAACTGGAGCACCCAGAGGGAACACACCCGACCACAGGGAGGACATGCAGACTCCACACAGAAGGCACCCCAGCCAGGGATCGAACTGGAGAACCTCTTGCTTTGATGCAGGAATGCTAACCGCTGCACCACCATGTCCACCTGCAAAAGAAACTGAAACACTAAGTAGTATTAAATAATCTGCACAAAACTGCAGTATTACATTCTTGTAAAGGAATAGACTGATGAGGTACAGACAGGGATGCTAAATAGACATTTGAGAAATTATAAATAAAAATAATAGAGGTTATTGGAATGTTTTGCTATAAAAGTAAGAGGTCATTGGCAGTATAGTCCTGTAGGATAAGCAGGTCAGGAAGGTTTGAGCAATGATAGAGCCAACTATTTTGTAGTGTGAGATAAGTGAAACTTTAAAGCTTGTTAGCTGTATACTCTGTCTCAGTGAGAGAGGTTTTTCTTTAGAGATGCATGTAGAGTACAGAAATGCCCTGATGTAGTTATGAGTCATATTGGAGGAGACAAGGTACGGAGTTTTTGATCTGAGATCTCTTGGTGACCTGTACCTCTAAAGGAGAGTAGTGAGAGATGGACATTTATATAGTTGGTGGAGGAACTTATGAACTATTTTTAGTTGAGCAAGACTAAGGTAGTTGATGAATGTGATTAATTTTAATTGTTGAAGTGATACCCACCACTCCAAGACCCCTAACATTATTTTAGCTGAATCAGGTCATAAGGAATCTTACCTTTCTTCTCTTCCATGGACTACTTTTTCCACTAGTGCTGGTATGTCTGGCACTAGTGACACTATCCCTATTCTCAGCTCCAGTTCCTATTGAGCCCCCCCCCCCAAGTGTACCTTTAGCATGTTCATTTTCCATTCCAGTGGAAGTGGCAGTTCTGGCACTATACCACTTTATTCCCCAATAAATTCAGGGCTGGAATTTCTGGCTACTGTATATCCCACATAAAGATTCCCAGTGTTGGTGGTCCTGCCTTCTGCATTCCTAATGTCATAGTTGCCAGCAATGGGATTCCCAATGGATGTACCTTTCATGCTTCATATTTCATTTCTGTGGTTTCAGTGGTCCTGTCATTGGTTTTCCCTGAACTGACAACCCCAGCGGCAAGGCTTGATCCTCCTCCTAAAACTATTTTATACTGCCTTAAGCCGCATTAAGGATCCTTCCTGCAGGCTGTATGACAACACCCTTCCCCCACTCCCTTTTGGTAGACTTAGCAACTTACATCTCGGATGTCTCTGGGACCTACTCCCTGGTACTTTGTTCTTCCCCATCAGGGGCAGTACTACAGCAGGGCACACACGAGCACATGTCCCTATGAATCTGAATAGCAAATTTTTTTTTTTGTCTTTCTCTCTCTCTGTGACTTTTTTACCATTGGATCCAGTGCACTCACTCTCTCTCTCTCTTTCGTTTTTTTTTTTTTTATTTACTTCTTAAGATCTAGGGTCCCAGTATGCTGGCTGGGATGTCCAGCCTGGCAATAATAATAACGATAAAAAAAAAGAAACCCTAATTACTGCACAGCTCGTCTCTTTCCTCAGTTACTACTCTGCTCATTTTCTCTACATATGACCTCTTCGGACTTCCTGGAGCTTAGACCCATTACTTCACTACTCATCTTGTTCCTCAATTACCACTCTGCTGAGCAAAGTCTTTTTTAATTGACAGAAGCTAGCTACTGCCATTGCTGTTTTTGTTTTTAAAACTAAGTAAAGCGTGTGTGTGTGTGTGTGTGTGTGTGTGTGTAATGAGCTTATATTTTCACTGGACTTTACCACTAGCGAACCTAAGCTTCAACTTTTCTGCCTGGGAATCTGATGTCTGTGGTTCGACTTCGAACCTGGCCTACAGAATCTGATAATAATCATAATCACTGTACAGAAAATGCCGAATTTTGCCTCATATTACTGTGCTTTTTTTATTACCTCATACTTATACTCTTGTGTTTTTTTTTCCTCAGGAGCACTGTCTGGTTAAGTGACTTGCTCCAATTTGCACAGTAGTCCAAATGGGGGTAGAAAGAATAGAATCTTGTAGCCTCAGCTACAGGAAGCAGCTCATTAAGAGCATTTATCCTCTGCATGAGGGGTTGCGGTGGTGGTGCTGCAGTAGCGTTGTTGCCTCACAGTAAGACGTTGTCCTGTTCGATTCTCAGCTAAAGCATCTTCTGTGTGGAGACATGCGTGAATGGGCGTACCTTCGTTAAAGGTTGTGCGTCAGAGCTGGCAACTCGGTATGTAAAAATCTACTGCCAATCATTAGCAGACCGGAGTTCCGCTGTGGCGACCCCTAACCGGGAAAAGCCAAAAGATACAACAACAACAACATCCTCTGCATGAGGGGTTGCCAGAAATGTATATTTTATACTGGAACCTCATGCTGCCATCCCCTCCCCCAGTTATTTAAAAATGTATTCACCCCTTAAATTGCTGCCCCTATGCACTTTGAAGGACTCATTGTCTGCAGTTGTTGTCAGTTATAACCATAAAAAGGCTATTTTTAGAGGAACATTCCTATGACATAAACACACTTTGTATAGCTCTATGCAACAAACACTAGTTTAGATGGTTCTTCTTTGCTGTTTGCTCCTTCATATACCTAAGATGTCTGAACAAGGGTAAGATAGCTGGAGCCAGGATCTGCCAAATTACACACACACTCAAGTCATTACGTCACAGGTACCAGTATGATTCCATAATTGTCTGTGCAGGTGTAAATAACCTGAGGTATAACTACCTGGTCTATACAAAAAGAGAAATTATGGAGCTTTCAGATTGTGTGTCTCAGGCTGGTATGAGCCTAGCACAGAGCAGCATATTACCTTCACTGAGGATGATGCCAAAATATGAGCAAAAATAATTAATTTCAACAACTGGCTGTCTTACTGGTGTCATTTTAAAAGGGATCCAATATTTTTCAGCTTGGAAGAGCATGGTTAACTGACCATGTTGTTTTGCCAATCATGGTCTGCACCTTTCCCGTCTAGGCTTTTGAATACTGGATAAAACTTTATCCACCCCATAGCCTTTTTTAGGCAATGCCAAATTGACAAACCTCCTGACATAGCAAAATCAACTGAACTGAGCATCACAGTGTTACTGCTCAATGCCAAAAGCCTAAATAAAAAACTACACTCAATCCAAGCAATTCTCACACTTGAGAATATAGACATCTGTGCAGTTAGTGAGACATGGTTTAAAGCTACAAAGAATACTGCAGCAGTGCAAGGATTTTGTGCCTTCTACACTTTTAGACCAGTAGCTGCACAAACAAGGGCTAAAGGTGGAGGTGTCGCAGTGTACATCAGTGACAAGCATACCTCTGGGACAGTCGAACAGGAGGATGCGTTGGAGTTCCTACACATGCAGATCACCATAGGCAAAACTCTTGACCAAATAGTGACTAAAGGCTCCAACACACTAGACCTCATGCTCAAAAATATGGGAGAGCACTGCACCTTCTCTAATGTCTTGTCCTCCCTGGTAAGGTTCAACCGTAAAACCCTGTCCTTCAAAATCAAATTCAACTCCATAATCCCATTAAAACCAGTAACAGTTAGCAACTATTCCAAAGCAACTTACCTATTATTAAGTGATGGTTTGCCAAAATACATTGCCCCTCCAAACCCCAGGAACAGAGCAGCCTATGCTGAATTGCTCTCAGAAACTCTGTACAACCATGTCAATGGCTGCATAGAGGCTGCTGTACCTAACATAAGTAAGCCCAGGACTAGTCCCAGAAACAAACTGTCCTAGTGGCATCGCAGATTAAACAGGATATGCAGCAAAAGGAAAACAATTATGGAAAAAAATCAGAAAGGGTAGTTCCCATAAAGATAAAAGCCCTCTCATAAAACTAAATAGGCAATAAGAGGGCTAATTAAGTCAAGCAAAGCCACCTTTGAGGTTAAGATAGCCTCTCAGATGAAAGATAACCAGTAAGGCCTTCTTAACCTATGTCAGAAACCTCATGGGCGACAGACAACAATGTGCTGAACTGGTGCGTAATGGTGCCTAATGATATAGTGAACCTGTTAGTGGACAAATTCATTTTCAGCTTTATCCCACCCCCAACCCCCCCAAAAAATACCCTCAAACACAACCCCTCCAACTATAACTAGGGTGCATGTACTGGCTGCTGTTGCTAAAGCCAAGAACATTGCCTCACTGGGTCCCAGTAACATCCCAGGATGCCTTCTGAGCAGTTTAAAATATGACTTATCAGGACTGCTGAAGTCATTGTTTAACTATAGCATTAAAACAGGCTTCATGCCATGTGAATGTAGGACTGCAAACATCATTCACCTTCATAAGCAAGGACCTTAAACAGATCCTGAAAACTACAGATGCACTAGTCTGACTAGTCTTATTTGCAAAACCGTGCAAATAATTATCATGAAAATGATCAACAAGGACATGAGAGACCTCTAGACACTGGATCCATCCCATTTTGGCTTTTTTTTAGGTCATGCTTTCTGAATCTGGTGGGGACTTCTTTAAAAAGGTCACTAAACCAATAGATGAAGGAAAAATTGTACATACTGCCTACCTAGATCTGGCTGAAGCATTTGATACATTACCTCCCTCAGGCATTGTCAACAAACTTGCAGAAATAGGTATAAACTCCTTTATAACATGCTAGATAGCTAGCTGTCTCACTGATAGGAACCAGGAGGTTAAAATTGGTGAGGCCACCACCAGAAAGAGTTGGTGAGGCCACCACCAGAAAGAGTCTGGTCCCCAGTGGAGTTTCCTAAGGCTAGGCCTACTCCTGTTTGACATCTACTTCTCAGCTGTCAAAGCCAATGTCAGAGGCTTCTGGCTAACGAAGTTCACAGATGACTGCAAACTGGGAGCAGTCATTGAATCACCCCAAGATCAGAACATCCTTCATGATGGTCTAACATGGACAAACGTTTGATGCCAAAGCCATGTCTTAAAACTCAATATCAGGGAATGCATTATAGTACCTTTTGAGAATTCAGGCACCCCCAGCTAACTACATCATCAGTAAAACTCCCCTAAAAGTTGATTCACTAAACAGGGATCTGGGAACTCATGTAGATAGTAACCTAGCCTTTGACCAACATGTGTCCAAGGTAGTAATAAAATCCTTGTATGTTTCTCAACTTATAAGCAAGAGCACATCATCAAGGTCTAGAGAGGTCATGGTACCACTATATTCGTCCCTCATCAGACCCATCATAGAGTATAATTCCCCCTTCGGTATGCACCTGACCAGACACATGCAATATTTAGAACGTCCACCCACACAGGCTCCTTCCAAAAAAAAAAACACCTAGGGAGTAAACATAATGCCCTACACTGAAAGTCTCAAAGCCCTGTCTCTTTACTCTTTATCATACAGACCACTGAGAGGTGATCTATGCCTGGGCATGCCTGGAGCCTGTTTTGATGAACCTTTTGCACATCTACAAATAAAATAGCATCAGAATTACTAGATTAAAAGACCCACATTTTTCTTGCAACATAAATAGGACATGTTGGAGAGACAAATATGTTTTTCAGAGATTTCTCTTTCTCTATTACAGGCTGCCCATCTGTGTGATACAGAGTTCCTCTCTATCCCTGTTTAAGTGCAACTTTGTCCAATCAATGGGTAATCAGAAATTCACCAGTGGTCTGGAGCTTATGTCTCTGATGGACAGAGAAAATCAGTAAATTACCCCTATGTAAATACAATTTGTGGATCACATATGGGTTGCACAGCTAGGCTTATAAGGGCCTTAGTGGTCGTTGGCTTAGTATACACCTATGAACCTATAAGATATGCTCACAACAGAAATGTAGTCATTTGTGTACACAGAGTATACCTAGTTACACACTTATTGCCAGACCTTCACTAACTTCCTCAATTTCAGATAAATCACTGAGGATTACAGTTAGTAAATAATGGTAGTCCTTAGAGTTTCATTGATGTTCATAATTACCACTGCCTCCACACGTACACTCTGGCTGCTGATGCATGATCCCTGGAAGGGAAACCAGCATCCAGAACGCAGACAACTTCAATACTTGCTACCTTCAAGAGTGCACCTCTGGGCTTCACAGGATTGATGGTTGGCCTTTCTCATTCTTTCTGGAGATAAGTCCCCATCAGGGAAACCCTTCCACATTACTTTTTATTGCTGTTAATCTTTTTTTTGACAGAGTTGGCCTTGGTGTCTTTAAGAAGACCTCAGTATTTATCTTTTCTGCTTTCACTGAAACAATCAGTATTTGGCTGTTTAGCTGGGGGAAGGTTTAATAGCTTTCATGTGCTGCTTTTACTAGTTTGAGTTGAATAAGGAATGGAATTTTTTTTTTTCGTGAATGTGTTATGTAGGGCTTGTATACAATTGATGGCAACCTACCTCCCTTTCTCTCCTGCAGTTACACTGTGCTGTTTTTTTTTTTTTTTTCATAGGGGCAATCCTATGGTGTACTGCTGTTTAACATGCAGTGTGTTAGGGTTTGTTTGGAGGATTACGCATATAAATGCTTGTGTTCACTATTTACACTTACCTTAGGACTGACCCTTCCAACAGCCTCTTCAGGCTGCCTTCCTGAGTCAGGACGTGGATACAGATAAATGTCCAGTTGCCCCTTCTCCTGGTGTCTAAATTACAAGATCAAATGTTTAGGTGATCAAACACCTAAACATCGAACTTGTAATATCTAACCCAAAAATGTCAAACGGCGCAGGAAAACACGTCGGTTGGCCATGGAAAAAAAATAACTTTACACCCAAACTAAGTGGGGGGCTTTGCCCCCCCCCACACCCCCCAATGTGGGGGGCTGTGCCCCCCACACACACAACTAACTAAATATACCAACTCCAAGATCGCTTTACAGTAGACAAAACAGCAAAATCCAGCGAACGGCCAAAGGAAATCTTTCCCGGTGTTAAACTGGCTGTTTGCTGTTTTTTTGCTTTCGATATTACAAGTTCGATGTTTAGGTGTTTGATCACCTAAGCATTCACTCTTGTAATATACACCCTTCTCCTGCTGTACCTAAAAAGAAAACAACATGCCAAAGAGCCCTTGCCTTCACTGCAGGCATTCTCTTTGTTTCCAGCATTAGTGAGTGACTTTGTAGTATCTGCAACTGATTTCTCGTGCCACTTAGTTGTTTCTTAAGGGCCCTCTGGTGTTGTTTGTGTCTCCACTATGGACCAGGGTTAGCAACATCCAGTTCAGCTGGTCCAGTGTCCATCCAAGGCATGAGAGAGCTACTTTCTTTGGGTCAGGAAGTTCTTCTTGGTATAGCTGGGATAAGAGACCTGTTCCCAGTCTAAAGAGCATCCTCCTAGTTGGTTTCTTTCTAGGAGTGTCCCTAGAAAACAGAAACAAAAGATTAAACATAATTCTTCTGATGATACTGTTAAGATTAATTACTTACCTTTGCCTAGAAATGATTACATGAAATGAACGTTACGGAACAGCAGACTTTTTGTCTTCCCATGAAGGTCCTGTGGTTCAGAGGGATAAGGCTTCAGATGATTCTGACTTTGATAGGGACAGGGCTTCTCCTGCATTTTCTTCTTCTGTCCCTGACTCTGGCTCTAAAGACAATGATTCTTCAGTTCCTCCATATGAAGATTTATACTTTACAGAAACTGTATCCAGAATTAGTTAGTTAATTCAATGGAAGTGGTGGTATGTTCCCTTGTCTGTTAAAATATACTATAATATGCTTCAAGTGGATATCCCACATGCTTCCCATACTCCTCGTATTATGCCAGCTTTGTAGGATGCTTTTGATTTTGCATGCAGTAACCTTGAAAGTCAAACTTAAGTACCTAAAAAGGCAGACAGGCTTTGTAGAGTTTTTTAGTCTAATAAATATGTATATTCTTATCTAATGCTAGATTGAGCAGCTATTATTTTTTTCTTCTGATAATAAAAATGTAGTCATTGCCAACCTCTTCATATAAAGATGGTAAGGCATTTGACAAATTTGGTAAGAGAATTTTTTTTCTTCCACTTTGGCTTTTAGAATTTTGAGCTACCAGGCCTGTATGTTAACCTACATGCTGGCTTATGTCGATAAATTCAGGAATGGCTCTGTTACTCTGTTGTCAGAAAATAGGGCTTTTCTGAGTCCTATCCTTTCTACCCTCTCTCAAGTTTGTAAGCAAGCATTCCCTGAAGAATGTGAGTGACTATGCTGATTCAGTTCCTACAACTTCTCCTGCTGTCATGAGGTGGTTTGTGTGGGTACATAACTAGAAGCTTTCTGCGTTGTCTAAAATTTTAAATTCTCCTTAAAATAAGGAAGTTCTGTTTCGTCCAGCTGTTACCCAGGTGCTCAAACAGTTTGCTGAAAGGGGTAAATTAATTCAAGGCTGGGGTTACTAACATTTTCAACCTCCCCTTTCTAAATCTCCAAGTTTATTTTTCATAAAGCAAAGCTAGCAACTCCATCAGTCTTCCTCCAAGCAGTATTCTAAAAGGAAAGAGCAGAGAGGTTCTGGCAAGAAGTAGGGTGCTTTCAAAACAAAGGATGAACCTCTGCTACAGAATGACTATGCCAGCCCCCTTTCCCCCTGCTTTCCCTTCCCTAGGCCTTCCACTCAAGTTGTCTCTAAATTTACCCCTGTGGCAAAAGATTGTGTCAGACAAGTGTGTTTTGTTTTAAGTGTGGTTCATGAGGGTTACTGATGGCAATGCAAATTATCCATCCTTTTCAAGGGGTTCCCCTTTATTCTCAAAACCAGACAAATTTGTTTCCACTGGTTTTATAGAACATTCTTGCCTTGGGGGAGTCATACAACTAGTGTCCTACAATCAGTTGGGAAAAGGATTGGTTTCATTGTGGGTATCAGTTCAGGAACTGCCCTTTCTCAGTCTGTATGTGAAGGTGCCAAAGTTCAATATGTTAACTTGTAAGGGCTGTTGCCTCTCATTCTTCATCTGAATTTTATGGTAGCATTAGATATAGAAGGTATTAATCATCATATTCCTATTGCCACAGAGTTCAGAAGTTTCCTCAGATTTTCTGTGTCTTGGTTATATTATCTGCATTGTCTTTGGATGAGCCACATCTTCAAGGGCCTTTACAAAATGTCTAGCTCCAGTGACTGCCCATTGCAATCTGCATGGCATTTACATTTTTCCTTATTTAAATGACTTGCTTATTTTTGCAGAATTGTTTCCAAGTGTCATGAGTCCTTTACATGGGTTTCAAATCTCCTTCTTACCTAGGGCTTTCAGATCAACAGTCAAAAATCCTCCTTACTTCCTTCCAACAGGATAAGATTTGTAGGATGCTTTCCAGATTCTTCTCTGCAGAAAGCAGTCCTAGTAAAGGAGAAAGTGGATTTGCTTCTGAAAGTTTTCCTGAACTTCTTCAAACAGCCTTGGACTTCATACAGGGACTTTCTCAGGATCCTAGGGTTCGTGGCTTCTATGATTCACATGATTCCTCTTGCCAGACTGCACATGAGAAAAATACAGTGGTTTCTCAAAACCATTTGAAACCAACATTCTCATCCTGAGGAGTTTGAGATTCCAATTATGGATTCTGTAAAGAGAGAACTGGTATGGTGGAGAGAACAGATTTAAGCAAATCCTTGCCTTCCCTTATCTCTTCCAACTCCAGCTCAAACTGTAACAACAGATGCATTGGATTTTGCATGGGGGTATTTCAATGGGAGTAAAATACAAGGCCTTTATAACACATTAGACAGGTCAAAGTACATCATCTTTTTTTTTCAAACACCTTTATTGAATTGATCTGTGCTATAGAATCTCTTCTTCATCTGTGGTCACTAGGACCCTTACTGGTGCTAACAGACAATACTACAGTGATGTGGTACATAAACCAGCATAGAGGCGCCAGATCCTGCACTCTTTGCAGGCTAACTGCGGTGGCTTGGTACATTGAACTAAAGCATGGATTTACAAGTTGAGCAGGACCCTTTCAGACCCTCGTGATTGTAATTTAAATGAGGAGGTCTTCCAAGAATTGTTCCATTTGTGGAGAACACTTCAAGTAGATCTGTTTTCCCTCTTTCAAAACAGACAGCTAAGCAGATTCTATATCAGGACTTCCTGTAGCTAGGCCTGGAAAACAGATGCCTTTTCATTGCCTTGGACATGAATGTTCCTCTACACCTTTCCACATTTCCACTGATACCTAGGGTAATTCTAAAGATTAATAAGGACTCTCCAAAGGTCAGTGTGGTGACTCCTTTTTTGCTCAGGCAACAGTAGTTCTCCCTTCTTATGGAATTGGCCAGGGGCAATTACTCCAGTCTTCCTCACAGATTGGATCTACTCACACAAGGCAGGAGTACATCACACAGACACTTCTACAACTCACTGCCTGGATGGTTCAGTTTTAAAACCTTTTAGGCACCTTTTCTCAGAGGAAAAGCAGCAGGTGTTAAGAGGCAAGAAAACCTGCTACTACAAAATTTCATCTTAACAAGTGGAAGAGGTTTTCTTGCTTGTGCCTAGCCAATAATCATAGTCCTGTCCAGGATTATTTACCATTGGTTCTGAAATATTTGTGTACATGACTATTCTCTGGCCTTTCTTATGTCCCTATCATGGTTTATCTTTAGGTCATTTCAGCATGTCTGCCCATAGATGTTCCTCTTTCATCTCCAACTTAAGTCAAGTTGTTTTTGAAAGCGGATTTATATATTGAACCAGCTAGAATACAGGTGGTTCCTTCTTGGGATCCTAACTGTATGTCAGAAAAGTTAACCATATTTCCCTTCGAACCTGGTCATTTGGTTGATTTATGGTTTATTACTTGGAGAACTGTGTTACTTGTTGCTGATATCTACAAGAAAAGTATCTGAGTTGCAAGTTGTCATAGTGTATGAACCATAATTGGTGTTCCATAGAGACAGGGTTTCTCTACATACAACTCCCTCATTTATACCAAAAGTAGTGTCAGAGTGTACTTTGAAACAAGCCATCAATTTTCCTGTATTCTTTCCTGAACTTAAAAAAAAAGGGAAGAAAAGATTCTTCATATTCTGTGCATAAGCAACTTGGGTATGATCTTAACACAACTAAGTCTTTTAAGAAAGCTGATTAGCTGTTTATTTCCTATGAGGGAATGAGAAAGGGTCAGCCAGTATCTAAACAGATTGTTTCCAAATGGCTATCTTAGACTATTAACTTTTGTTATTCCCATTATAGCAAATCTACTCCAGGCAATATCAAGACACATTCTACTAGAGCCTTGTCATCTTCATTGGCATATTGGCAAGGTGTAGAGTCTAGAAGCTTTCTAGTACATACTTTTACTAAGCATTATAAACTGGATTTTTTTCTCCGGGTCCAGAACTCAGTTTGCTAGGACCATTCTCCAGTGGATCTTGGACCCCTATCCTTCATCCTCCCAGGTTGGATAAGCTTTGGTAATCAACCAAGCTAGCCAAAGGCTACTGTAGCAGTAAGAATGATGAACATACTACAGTTGTGTAAGTTGCACTTACCATAACAATAGATTATTGAATTCCTCCCTGCCTCAATTTCTGCACCCTCCCTCCATCCACATTTCTTCTGTGTAAAGTTAGTTTTGAGGTAACATGTTCTATGTTTATATGCTTTTGGCTCTTTAGGATGAGTATGTTTTATCTTTTTTTGGAGAAAGAAAGTTCTGAAGTTGATTACATTCTGGATGCTGATTTCCCTCATATCACTCTTGCATCAGCAGCCACAGCACAAGTGTGGAGGGAAGCCAGAGCTTTGTGAAGACTGGCCGGTCATTGCATCTTGTGCAGAATACAACCCAGCTAGCCAAAGACTACTGCAGCAGTGAGAAATGCAAACATCTACTGTTATGCTAAGTGCAACTGTCAGAATGGATCTTTATTTTTCAGAAAATGCATGTCAAGGCAACACTTGTTGTTCTGCTTACTTTGCAAGTGGTTAGAGTTGTCAGGCACTTAACTCATTTCAGCAGACTGCGCCTCCAGATGTTTCTGCGGTTAACTCCTACTGACGCCTCTTGGCGTCAAATATTGCTTGTTCATATTTGCTTTAATAATTCAAAAATTATGCTACATACAAGGTATCAGATTTCATCTTAAAGCATACATAATGGCAAACACAATTGCATTGATATTTGACCTCTGTCTGATGCAGCTAAAGAGGTATTGAATATTATTTTATACTGTTTATTTGTATTGTAATAATTTTAATATTTATCTAAATTATTATTTTATTTATTACTATTTATTTTATTTTATTTACATTTGTTGAACGGGAGAGTCCGACTGGACACAGGTCTGTTTTCAGTGGAGGCCCGGGGAGAAAAGCTCCACATTAAGTATTATTTGCATTATACAGTTAAAAAACATAGCATTTAAATATAGACATTAGTCCAGTTAAGGACGCAAGACAAGAAGAAAACAGATGCAAAACAGCTGTAGAGCATAGTACAATTTTAAAATATGGTGACATATACTAAACATGGTTAAAATGTAGTTGAGATTCTTCAGTGAACAATTGATACAATCTGTGTTTGAGGTACATAACAGCCATTAGCAGTTGTTGCTACAAGAAGTTAGTATTATGTGGTAGGTAGCTGGGAACATGAGTAGCCAAGCTTGCTAAGAGTAGGTTGTTGATAGGGGGCTGAAAGAGGTAGTGGGTGGGGGGGGTGGATGGTATTAGAGGGGGGGTTGCAAGGGCATATCTGGCAAGTTTTGAAGTGTGATTTTAGTAAGGATTTAAAATGGGTGCAAGAAGTTACAGAGGTAATTGAGGATGGGAGGGAGTTCCAGAGTCTGGCTATAGTGCAGGAGAATAATGCTTCTCCAGCAGAGTTAATGGCTCTTTTGATCTGTAGGAGGTTTTTGTGGCTGGATCTTAATGGTCTTGTGGCTATGTAGGGTTGGAGTAGATTCTGGAGGGATGGGACTTTTAGTGGTTGATTTATTAGTTTGTGGGAGAGTGTGAGTTGGTACCATTGAAGGAGGTGGGGGAGCTCTAGCCAGCCCAGTTCTGCTAGTGAGAGACAGTGGTGAGTACGGTAGGAAGCCCCTGTGGCGAATTTGGCGATTTTGTTGTAGCAGGTTTTGAGCTTATTTAGATCGCATTGTCTAAGGTTAGTAAATATTGGAGAGACATAGAGTAGGATAGAGAGAAGATGAGAATTTGCTACCGAAATTTTAGCTGCTTTGGTAAGTAGTTGCTGATTTCTATATAATGCTCCTAGTTTTTTGTGTACTTTTTTAATGGTCATGGAAATGTGAATGTCAAAGTTCAGTTTATTGTCTATTTCTACTCCTATTAACTGTGTGTGTTCTGTAGGATGGATGGTGGTGTTGTCTTTTGATGTGATGTTAAAGTGAGAGCTGTCTAGGGTAAGTTTGGTGGGTTGGAAGATTAGTAATTTTGTTTTGTTTGGGTTGAGTATTAGTTGGGCATCGGATAACCAAGTTTCAATAGAAGAAAATGCTTCCTGTGTGTTCCTGTGTGACTTTTTGCAGTTCTGGTAGGGAGTGGGCTGTGCAGATGATGGTTGAGTCATCTGCGTATTGTATGAGTGTGCCATGTGTTGTGGCTGAGGCTAGATTATTGGTGAAAATAGAGAAGAGTAGGGGTCCCAGGATGGACCCTTGGGGAACTCCTATAGAGACTGGTAGTTGGGGGGATAGGTTGTCCTGCCAAACAACTGCTTGTTGGCAGTCAGATAGGTAACTCTGAAACCAGCTGATGACTGGTTGAGAGAAGGATAGGTTATTGAGAAGCGAGATGAGTTGTTTGTGTGGGACCATGTCGAAAGCTTTAGAGAGGTCTAGGAAGGTAGCTGAGGACCTGCGTTTTTTATTTTGTAGGATAGTGTTAGAGAAAGAGAGTAAGGCGGTGGTGGTGCTATGGTTAGGTCGGAAACCGTGTTGTGTGTTGGAGAGGAGGTTTGTTAGCAAGGAGGTGATCTGAGACTTGAGAATGA
>NC_056744.1:694088417-694093417 GCF_019279795.1 Protopterus annectens | reverse complement strand
CTTTCCACAAATATTCCCAAAGGGTATGTCATACTGTTTTCAAAACTGATGATTAAATGGTATGGGGGGTCAGCAACATTTTTGTGGGTTTTAGGAATGCCAACCATAATTGCAGTTCTTGAATGGTCGTTACGCAATAGTTCAAAAATGTCTTCATTGATTACACCCTGTAATAATGAGTCTTCCAGACATAACTGGATTTTCTTATGAGCTACATTTATTTCATTTATAGATGAAACCTCATATTTATCGTCATCCTGTAGCATACTGTAAATTTTATTAGTGTAATCAATTTTCTCCACAATTGCCATGCCGCCTCCCCTTGTCAGGTTTCATAAACCTCAGATTTGTGTTACCATGGAGTTCCTTTAAAAGGTAATTCTCATCATAAGTATGGTTATACTGCTTACATTTGGAATTTTGAAAAGTTCCATAAATCTCCTGTGTACATACTTTCTCAAATGTTGAAATAATAGGGTGTTGGGGGGGTTAAAACAACTTTTTCATTTGAAATTTAGAGGTTTAGCTGTTCCGATAGTGTCCTTAAATAAATATTTTAAATTTAACTTCCTAATATATAATTTAAAGTCTGTAATAATCTGGGAGATGTCCCCCTTACAATTAGATACAAACTTAATACCTTTCTTCAGTAAAGAGAAATAATCCCCGTTGATTTCTTAACCAGCATAATTAAATATATTAAACCCCTTATAACTCAATAATACCCTATCAAATGAGGTAATAATTTCTTCCTCTGGAACTTCCTGGTCACTCAATATTGACTGTCCTTTCTCCACTTCTGATAAGGGACCCTTCGTCACCCTCCCTTGTTCTAAAAAATGCTTCCCCTTTGGTGCATTATACGTATTCTGTAACCGTTCAGATCTCCTTAGTACTGGATATTCCTGATCATAATTTTCAACCACTTCATTATTGTGAGGATGTGAGGGGTGAAATACTTCTCCATTCCCTTCATTGTTGTTCTTATAATAAGATTTGGGGAAAGGGTAAGCAGTTTTATCCCTGTATTCACGGGCATCCCTGTACAACTTTTTACGTTTCCTTTTTACATTATCACAAACCTGTTGCTCAATTTTGTCAAACATAATGTCATATTTGTGGCATATTTCATCAAAATGTATATCATTTAAAACATGTTCATTCAACCTTTCCACATCCACAAATAAACCCTCCATTTTTTTATTGTTAATCTTGCCAATGAATTCCATGAGTTCAACACCATGTCTATCAAACATTTTGGTAAGTTCAAAACACTCCAGGTCATCTTCAGATAAACCATTAGGGAAACGAAGAACCCTAAGACCTTTCGGTACTCTTTTATTTTTTATACACTTTTTTAAAACCCTATTGTCATATTGGGGGTTACGTACCTTCCTCAATTTATTTTCCAAGTCTCTCATAGCCTTGTTTATGTCTCCATCCCTAGTTTGAGTCCCAGGTGGTATTGGACAAGTCAGAATAATGTTGGCAAAACTGAAAGGGCTCTATGTAGAAGGATCTATGAGCATCTTTATGCCATTAGACATGAGGCTGACAACAACGCCCTTTTTAGACACTTAAAGGGTAGCGGTTCATGTAAAATTTTCCAGTTTGGTATACTGGAGAACCTTGGTAATGACATTAGGAGTGGGGATTGGAAAAATAGGTTAGATAGGGAAGAAATAAAGTGGCAGCTAAGACTGAATTCTACCCATTCCCCCAGGTATCAATGAAGCATGTAGTATTATGCCTGTGCTGAAATACCATTCATATAAGCTTTAAAAGTTTTTTAAAAAAAACTACCTCTAAAAATTATCAATTCACATGTAATTGTAGTTTACAAAAGTACATGAAATTATATTTTATTTGTATTTTTAACCATTTTGTATTAATTTTGAGGTTTTAAAATACATTTGATACTGTCAATTTTTGTATACTGTTTAAAGAATGGTAGGGAGGACTGGTGATTAATTCCTAATTAATTATTCATTAGGTCACAGGTATATAAATGTTGTATATTTGAATTGTAACTGTTTCTGATGAAGTCTTGTTTTTTAAAGACGAAAGCGAGCTCAATAAATTATATTTTACATTGCACATTGGTGTGACTAACTTCCAGCATTACCCAAGTGTTCCACTGGAATTGGTTTTCTCTCTTTATATATATTTATATATATATATATATATATATATATATATATATATATATATATATATATATATATGTATGTGTGTGTGTGTGTGTGTGTGTGTGTGTGTGTGTGTGTGTGTGTGTGTGTGTGTGTGTGTGTGTGTGTATATGTAACCAGTCAGGAGGAGAAGGAAACCACACTCACTACAATTCCAGTCTCACATAGACCTACCACGACAGCAAACCAAACACATAAACACACAAAAACATACTCGGAGGCTCTAAATAAAAATCTGCCTAAGCAGCAGAGACCCCCAAAGCAGACACCCAAGCAACCAATACCCCAAAACAAAACACGTGCAACACATAGCTCACAAAGTCAGTGTGCCGAACAGTCACAGCCCTTAAGACTAAACAACACACCTGATACACTTGTAATAGGTGACTCTGTCGTCAGGCACACTGACGTCCCGCTCACCAGGCTGAACAAGGAGAAGGTCACGGTGAGCTGCCTGTCGGGCGCTAGGATCCGCCACATAACACAAGCACTCAGGTCACTTCAAGGCAAGTACAAATATGACTCAGACATTGTCCATGCTGGTGTGAATGACCTGAGACGTACCTCCCTGGACTACATGAAAAGAGACATAGAGGAGCTCTCTGAGCATGTAGCCCAGGTCGGTATGACCCTGACCTTGAGTAGCATCTTGCCCTCACCAAGAATGATGCCACAATATGAAGACAAGATGATTAATTTCAACAATTGGCTTAAGTATTGGTGTCATTCAAAGCGGATCCAATGCCTGTCAGCCTGAGATGACATGCTCGACAAGCCACGATGCTTCGCTAGGGACGGCTTGCACCTGTCACCCCTGGGCTTTCGGATACTGGCAAAGGCTCTTGCTACCCCCATAGTGACTTTTTTAGGCAAGGCTCAAAAGACAAACCCACCTCCATAGGTATCACAAGGGATAAGAAACTAAGAGTAATGCTACTCAACACCAGAAGTCTAAACATCAAGATACATGCACTCGAAACTCTCCATAGCATGGAGAACATCGATATCTGTGCAGTAACAGAAACCTGGTTCAAGGCTCCCGAGAGCACCCCAGCACTACCAGGTTATACCTCATACCATGCTTTTCGGCCCCAAAACTCGGACCAAACCAGTAAAGGAGGGGGAGTATCAATATTCGTCAAGGATACCCACACCTCCAGGTTGGTGGCGCAGCACGAAGCATCAGAGACTATCCATGTGCAACTAACAGTGGGTAAAACTGCCTTCCAGTTTATAGCCTGCTATAGACCACCCTCCCAAACCCAGGAGCCCCACTCGGCCTTCCTGAGAACACTGGAAAATATGAAGGTCTCTCCAAACACCATTATATTGGGTGACTTCAACTACCCAAACATAGACTGGGAGCATTACTCTATCTCCAACACCCTAGCTCAAAGGTTCCTAGAATTTATAAACTCAAATGCTATGGAACAACTTGTTACTACTCCCACAAGAGGGGAAAACATACTGGACCTGATCATCACCATCATGGGGACTGTATGCTCCAGACCAGAAGTGTATCCCTCACTGGTAAGATCAGACCATAAACTAATCTCACTGGATATTCACATCCTGACCCCACCCCCTGCCCAGAAAACCACAGTGAAAAACTTCTCTAAAGCAAATTTTACACGCCTCAAAACCAAGGTGGAATCCTTCAAAGCCCCCGGGCCTGAGGAAAATACGGCCCAGACCGCAGAATCCTTTATAAACGCATTCTATGAACACCTTCAGGAATGCATGGATCATGCAATCCCAAATAAAACCAAGACCCAATCCTCTAAAGGCAGACGTCCTGTCTGGTGGACCCCAGCCATAAACAAACTATACAATAGAAGGAGGAAGCTACTACATGATAGAGCAAAATCCCAAAAAGGGAAGGCATCTCTGATCAGTGTTAGCAAAAAACTATGGGCACTCATAAAATCGTCTAAGGCCAGCTTCGAGAGAAAAATTGCACAGGACACTAAGGATAATCACAAGGCTTTCTTTAGTTATGTAAGGAACCTGGGTGGGAATTCCCAGAGATGCTCAGAATTAGTCCAAAATGACAAAAAATACACCGAACCCACAGACATTGCCAACATCCTAGCTGACAGGTTCAGCGCAAACTTCTCCTCCCCACCAAAAGGGCAAATATCTATCCCAGCAGAGTGCTGCCCCCCTGACATCTCAGATGCTCAGGTAAGAGCCGCCCTCTCCATAGCAAAAAACACAGCATCAATGGGACCAGACGGTGTCCCAGGCTGCATCCTACATGAACTCCAAAAAGAGCTAAACCTAAGCATAAAACTACTGTTCAATCTCAGCCTTACCACAGGATATGTAGCCAAAGAGTGGCGTACAGCAACAGTGGTCCCTCTCCACAAAGGTGGTGCCTCAACGGATCCTGGAAACTATCGCCCCATAAGCCTGACTAGCTTCGTCTGCAAAGCTATGTAAAGGATCATCATGGATCTCATAAATAAAGATATTGGGGACCTACAGACACTGGATCCTACCCAGTTCGGCTTTGTTAAGGGCAGATCCTGCCTCTTAAACCTGGTCGATTTCTTTGAAACAGTCACCAAGGCCATTGACGAGGGGAAGGTGGTCCACACAGCCTACCTGGACCTCGCAAAAGCCTTCGATACAATACCCCACTCGGGCATTATAGATAAGCTCACCAGCTTAAATATAAACCCCTATGTCACTAGATGGGTTGCAAACTGGCTCAAGGACAGAACCCACATGGTTAGAATTTCTGGAGCCATGTCAGACTCCAAACCAGTTACAAGTCAGACTCCAAACCAGTTACAAGTGGCGTCCCAC
>NC_056744.1:693933417-694068417 GCF_019279795.1 Protopterus annectens | reverse complement strand
GGTTTAACTCCCATACATGACAGGTGTGTGTGTGTGTGTGTGTGTGTGTGTGTGTGTGTGTGTGTGTGTGTGTGTGTGTGTGTGTGTGTATGTGTTTGTGTGTGCGTGTTTTTGTAACTCGGATCCTGTGTAGAAGTGGTGGGGAGTGTGTGACACCTGTGGGCAATGTGGAGGGGGTTTTGGTTATTTATTTTATGGTGGCCCTACTATATATCACAATGTCAACCATACAGGGATAACAGATGTAAATTAGCCAAGAGGCTGGGGTGCAAATCCATACCCATACATGTCACATCAAGGCCAGCCACGTGTTTGGCTTTGGGGGGATGCCTATTCGTACAAGACATATAGTGTGTGGGGCCTCTCAACCCTATTAATGGCACATGTGGACATATGTGTATTTGTTAATCTGCCATTGCTATTTATAGATGTATGGACATATATACATATATAGATTTATATATCTGCTAATATATATATATATATATAACCATGTCCAAATAAACCTACATAGATGTATATCTGTGTACACATATCTAACGTGCTTGTGTATATGTAGACATCTAGGTGTGGACACATATATGTGTCGATTTAGGCACATGCATGTATATATGTGCATATATATTGATATATATGCATATAGTTTTAGAAAGTAATATATATATATATATATATATATATATATATATATATATATATACATATCTAGATATGTTGTATCTGTTTAGATATTAATATAAGTACACATACATACATGTAGATGTTGGTATACATTCTCTGTATTGTTACATGACAGGACTGGATGATATGTTTCTGAAAGCATCAAATCTCTTTGTATCTGTCATGGCTTAGTGGGAAATCACTTTGTCTGTGATGTGCAGGATCCTTGGTTTGAGCCTTGCTGGAGCTGTTTATTTTGTTACTGGGCAGAACACGGCCTGTTGGATACACAGTAATTAAGGCACTGTGAAGCAGTTGTAAGCAAGTTTGCGTGGGTTTGCGTGGAGCTAAGCAATGCCTATGCAAGTTAAGCAATTCAGTAGCTAACTCAGTGGGCATCAGGCCTGATGCTAGGCTATGATTATACATGGCAGCTAGGTGAGTTGCCATTCCATTTTTTAGTTCATGTAGTACACAGCCCAGGATGTCATCTGGTCCCATGGATGCTGTATGCTTAGCTGTGGGTAGTGCATTTTCTGCCTGTGTGGCCATGATTACTGGGCAATGGAACAATGTTGTGTGGTTGTCTGTGGAATCTGTGTCAATTATAGTTACATAACCTGTTTTGAAGGATTCCATGAGGGATCTCAATGTCTTACTAGGTCTGGTAAGGGAGTTTTTTACATCCTTGGATTACCCTTTTTTCTTCAACAGTGTCTGCCATCTGTTGTATACTCTGTAAATGGCAGGAGAGTACCAGACTGGCTTGATTATTTGGGAGGTGAGCGCCGTGGTTCTATGTGGAATGTCAGGAATCATGCACAAGTGGCTGTGCTCATACAGTGCCTTAGTCCAGGATTCGTCAGTTGAACTGTCAGCTCCTGTCTCCATGGGTGTCACAAACATTGTCACTTCTGCCTTGAGTAGCATGAAGTTGGCCTTGGAGAGAGGTCTTTTACAGACAACTGTATATACATTCCTTTCACATGTTCAGTTTGATTAGCCTATGGTGGGATTACTTTGGTGGAACCGCAGTCCCATGTACTGTTGTGATGGCTTAGTGGTTAGTTACTGTGACTATAGTGTACAGGGTCCTGGGTTCATGACCATGCAAAGGCAGGTTATTTTTTGTTCTGGCCAGAACAGCGGTTAATGCATACAGACTAATTAGGGCAATTTAGGTCAGTCACACTCAATACAATTAAAATGCCCTTCTCTGGCAATCCTGCTGATGTCAATCACTGTGAAGTACACCTTTGGGGAAGGGGTACTCCAGCAGTCTCTGTGGTGCATACTATAGCAGCGTAAGGCTGTAGTGTGATATAGACCACTGGTAGGGGTTCTATTCTTACAGGAGAAATCACTGGAAGCTGACCTTTGGACATGCCTGGTTTGGGGCTTTTTTTTTCCCCCTTTCAATCCATCTTGCTGTTTTAAAAATAGTAACTCTCCACTAAACCTTAACTTTTTAAACAGGTAAAACTCAAGTTACCTACTTTCACATCTAACTTCTCTAGTGCACACTGCAGAGTGCATTCTTTTCAATCTTACCTTTAAGCATCCCTGTGACTAGCACTTTCTCTAATACCTGCTGGAAAGCACTAGGAAGCCTTAAACTCATACAAACACTGAACTCTCCTTGTTAACAAGGAGAAATTAATAGTAGGCACTAAACAGCCTATAATTGCAAAGTACCTTGCTAAGGAAACAGCTCCTATACTTTACAAAGGAAAAAAGCCCCAAACCAGGCATGTCCAAGGGTCAGCTTCGGTGATTTCTCCTGTCCACCTGGTGAATCTGGGCATACTGGGGCAATGCAGCAATTGCCTCATGTACACAGACAACCCTCTCCTCCTACCACCCAACACTACAACCTGTGAGAGATGCACTTACATAGCCAAAATGGAAGCAAAGCTCTCTCCACCCAAGATTGTGCTAAACAGTCAAGAGGAGAAGGTTAACACCCACACTACACCTCAAGCAACACATAGCCCTTCTAAACCCGCACCACCAACACCCACATATAGCAACACTAAATCCACATATGTAGAGGCCCTTAACTGTAACCTGCCCAAGCAACAAAGACCTCTGAAGCTGAAACGCAAACAAACACCAATCACAACCAATGTGTCACATAGTTCACAACACCAGTGTGCCACCCAGCAACAGCCCCTAAGGCAAGACAATGTACCTAACACTTTAGTCATAGGTGACTCTATAGTCCGGCACACTGATGTCCCTCTCACCAGGTTGAATAAGGAGAAAATTACAGTCAGCTGCCTGTCGGGTGCCAGGATCCGCCACATAACGCATGCACTCAAGTCACTCCACAACAAGTACAAATATGACTCTGTCATTGTCCATGTTGGAGTGAAAGACTTGAGACGCCTCCCTGGACTACATGAAAAGAGACATGGAAGAGCTCTCGGATCATGTGGCCCAGGCAGGTATGACCCTAGCCCTGAGTAGCATCCTGCCTTCGCCCAGAATGATACCACAATATAAGGATAAAATGATTGACTTCAACAATTGGCTAAGCTTATGGTGTCATTCAAAGGGGATCCAGTATCTGTCTGCCTGGGATGACATGATTGACAGACCACGATGCTTTGCCAGAGATGGTCTGCACCTGTCACCCTGGGATTCAGGTTACTGGCTAAGGCTCTTGCCACCCTATAGTGCCTTTTTAGGCAAACTTCAAAGGACAAAACCACCACCGTAACAGGTACAAGCATGCAAAATCTGAAGGTAATGCTACTCAATGCTAGAAGTCTAAACCTCAAAATGCACTCTCTCGAGGCACTCCTAAAAATGGAGAACATCGATATCTGTGCAGTAACTGAGACCTGGTTCAAGGCTCCAGAGAGCACCCCTGCAATACTAGGCTACAACTCTTACCACACTTTTCGGCCACCAAACCAGGACCGAAACACTAAAGGTGGAGGAGTGTCAATATTTACCAAGGATATTCACACCACCAGGCTAGTTGGCCAACACAATGTGTCTGAAATTCTCCAAGTGCAACTAACACTAGGTAAGACTGCAATCCAAATTGTAGCTTGCTACAGATCCCCCACCATACCCCAAGATTCTCACTACACCTTTCTAAACATACTGGAAAATATTAAGATAGAACCAAACACCCTAATACTGGTTGATTTTAACTACCCTGCCATTAACTGGGAAAACTACTCATGTCCCAACACCTTTGCTAACGGTTCTTGGAATTCATAAATTCCAACGCCCTGGATCAACTAATCCATAGTCCCACCAGGGCTCCAATATCCTAGACCTGGTCATTACCAACATGGGAAATCAATGCTCCATACCTATGGTCACCTCTCGTTAGTCAGGTCTGACCATAAGCTAATCACCCTTAACATCCACATCCCACCCCCACCCCCAGTAAAGAAACCACCATAAAAAACTTCTCCAAAGCCAACTTCATGCTACTCAAGTCAGAAGTGACAAACTTCATGACACCCATGCAGACGGGAACTGAAAGTTCAACTGCTGAATCCTACACTAAGGCACTGTACGAGCACATCCACTCATGCATGAATCGTGCCATCCCAAATAGAACCAAAATGCTCTCATCCAAAAAAAGGAAGCCAATCTGGTGGTCCCCTGCCATAAACAAACTTTACAACAAAAGGAAGAAACTTTTAAAGAAAAGAGGAAAATCCCAGGATGCAAAAAAACTCCCTTACTAGCCTCAGTAAGAAACTGAGATGCCTCATAAAATCCTCCAAAGCTAGTTACGAAAATAAAATTGCCAAAGATTCCAAAGAAAACCACAAAGCATTCTATAACTATGTCAAGAATCTAAATGGCAATGCTCAGATCTGCTCTGAGCTAAAACAGAATGGCATTAATTATACTGATCCAAAGGATATTGCCAATATCCTGGCAGATCGATTCAGTGCCAACTTCATCCCCCTCTCACCCCCTAAATGGCCCATCTCAATACCGGAAGATTGCCAAATTCCAGTAATAACGGCCACACAGGTACAAAACGCACTCTCTAAAGCCAAGAATACAGTATCCATGGGACCAGATGACATCCCGGGCTGTGTACTACATGAACTACAATATGAACTGGCACCTCACCTAAGTGTCATGTTTAATCATAGCCTCACCTCAGGTTTCGTGCCCACTGAGTGGCGCAGAGCTACAGTTATCCCAATCCACAAGGGGATCCACCTTGGATCCCGGAAACTACCGTCCCATCAGTCTGACAAGCCTTATCTGCAAGGCCATGGAGCGTATTATCATGGAACTTATAAACAAAGACATTGGCAACCTTCAAACACTGGACCCCACCCAGTTTGGGTTTGTGAAGGGCCGATCTTGTCTCCTGAACCTGATTGACTTCTTTGAATCAGTCTCCAGAGCCATGGACAAGGGTAAGGTGGTCCACACAGCCTATCTAGACCTTGCCATGGCCTTTGACACCATCCCCCACTCTGGAATCATAGATAAACTTACTAAGTTGGGCATTAATCCCTATGTCACCCAATGGGTTGCTAAATGGCTTACTGATAGAACCCCCACTGTAAAAGTAGCCGACTCCAAATCCAGCTCCAGACAAGTGACAAGTGGAGTACCTCAGGGTTCAGTCCTGGGGCCGCTCTTGTTTGGCATCTACTTCTCTGAAGTACAGGTCAACACTAAGGGACTCTGGCTAACAAAGTTTGCAGATGACTGCAAACTGGGAGCCATTATTGAATCCCCAAATGATGTGGATATTCTACAAAAGGGCCTTACAGAAACAGATGCTTGGTGCCAGAGCCATGGGCTCAAGCTCAATGCCAAGAAATGTATTGTTATCCCCTTTGGGAAAAACATGTATCCATGAATTACCATATAGGTGGCAGTACACTAAACACAGAAAGTGCGATAAGAGACTTAGGGACACAGGTGGACAGTGGTCTCACCTTCGATAACCACATCGCCACAACAGTCAGGAAATCCTTCTATGTGGCACACCTCATCATGAAGGGCTTTTCATCCAGAAAAAAGAGGTCATTGTCTCACTGTACTCATCCCTCATTAGACCCATTATAGAATACAACGCCCCATTTGTTATGTACCTCTCAAGACATCTGCAACAACTGGAAAGGCCTCAGAAATACCTCACTAAAAGAATCACAGGCCTAAAGCAGATGCCCTATGCTGACCGCCTTAAAAACTCCAGCTATACTCTGTCGCATATCGTCTACTCAGAGGCGATCTCTGCTTAACATACAAGGCCATGTCAAACCCAGAGCTGTTGGACATGCTACACTTAAAGAAATCCCAATCCCTCAGAGCTACACGCCCAGGGATCTAAACCTTGTCATCACAATAAACAAAACATGCTGGAGGGATAGGTTCCTGACCCAGAGACTCCCCAGACTCTGGAATAGATTGCCCATACATGTAAAGCAGAGTGCCTCTTTGGACCTCTTCAAGAGGAACCTTGACGATTGGATGGGAGAAAGGAAATTCACCCCAGGGATCACGTCAGTCGCCCTGCTAGACAGGGGTCCAGGAAAGTAAATAATGTGGGAAGAAATAGCCAGGGAATTGTTATGGCTAGGCTTGTATAGGCCCTAGGGCTGATAGCCTAGTACCAACCTATGAACCTATGAACATGGGAGTTGTGGATGCTTTTGTGTCTGTACCTATGCCTGTGTAGAGAGCAATGCATGTTTGGCTAGTCACACTCACTACAATTCATTCGCCCTACTTTGGCAGTCCTGCTGATGTCATTCACTGTGAAATAAACCTTTGGGGAAAGAATACTCCACTAAGCTCTGTGGCGCGTTCTATAATGGCATACTGCTGTAGTGTAATAACTAGTTAGGTAGGGGTTCTAATCCCAGTTGTGACAGGTGTGTGTGTGTCATAATGTGTTGATGTTTGTTGTTTGTGTCCTGTGTGGATGTGGTTGTGAGTGTGTAACAACTGAACCCAATGGTGAGTGTGTTTTTAAACATTCTTATATGGTGCCCCTAGCATAATTCGCAATATCCACCATGCAGGGATAACAGATGTGATATCAGTACATAGTCAGTCACGGGTTCGATACCCTGGACTGGTAGGTGTGTGATACAAACATGCTTACCCTTTACTCTCCCAACCCACCCTGACTTTTCTTTGCCTCTGTCTGCCTTTCTCACTCCCTCTCTGGTGGATGTGGAGACTTACACCTGCTTTGCTTAGGCAGCTGCATGTGTATTGTCATTGATGCTCATGATCAGCTGATGGCCTCTGCACAGATTACAGCCCTCCTCTAGCTGATTGCATGTGGAACAACTGTGGTAACATTCCCAAAGCCAATTGCATGGAAACACACTCCAATATCTAGGAACATCATGTTGGTGTTGGGCCTTTTCAGTCAATGTGAGCAGGAACTAGACCTGTTGTTTGGCAAACAGCATCACAGATGGATTGGGGACTTACCTCTGACAACATACACTATGGAAACAGGCCAACACACAGGAGGGGGATGTGCCTGTCCTGACTACAGATTGTAAGTGCTGCTATACTGCAGTTGGGGTAATATTGGTTTAACAGGGTGTGTGTGGATATGGCTGTCCTACATGTTTTAATACTTGTCATGTCGGTGCTAAGTTTATGAGGAATCCCCATCTGTAGGGTCATCTGCAGACTGGGCAGTGTGTAGTGCTTTGTGTTCCTTGTGTTACCCACAGAGCACCTATTTCTCAACTGCAGAAGGTAGTGTAAGGATTGCAGTCAGTAAATGGTGACAGCCGGGAGAGGTACTGATGTCATATCCCTCATAGGACATATGTTGCATCAAACCATGTTACGACAGGAAATGTATGAGGTCATCACAACAACATGTCAATATTGGCCCTGTGTTTGTGCCTCCAGCCACAACCGTGTCAACCTTTGTACATATATCATGCAGTAGGGGGTGCATATGTTCTGTACACCATATTCATTGACAGCATAGCTGATAACAATCCAGTGAGATATCAGACTGCTACACATGTTATGTATAGTAGGGGTTATATTTGAGGACATAGCCTGGGCATTCTGTGGTTGTGTGTACAGTACTGAGGTATGTGTAAGTCTGGTAATTGTCGACAATTTGTGTATAGTGCATATGTACCTTGGCCTGTGCAGAGACTGTGGTAGATGTCATTGTTCTTGGTCCTATTCTATCTGATGTTACATGCTGCTCCACTGTATGTCATCCTATCAGCTTACATGTTTGTAGGCATGAATGCACACATGTCCCAAACCACAGACAACCATCGGACCACACTGTGTAGCGGCCCAGTATATATAGGGCTGTTGTGTAAGTGGCACATATAAGGATGGTGTACATCAGATAGTCCATATACTGTAATAGTACGCTAGCTTACCATATGTGGCTGTGTTCACATTGGTTGTGGTTATGCACTTTCACACAGGTGTCTGTTACTCTGTGATGCGACATGCCTGTAGAGCTTGCTATCTATGCAGGTACATGTGTATTCCCACATAGGAGATGTAGCCCAGTGTTGAGTCAGTCTGCCTGTAGCCTGCATTGTGCTTTGTTATATGCCTAGCAGCTTACTGTACTTATCCAGTGAGATGTCATGTCCAGATACTTGCCAGATGTACTGCTGCCTGGCCACCATAATATTCATGTATGTCAGACAATGCAGTGAGATGCTGTTCAGATGTATGTCAATAACTAGTGGATAGTATGTGGCCATGGCACCTCTGTACCAGCGGTTATTAAGTGTCAGGACAGACAGGGGTGTATGAATGCATAACCTCTGGGGGCAAATGTATACCAGTATGTACGTGTTATACCCATCTACATGGCTGTTAACATCCACATTGACAGGCCTGGTCCACATGTCTTGCATGAAGGGGTTCTGTGTATACCCCTGGACTGACCCGGGTGTGTCAGACTGTCCACATATATTGGCCACATTGCATGTGTAGTCCACAGTGGTGTTACTGTGCTAGCAGTGGTACTGTACTATGATGACCTTAGGATGTCTCTAAGTAGCCAATAGCACACATGTTAACAGCAGATGTGGCCTCCCACACACACTATTTCTGTGAAGACAATCCCAATTACAGTAGCCACAGTCTACAAATATACCTGCACTACATACGTGACATCCCCTTGCACTGTGAGGTTGGGACTATTGGGGCTGAGGTAGGGCTCCACTCCATGTGCAGGACATATGGTGAACATATATGTATATATAAGTATACATATATCCATATAGATATGTACACATATAAATATCTTGTTTACTGTATGACAGCAGTTTTACACATATGTGCCTGTGTTCCAGCCTCTGTCCTCCACCTACATACCGGGCTTTGCACAGATGACATACTGTCAGGGGTTGTATGTAGTGGGCTGTGTGTATGTCATGCTGTCATTCCTACCATCACTCAACTGATGTTGTGTCCCCCACACATACTGGGGGTTGAGGCCATATATGTGTGGGTTTCACCTACACGATACATGTGTGCCCTAATGCACTCCAGAGGCCAGTGTATGTAACAGTGGTATACGGCCCAGAATTAGTGAGCGTAGGGGGGGGTGCACCATGACTAACATAGGCTGTTACAACATGTGTGGGTATCTGGCATAAGCTGCCTTAAGGTATCTGGATGTACTTTACCATACAATCCACCTTAGGTAAATGCAGGTCTACTGCCTCCTGCCATACGGGATGTTCTGTTTATTAATGTGATTGTGATGGTGTCAGGTATGCCTTGTTATGTAACAGATGCATCCCATTGTATCAGCTGAGGTCTGTACCCCCTAGGGATTGTGTACAGAGTGCAGATAGAGGCTGCTGACCTATACATCTGCATTACGTACTGTTGATTGTCTGGTATGCTGTGGCCCAGTCTGTCATTACTGATGTACTACTTGAAGGCCTTGGCCTGGACAGCAACATATGTCAACCTTTCCAGACTACTGTCTTAGTATAACTGCTTCACAGTTGCATTACATTGTTCATATGGATGTCAGTGTCTAAACAACTATATGACATGGCATATACAACTGTCATAGTACACAAATAAAGCTTTCACATTCATTTATGCACACCTGTGTGTGGTGTTATACCCTTTGATATCTCTGTGGGTATCTGTTGCAGGCTATGAATGTCATTCGTATGGTGGCTCATACAGTTTCCAGTTGGTAAGATGGTGACTGTAGGAATACTGGCTACTCCATATTGTGTGCATGTACTACATATGTATATTACTGTATGAATCTCGGGTGTATATGTGTAGTAATTTATATATCTATACGTATAGACCTTTATCTGCATATATGTGTCTGTGTATATGTATCCTAGGGACGTTCATGTCGTGTCTGGTCCTGGTTATGGGATCTGCCACACTTGGTACTGTATTACAGGGGGGTCGTGCTTGGCTGGGGGGTATACCTATTCATACCAGATGTATATTGAGTGGGGCCTCTCAACCCCATTACTGTTGCATGAGGACATATATATTTTGCTATTTCCCCATTGTTATCTACAGATGTATGTCCGTATATACCTATATACGTATATATATATATATATATATATATATATATATATATATATATATATGTGTGTGTGTGTGTGTGTGTGTGTGTGTATATATATATATATATATATATATATATATATATATATATATATAAAACCTGCTGTATATATTTAGACATGTAGATGTGGACATATATATCTATAGATGTAGGCATTTGCATGCTTATATGTTCATAAATATTTATATATATATATATATATATATATATATATATATATATATATATATACATACATACATATATGTATATGTTGTACCTATTTAGGCATTAATATATTTACTCACACACATACATCTACATGTTGCAATACATTCTCTACACTGTTGAATGACTGGGCTGGATGATATGCTTGTGAATACATCAAGGATATGTATATCTGGGATGGCTTAGTGGTAAATTACTTTGGCTATGGTGTGCAGGGTCCTGGGATTGATACTAGCAGAGGCTGCTTATTTTTTTGCTGGGCAGAACATGGGCCGTTGGATACAGAGTGATTAAGGCACTTTAAAGCAGTTGTGAGCGTGTTTGCGCGGGTTTGCTTGGGAGTAAGCACTTTTAAGCAGCCGTAAACGTGTTTCAGCCTGTTTGTGCCGGGGTAAGCACTGCCTACACAGATTAAGCAATTTAGCAGCTAACCGAGTGTCAGAAACTGTAACCAGAAGTTAACAGTGCTTACCGTTGCTCAAACCTGCTCACAACTGCTTAAAAGTGCCTTAATCACTCCATATCCAATGGCCCTTGTCCTGCCCAGCAACAAAATAAAAGGCCTCAGCAAGGCTCGAACCCAGAACCCTGCACAGCACAGCCACTGTGATTTACCACAAAGCTGTGGTAGATATACATAAATCAGATGTTATCACAAACATAGCATACAGCAAAAGACATCAACAGTACAGGGTATGTGCTTATACATGTAGATGTAATAGATATATACCTCTCCTGCTATTATATCTATCTATCTATATAAATATCTACATATGTATATATACATATGCATACAGCTATACATATATACATCTAGATATATATATATCTGTCAGTATATCTATATACAGCAATATATGTATGTATATATATGTTGTTGTGTCTTGTTGTGTCTTTCGGCTTTTCCCGGTTAGGGGTCGCCACAGCGGAACTCCAGTCCGCTAATGATTGGCAGTAGATTTTTACGTGCCAAGTTGCCGGCCCTGACGCACAACCTTCAACGTAGGTACGCCCATTCACGCATGTCTCCACACAGGAGACGCTCTAGCTGAGAATCGAACAGGACAACGTCTTACTGTGAGGCAACAACGCTACCGCAGCACCACCACCGCAGGATATGTATGTGTGTGTGTGTATATATATATATATATATATATATATGTGTGTGTGTGTGTGTGTGTGTGTGTGTGTGTGTGTGTATGTATGACAGAAACAAAAATAATTGAAAGTATTGAAATGTAGTGGGACTTGATCTGATCAGAAGTGTGCCATATTAACACCTACAGTATTGAAATGTAACCCTACTACATTTATCAATGTTGTATAGCAATTTATTTTTATTACCTATTTCATTTGACTAAGCCCAAGGTATGTTCCTCAGCCTCCACTCTGCTAATTTCCCCGGTAAACCCTCCCAGCACTGGCCATACGTTCATCTCGTTGTTACGCAACCACATTGTTACCCTCCCCATTACCCCCCCTGCCCCCCCCCTTGCGCATCTACCTCCACAAGGCAGTCTGATTACAACCGGTCCATCCAAACCTGACATGCCTCGATCCATAATGTCATGGCTATTGCTCCCTGCAAACCCGAGCCCCCACATGCAGATTAAACATCCATCCTCCAGGTGCTAGGGTAGACTCTTCACACCTCTATACATTGACCTCTCTCCAGTGCTAGGGACCCAACATGTATGTTGTCTCCACCCAAGCATATTCAGGCTTCCCTACAGCCTGGTCCATGTTACACACATACAGTCTCCACCTTTGGAGATAAGAGTCAGCCCAAAGAATCCATTTGTATTTGTTGGTTTTCACAATTGGGACGGACCTGTCTTGGTTTCATGAGTAGATATAGTGAAATATATCAGCGTAAGCGTTCCACTAGAGAGCGCGTTCCTGCTGTATAAATACGTAAACACAGTCACCAACCTCCGTGCAGGAACGCTAACTGTCCAAATCGTTAGCTACACTCTGTATCAGTTAGTTAGCGAAATAAAACTTCTCCGTTACAAGAGGAGAGGAAATAAAGCATCTATCAGTAGTCCACCAGTAAAGGAAACACAACCCTGCTTCAACTCCGACTTAGTTACGTATCTTCCAAGACATACAGCGTTTTGAATAAAGACAATGGCTCCAACTCACAGCATAAAGGGAACGTTCTTTATTCACAGCAGTTTAAACATCAGTAAGCGCTTTCACCCTACAAAGGGCTTCCTCAGACTGTACATTTAACTATAGAAGGCACAGCCTTTATATATCCTAGATACTTAGGTAAATCAACATTAATTAATCTCAATTACCTTGATCAACTTGCTTAATTGGACTGCTAATCAGTCCAAGTAACATTAAAAACACAGTTAAAAACACAAATAACCCTATAACAACACTTAAAAATGCTTCAATAACCTTTGAACAACATTTGAATAACCCAGAGATTCTATCTCCGTAGCCATTCTTACATTTTACATAAGAACTTTTTAAAAAAACCTCTGTGCCTACCGATGGAGACTGTAATATTTCATACTAGTAGTACATCATTATAACAGCAGGTGGTGCTACTATACCATATCTCATATTCATTCTTTAAAGTGAATCAAGCCACTTTTATAAAACCTTTTGTGTGCTTAAATAACTAGTACTAACATTTACATAATGTATGGAATAAAGAATTTCATAAAATAAAAATGAAAACTAAGAACTAAAAATATTAAAAACTTTTCTGTATTCCTACCGACCGTTTAATCTAATATTAAACTGACAATTCATCCTTTACCTAAAATCTCCCTATGCTTTGAATTCATTCTCATTAAGAGAATTTTACTTCTAATCTAATGTATATTAGTGTCATAAACATAGAGTATATATTCTATCAGAAGTTGACTAAAGTTGTCTCAGTGCTTTAACCTTCTTTTCTTTAAAAAAGGGTGTATGCCTACTTTGTCATTAAGACCAGGTGGATGATCTGACCTGCATCTTATAATCCATTTGGATTCTTGTTCCAATGTATAATTCTCAAGGTCCCCTCCTCTCATGGTTTTATTTATAATTTGTATGACAAAAAAACTAAAAATATGTGTATTTCCCTTCATTTTATTATGTTTGGCTAGTGCATTTTCTCATCTCCTTTTCTTATACCATATGTGTGTTCTCTTATTCGTTCTCTCAATTGTCGATTAGTTTTACCTATGTAGAACGCTTCACATGAACAACACTGGGCTAAGTATATAACATTTTCTGTTCTGCAAGTGGAACCAGTCTGGAAATTGTACTCTTTTCCAGTAACGGGTGATTTAAACGTGTCTATATTAATAAAACAACACTGTTTGCAGCTATTACAGGGCAATGTGTTAGCTGTACATGTCTCACGGTTATTATAATTCTTATGACACAATGTTCTTTTTATATTGGGTTTGTTTCTATAACAAAATTTTGGTGCCTCCCTACTAACATGCTTATCTCATTCTCTAACCTAATACATGCCAATGTTTACTTATGATGTCTTTCACTTCTTTAACATCTTTAGTAAAATAAATGGTAACGGAGATTTTCTGGTTCTGGCTTTTTATTACAATCCACTTCTAACGCATTCTCCCTGTCCATAAAATATGGTCGGGCTCTAGTTTCTCTCATTTCATGAACTTCATTTATGGTCTTAATTATGTCTCCTTCTCTATAAGACCTATCTATAAATTTCTGTTTCAACCCTACTATTTCCTCGTTAAACCCTGCTACTGTTGGGTTTAACGTGTACGCCTCATCATCTGTCCTTTAATGATGTTGTCAAAGATGTGTTTAGGGTGCATGCTCTCTCTATGTAAAAGTGTGTTCTTAAAACACTTTTTCTATGTATAGATGTATTTACTATCCCATTAGGAAGTTTTATCACATTTACATCTAAGTAGGGTATATATTCTTTGGAGTAGTTCATGGTAAATTCCAGGAAACCAGTAAGGTTATTTATCTCTGTCTCAAATTTTAATAACATATCTTCGCTACCTCTCCACACCAAGAAAAGGTCATCTACAAACCTTTTATAAAATGAGACATTTTGTCTAAAGCTTAGTAGTGGAAATAGACACTCATTCTCCCATTCAGCCATAACTATGTTGGCGTAGCTATTGGCACACGAGTGCCCATAGCTACTTATCATTCTGTAAGTAGATATCTTCTTCAAAGAGAAAAACATTATTTTCTAGTATAACTTCTAAGAATAATGTCAACAAATCAATGAATTGGGGGTCCATATCTGTATACTTTTTCAAATAATTTTGTGTGCTTTCAATACCTTTAGAATTCGGTATCACTGTGAACAGACTTTTAACGTCTAGGGTAACTAATATATACTCAAAGTCTTCACCTAATTTTGACAAATATTCATACAAATCTAGTAAAAACTGTTTACTGTCCTTCAAAATGTTCCGATTTTGTTCTACTACTGTCCTTAAGTGATGTTCCACAAATAGTGAGAAGGGTTCTGTCAGCCACCCTTGTCCAGAGACAATGGGTCTCATAATTCCTTTGTGTACTTTAGGTAGTCCTTTTAAAATTGGGAGCAGTGGATGGTTAACTTTGAGGAACTTAAAAAAGTCTTTCTTTATTAATTTACTTCTAAGTAAATCATCTATTGTGTCATAGACTCTAAATATTTTATTTATAACATCATTTATATCTAATCTTGTATAGCTTTAACATGGTTTTCATATTACTTGAATAGTGCTCGTAGTTCATAATCACTATTGGTCCACCCTTGTCTGCTGGAACTATAATAATGTTCCTATCATTCTTAAGGTCTTCTAGCGCTTTCTTTGCTTCCATGTTAAATTATTTTTATATTTATATTTCTTCACATTCCTTTCAGAATCATAGATGTACAGATCATTCTCTACTAATCTAGAAAAGTATCTAGTACTGTGCAGAAAAAGGAACATAGGTGCTAGGAGGTTAAACTTTGTTATACCCACTTATCTTTGTCCAGTCAGTCAAAGTCTAATTTAAGTAAATTTCTTTTCTAACGAACATCTTCCTTTAAAATGGTTTCGCCTTTATTTAATACTTGTTCCTCATAAGAGGTTAGAATTCTGTTAGACATATTTTTGTCTCCCCTGCTCAATGACCATGGTCACCATTCTTCCCTTTTGTGTGCAAAATGGTGGGGTACAAATTAACATTGTTTAAACATCAGTGGCGCTTTCACTACAAAGGGGCTTCCTCAGACTGTACATTTAACTATAGAAGGCACAGCCTTTATATATCCTAGATACTTAGGTAAATCAACATTAATTAATCTCAATTACCTTGATCAACTTGCTTAATTGGACTGCTAATCAGTCCAAGTAACATTAAAAACCTGCTGTTATAATGATGTACTACTAGTATGAAATATTACAGTTTCCATCGGTAGGCACAGAGGTTTTTTAAAAAGTTCTTATGTAAAATGTAAGAATGGCTACGGAGATAGAATCTCTCTGAGTTATTCAAATGTTGTTCAAAGGTTATTGAAGCATTTTTAAGTGTTGTTATAGGGTTATTTGTGTTTTTAACTGTGTTTTTAATGTTACTTGGACTGATTAGCAGTCCAATTAAGCAAGTTGATCAAGGTAATTGAGATTAATTAATGTTGATTTACCTAAGTATCTAGGATATATAAAGGCTGTGCCTTCTATAGTTAAATGTACAGTCTGAGGAAGCCCTTTGTAGGGTGAAAGCTTTACTGATGTTTAAACTGCTGTGAATAAAGAACGTATGCTGTGAGTTGGAGCCATTGTCTTTATTCAAAACGCTGTATGTCTTGGAAGATGCTGATATATTTTAGATGATGAAAGAAATGTAAAACTGTAATGAAAATAATTTAACATGGAAGCAAAATAGTGATTATGAACTACAAGATTAGATATAAATGATGTTATAAATAAAATATTTAGAGTCTATGAAGACTTTTTAAGTTCCTCAAAGTTAACCATCCACTGCTCTATGAGACCCATTGTCTCTGGACAAGGGTGGCTGACAGAACCCTTCTCACTATTTGTGGAACATCACTTAAGGACAGTAGTAGAACAAAATCGAACATTTTGAAGGACAGTAAACAGTTTTACTAGATTTGAAATGAAGTTCATGAAATGAGAATTATACATTGGAACAAGAATCCAAATGGATTATAAGATGCAGGTCAGATCATCCACCTGGTCTTAATCTATGTTTATGACACTAATATACATTAGATTAGAAGTAAAATTGAGATTTTAGGTAAAGGATGAATTGTCAGTTTAATATTAGATTAAACGAATACAGAAACGTTTTTAATATTTTAGTTCTTAGTTTTCATTTTATTTTATGAATTTTATTCCATACATTATGTAAATGTTAGTACTAGTTATAGGTTTTATAAAAGTGATTCACTTTAAAGAATGAATATGAGATATGGTATAGTAGCACCACCTGCTGTTATAATGATGTACTACTAGTATGAAATATTACAGTTTCCATCGGTAGGCACAGAGGAAAGTTCTTATGTAAAATGTAAGAATGGCTACGGAGATAGAATCTCTGGGTTATTCAAATGTTGTTCAAAGGTTATTGAAGCATTTTTAAGTGTTGTTATAGGGTTATTTGTGTTTTTAACTGTGTTTTAATGTTACTTGGACTGATTAGCAGTCCAATTAAGCAAGTTGATCAAGGTAATTGAGATTAATTAATGTTGATTTACCTAAGTATCTAGGATATATAAAGGCTGTGCCTTCTATAGTTAAATGTACAGTCTGAGGAAGGGTGAAAGCGCTTACTGATGTTTAAACTGCTGTGAATAAAGAACGTATGCTGTGAGTTGGAGCCATTGTCTTTATTCAAAACGCTGTATGTCTTGGAAGATACGTAACTAAGTCGGAGTTGAAGCAGGGTTGTGTTTCCTTTACTGGTGGACTACTGATAGATGCTTTATTTCCTCTCCTCTTGTAACGGAGAAGTAGATATAGTGAGTCAACAGTATTCAGCCCACTGGTAGTATCTAGCCACCAGTCTGAGAAGCAGTGATACATTCCCACCCATACCCAGCCTCATTTCCCAGTTCCACTTCACTGATTATCCAGCTTTGACCTTTCCTAGCATGTCTCATGCCCCCTCGACGTGCACTCAGCTGTTGTTTTCCTGTTGTCTTCCAGGTATACGAGGTGCACACAACCCCAGTTGACACGTGACTTATAACAGGTTAGGTTCCAGGTATACGTGATGGACACATCCTCTGTATACACATGACACCACATGTTTCTCTCTGTTTTACCTTTATAAAGATAATGAAGATGCACACAGCACCTTGCAGGACTACAGGGCTGGCTTTATCATTGGGCAGGAATGTGTAGCTAATTTAAATAAACAGCTCAGAATAACATATGTAAACAATGTATAAATGGTTGCTTGTATTAATGAAACATGTCTTTATGAATAAGTCTTGATATTAAATAAGACAAAAGAGCTAGATAATACATGAGTTGCCATTGTTTTCCTATTAATTCCTTTTGAATGCTTTCCTGTCCCAAAGTTCGTTCTTAGTTATATACAGATATATAGCTATAGATATAATAGAGCACATAATAAATACATATATGACCACAGGCACCATTAATGGGGGTGAGTGGGCTCAAGCAACATACTCCTGACACGTATTGATATTCTACCCCCCCAGCCATACAGGTCTGTCATGGAATACAATACCAAGTGGTGCAAATCCCATGACCAGGACCTGACACTTCATGGCCGCAACATATTAACAGTAAGCCATGCCACCTGTATGATGTGAGGCTGGTATCGATAACATATACAGTACAGTCTGGCTACTATAGTGAATGTACAACGTGGAAGCAGTAAAACATTCCTAACATACATATACACAGACACAGGTATGCAGATACATATATATATGTCTAAATATATATGTCTACATAGATATATATATATATATATATATATATATATATATATATATATATATATGTCTAAATATATATGTCTACATATATATATATATATATATATATATATATATATATATATATATATACATGTATGCAACTACACATACACATACAGAGGTATGTCTAGGAAGATGCATTATTAGAGGGTGCACACCACACTGAACAGCCAGTATCCCTACAGTTGCAACCTCATCAGATGGACAGTGTATGAGTCACACATACAAAAGACAATTGTTGCCTGAAACATATACTCACAGAGGAGTAAAAGGATGTGACACAACACACAGGTTTGGATATGTTTTAAAGGTTTATTTATGTAGTAATACATTTGCTTATGCCATGTCATATAGCTGTTAGACGTTGAAATAAATACAAAGAGATGAATGAAACCCTCAGACAGATCATTTATTACAGTAATCAGAAAGCATAACATATGTTGGTGTCAAGGCCAAGGCCTTCATGTAGTACAACAGGAAAGACAGACTGGGTCACAGGATAACAATCAATCAACAGTAATTAATGCATATATACAGGCCAGCGGCCTCTAACTGCACTCTGTACTCAATACCTAGGTGGAAAAGACCGAGGCTGATGATGGGATGTATCTGTTACATAACAATGCATAACTGAAGTCATCACAATTGCACTGACAAACAGAGCAGGCTGTATGACAGTAATCTGTAGGGCAGCAGTGTTCACAATGTGAAATATATGGTAAGCCAGCTTACTACTAATATACCTCCCATATTGTAACACCATAGGTTAATTATGGTGCTCCCACCCCCATAGACTGACTTACAGGAGCATATAACAATGTTACATATACTGACCTCTACACTGCAGAGGGGAACACATGTGTTGCGCAGATGAAGCCTACATATATATGGTGCATATGTTCTGTACACCATTATTCATTGACATCATACCTGATAATAAGCCAGTCAGATAACAGACTGCTGGACATGCTGTGTATAGTATTGGCTTTTACTGAGGACATGACTTAGACAGTATGTGGTTGTGTGTACAGTACTGTTGTCTGTGTGCATAGGGCAGGAGTCTGCAACCTTCAGTATCCCAGGAGTCATGCCTGTCCCTTCTCCCACCACCAAAGTAAAGTAATTGGGAACCACAACAGCTAATTGACCCCTAATATGAAGATAACACTGCATATAAGGTTTCAAATATTGTTATACTATATATGACAGAACTAATTGTATCAGAGCAGTACCTAACATCCATCCATGATTGTGTTCCTGTGTTGGCCCTGGTTAATCTCTGTGTGTGTTTGTGTGTGGGTGGTGCATTACAGTGTCCATTAATCCTCAGAGGTACAGGGAGCCACTACAGCAGGTTGTTAGAGTCACATGCGGCTCCAGAGCCGCAGGTTGCAGACCCCTGAGTTAGGAATTTGAAGACAATCTGTGTATTGTGCATACGTACTTTGGGTAGTGCACAGACTTTTGTAGATGCAGTTGTTCTTTGTCCTGTACTTTGTGATGTTACATGCTGCCCCAGTGTATGGTACCCTATTTGCTCACATGTCTGTAGAGCCAGGCACATGTGTCCCATACCACAGACAGTCAATGGACCTCACTGTGCCATGACCAGTGTATGTACGTTACTGTGTGAGTGGCCATATGAGGATGGTGTTTATCAGATGGTCATTATACTGTCATATTAAGCTTGTGTAATCACATACCCTGTTGTGGAATATGACTGCAGAACATCCTACTGCTGACACATGTACGCCTACAACACAATTGGATAACATTATAGAGATCGCAATCAAGCAGTGTACCTAACACCTGTAATGCATCATTGCCTGATGACTACACTACCTGACAAATGTGCCTTACACACTACCTCTTATAACATGTTACACTGCAGTACTGTGCTACACTGTTGTACAGTCACCGTGTGCATCAGAACCATATCAGCCTGTCCCGGCATCGATAGTATGGATGACAGGGATGGGGCACAGGTATCATCATATGCACATGGTGTGGTGTCAGTTTGTCAGAGGCCAAGGGTGGCCCATACATTTGACACCATGTGTGTGGGTGAGAGGTGTACTCCTAGGAGCTGGCCGAGGTGATATGGTGTGTGTAGGTATGAGGTTGCACTAGGTGTGTTTTTGAGAGGGTGTGGGTATGCATGCACACAGTTCTGCCATGTGGCTGCCCTACACAGGTGTTTATGGACAGCTGCAGACCATACCTGGCAGGGTGTGCAGTTCAATGCCTCCAGCCACGGACACGTGGACTGCACCTGCCGGGTGTTCCATGGGCATGTCCAGCTACAGCCCTTGATGTGCTACACTCACCTGTGGATGACATTTGTCCGCTGGTACCAGGCCCCACCTAGGACTGGCCAGCACCACGTGCACGTGGCCTGCTGTGGTGCGGTGTGGACAGCACACCCCCCACACTGCCGAGGGTGCTACTACCACTATGGGAGCCCCTTGGTGTCCTGCCATGTCCATGTTGACTACCAGCTGATGGTATTGCTGCCCTATGTCCACATGGACGTTGCACCACTCCCACCACACATTCTAGCATGGACAGACCACGGTCAATGAAAGCCATCATCTCACCAGACTGTCTATCCATGAAGTCAGTTACTCCACGGATGGCAGTAGCAAGTTCATGGGTGTTGTCATTTGATGATCTGAGAGCAGCCCTCTGCAGCCTGAGAGCCTGTCTGCGGTAACATTCTCTACGTGCCTGCACCACCATGACAGCCTGAAACATGCATCTGGTGGTAGCACCTATGTTGCCTCTGCCAAGGGCATGATGTCCAGTTGCCCTACCATGAGCACCCTGGGACATATGCCTATGTGGTGTCCTGCTGGACAACTGGCTATGCCTGCTGCAACTGGACACAGTAGGCATGATCACCACACTTACCTGTGCACTTGCACTAAATGCCAGCTGTTCCTCCACTATGTCCACTGCTGATGGGGTGCGTATAGGCACTGAAACTGTGTGTGGGGGTGTGGTGGTTAAAAGCGGGATGTCAAATGTATGCTCAGTGTTGTCCCCTGACAATCCAACCTGTGCCTCACCATTAGTATCATCATCATCGGTGTCTGTATGGACACCTACATCAGATCGGCTGCAGGAGGGAATGTGACCCACCTCGCCACCTGTGGGGGAGAACAATAAATGCACTTTAAAACTTGTACATCATTGACTACCAGTACACACACACACACACACACACACACACACACACACACACACACACACACACACACACACACACACCTGCGTTATACCTACCTGTCAATGGCTGTACAGTCAGTCCCACTTGTATGTCCATGTGTTACCCCACCCTGCGTCACACTTGCTAACATACATGCATTGTTACCACTCATTAACATCACAGTCCTAGAAATGGCCACACAAGCGGACACAACACAAGCCCTGTTGCTACTTTACCTGCCTGACCTGTGTGTGGTGGATTTATATGGCCTCACTGCTGTAATTCGGTATGCACCCTCTGTATGGCTGGAAATGATGTGCATGGCCCCTATATGTGTGGGGTACTATGTTGCATCCATAATATCTCCCACTGGTCTGTCATGAGTATGAAAAGCTCAGTACATGCCAGATATGCTGCTCCATCAGCCCATGTGACAATACTTGGATACACTCCCTGGTGTTAACTAGTACTTCCACAATGCATCTGTAGAGCTGCACACATTGGTTGTAGGTGACCTCTCTGCTGACTGCAATATTAAGTGTGTACCTGGAGTCTACCTTTCCTCTGGATGCCTGTTCCGTGCTACAGACCATATTATACAATTTGCTGTCCTGTGAATACACACATGAGAGGTATTCCTGGTGTGTAATGTGACAGTCCATATCCAAGTCCTGCATGGTCATAAAGGGAGGTACAGCCGTCTGAACACACCACAATCACACATACATATGTGGCCACACACACAAACACACACATGCACACACGCATCCTACATGCATCTACCTCCCTCACGTTCAGCAGAGTGACACTGCATGCAACCTAAATAATCACCAAGAGGAATGCACACACATACAGGTGAGGTTGCACATTGATCATACACACAGTCACCCTATTACCCATCTGCCAACATGCAGAACATATGGTACAGAACAGCATTCAGTTCAGCTATAGTCAATCCATGCTAGCAACAGTATACATGTGTGTGATGTTTGTGCTGTGTCACTAGGTGATGCCCCTTCCCCTGGATACCTCTGCACCGATGTACACAGTATTGCTGTGCACCTGTTCTGCACCCTGCCATGTACTGTTTGCCACAATTCACAGGTGTACAACCCATTGTGGAATGTGTAGCACTGTGTCAGTTATGTCAGCTTTACTTCTCACAACCCCTATGTTTTTCAGCAACACATACCTGGGATGATATGTGGACAGTTGTCATTGGTGAATGCCTGATGCCTGATGTACAGCTGTCAACATAAATAAACCATGTATGAGCACTGCAGTAGTCTTACACTGAGAACCATCAGTGCATACCATGGCTATGGGGGGCAGGGTGTGCACACCTTTATTTATTTCACACACACAATCATGATCTGCCATGGGACCACATCACTGCATATCTTAGCAGTACACGAGCCTGGCATGTCACATATGTCCTGTACTTTCACATACAGTGTCTACAGATGGTGTTAGGTGTGCAGCTGCTGACCACAATGCATACACAACATGTGGACATACATGTGCACACCCCTATCATGACGGTTTGTCACACCTCTTGTTGTGTGTACTACAGCAGCCATTGCTCCTGGCAGGGGTATACCAGCCTGGGCTATGTGCATTTGCCAGTGTATGTTCAGTCTGCCCTACACATGTTCCCCTATTCTGCATGATTGCAAGGTCTACTCATGTGCACATCCCATGATGTTCACACACTGCCATCACTATTGCTGTGTGTGTAGGGTTATGGCTGCCACAGGTCCTGACCCTGCCTATGTACAGAGAGAGCCATTCCTACCATCCTTAGTTTCCCAGCTGCAGTGCACTGGTGTGTCATACTGTGACCCCCCCTCTTTCTGCTCTTATGCAGATGCATGACAAGTAAGCCCTACACATGTGTGTTACTTTGCAGTGTCCCATACACTGAACACCACATGTTGCTGCTTAGAGCCAAATGATAATGTGGAGTACTGTAATGCCTTATGCCATAGTGAAACTCTGCAGCAGTTGCCATTGTCCTGCAGGTATATACAATGCTTTTGCACTGTATATGGGTGTTGTTCAGAACATGTCAGTACAGTAGACCATGTCTACCACCAGTAAGTTACTCCCTGTGTACACATTCCACAATGACAGGATGTTAGCATGCAGCTGTCTGACAGACCCTTCCAATACCCCTGTCATTCTCTCCCCTGTGAGATCGTGCATTTCACAGCAACAATACATGCACATGTACAGCATGCATTCAGGGTAGGTGTGTTAGATGTGTGCATGGCATATACCATCACCATTACATACTTGTTGTGTTGGCAAACATCTACATAAAACATACTGACCAGCTACAGGCTGCTGCCTTGTTGTTATCCCGAAGGGACCTACATAAGAGGGTGAGAGAAGAAATGCTACAGGTTGGGTGCAGTATTACAATACAGCAACGGTACATTCCCACAATACTACCAAACCTGGACATCTGCTTATCACTACACTGCAGCAACACAATATATCTGTGACATGTCAGATATGCATGATCTACCTGTACCAATGGGGATGTTTACACAACAGTGGTCTACTGATGTGCTCTGTGTCCTTACCTGCATGCTCCTCAGCCATTGTGTGGGTGACACCCACCTCCCTGATGTACGGCAGTTGTTGTAGACTGTTGGGATGGGCAGGTACCACGAGGCTGGCCAGAAGCTCCTCCACACATGTCGGGGGGGGTGATGGCATGCCCCCCCTGTGGCAAGGTGATCCCCCCAGACTTCAGCAGCACGGCACCGGACATGGCGAAGCAGGTCACTGCAATGATGCCGAACCTGCTCATATGTGCAATTGTGATGTCCGACATCATTGACCCTGTAGAGTATGTTGTTTCACAGGGCAGACCACTCCTGCAGCTCATTTGAATTCCTGCCAAATAGCACAGTATAGTGCTGGATCATGTATGTGAACAATATCTAATTTTCTTCATTTGAGAATGTGGGCAAACGTACATCTGCCATAGGGTTTGTAAAACATAAAGATGTAAACAGGTCTGAGCAACTCATATAGTAAGGTTACCACAGTTCTTAATACACATCTCTGTCACCCCCCCCCCCCCACCATATCAGCTTCAACAGACTGTACACACAACTCATTAGTTATGGCTACAGCTTAACTAGCAGTTGGACAGATATTGTATTGTACCACAAATTCTATGTGATTGTAGCCATGTCCCCTGTGTGGATACTGTCATTGCTGGCCTGTTACACACTGTTCACATGCATGCCATTGTCAGGGCTACTATAGTTACATGTATGCCAGTGGCATGACTGATCTGTGATTGCTGCACATCTGTCAGTCTGTGTTATGGGGATATCTGTGCATGGTGTTTGACATGTATCAGGATTGTCTAGACTATTACTACCGCCATATGTTCTTTAACAGTGACACAATAACATGTATATGTTCTATTGGCCAGCAGATCCATCTCTCCACAACCATCTGCCCATGATACCTGGCCACATCACATGTGTGTCCCAACATGGAGCCTCCTCATGTACTGTTACAGCAATACCAGCAAGTGGATCCTCCCAGAGCATGTTGTCCCCCCCCCCAGGGCACACAGACATGTTCCTGTCCCCTGGGCTCAGTTCTAGGATCTGTGCCATACCGGCCTCCACAGACACATGAGGGATGTACTACATCAGTCTGAAGGACACAGTACACATTCACAGGGCCAACATGCTCGTCCTGCTCAGCCTCCAGACCAGGCACCTTAAGGACGTGGACTGCTGTTGTAAGTAGCATTGGGTAGGAGGAGTGTTCCCATTGTGGCTATTTTGGGCCGATGGGGCATTCACATCACAGAACACACACACCATCCATGGTGTTTAGCCACCACATGTGTCACATACCACCCCTGTAGACTGTCCTCTATATCTACCACTCCTGACCACCTCCACATGTGTAGCTGCCATACTTCTCCATATTCCCATTGCATACTTCACAGATGGGGGCTATGTGGTGCCAACAAAGGAATAACATGTGACATACCCCTCAATGGTGCACACACTGCCAGCTGTAGATATCTGTGTGTATTGCTATGTTGCTATGTGTACTGCTGCCTCGCACATAGCACGCATCACTGTGGTAGTAATATAGGGGACATGTCTGTACAGACATATATGTTTGTGTGTGTGTTTGTAGTTATATAGACATGTGCATATAGGTATATATCGATATATGTGTAAATATATGTGATGTATATATGTGCACATATATATATATATATATATATATATATATATATATATATATATATATATACACATGGGTATATAAATATATATCTGTATATATTACGTATGTGACATATGTACACATATGCATACCTTTATGTGGGGTACATTCAGACATCAGCTCCACAAACTCACCACACCTTCCTGCACAGCTGCAGTGTTCTGCCTTGCTACAACACAGACAGGTTCTACATATGCAATTGGCCTAACATTAGTGGGGTATATGTAGACGCCTATTGCAGGTAACCATGTTACACACACCTATGGCACCCCGGCATGCTACAATACAGATTCACCTGAGTATCCTGCAACTGATGGCCTGTGTCTGCCACATGGCCATCATAATATGACTGTTTGTAAGCTTCTGAGTGACCAGTCCTCTCTGTGTTGGACGGACGCCTTCTAGCTTACATTTGTTTCAATAGAACTAGCCAGTTTTTCAGTTGTAACACTCAAGTCTGTTTTCTTGAGCTCAGCAGTTGTTCACAACTTGATTTAAGCACTAATTAAGCTACCAATTACTACAGCACTCAACTTTCCTCACTTGTCTTGATGAACACAGTTTTTAGTACTTAATAAATAGGCACATATCCAGGCATGTGTAAGGGTCAAGTCCCAGTGTTTTCTCCTGTCTACCTGCTGAATCTGGCCATCTTGGGGCAATGCAGTTATTGCCTCATGTACACAGACAACCCTCTCCTCCTACCACCCAACAATACAATGTGCGAGAGATGCAGTTATATAGCCAAACTGGAATCAAAGCTCTCTGTACCCAAGACTGGACTAGACAGTCAAGAGGAGAAAGTAAACACTTGTACCACACCACACTCACCACATAGTCCCTGACAACCTACACCACCAAAACACACACATAGAAACACAAACACACACCTACATTCGATAAGGCTATGAGTAAACACCTGCCCAAGCAACATGGACCTCCAAAACAGAAACGCAAGCAACCTCCACCACCCAACACAACCCAAATGACACACAGTCCACAAAGCCAGTGTGCCACTCAATCACAGCACATAAGGCATAACAACAAACCCAACACTCCAGTCATAGCTGATTCTGTAGTCAGGCACACTGATGTTCCACTCACCAGGCTACACAAGGAGAAAGTTACTGTCAGCTGCCTGTATGGTGCCAGGAACCAACACATAATGCATGCACTCAGGTCACTCCACAACAAGTACAAATATGACTCTGTCATTCTCCATGTGTGTGTGAATGACCTGAGACGTACCTCCCTGGACTACATGATAAGGGACATAGAGGAGCTGTCCAATCTTGTAGCCCAGGCAGGTATGACACTAGCCCTGTGCAGCATCTTGCCATCACCCAGAATGATACTACGGTACAATGACAAAATGATTAGCATCAACAATTGGCTAAGCTTCTTGTGTCATTCTAAGGGGATCCAGTATCTGTCTGCCTAGAATAACATGATGGACAAACCACAATGCTTTGCCATAGATAGCCTGCACCTATCACCCCTAGGATTCCCGGTAGTGGTTAAGGCTATCGACACCTTTATAGTGCCTTTCTTAGGCAAGGTTCAAATGACAAATTCACCACCATAACAGGTACAAGCAAGCAAAATCTGAGGGTATTGCTACTCAATGCTAGTAGTCTACACTTCAAAATGCACTCACTCGAGGCACTCCTTAGAATGGAGAACATTGACATCTGTGCAGTGACAGAGACCTGGTTCAAGGATCCAGAGAGTACCCCTGCATTACCAGGCTCTAATTCATACCATACCTTTTGGCCACCTAACCTGGACCAAAACACTTAAGGCAGAGGTGTGTCCATATTCATTGAGGATATCCACACCTCCAGGCTAGTTGCTCAGCATAATGCATCCGAGATTATCCAAGTGCAACTAACTCTGGGCAAGGCTGCAATCCAAATTGTAGCTTGCTACAGATCACCCACTAAGGCCCAGGATTTCCACTCCTCATTTCTTGATACAGTGGGAAATATTAGGGTACAACCTAACACCCTAATAATGGGCGATTTCAAGTACCCCACCATTAACTGTGAAAAGTAGTCATGTACCAAATCTTGTGCTCATCGTTTTCTGGAATTCATCAATTCCAATGCCTTGGATCAACTTAGCCACACCCACACCAGGGACAGCTAAATCCTAGACCTGGTCATTACTAACATGCTAAACTGCTGCTCTACACCACAGGTCAATTCCTCATTGGTCACATCTGAATACAAGCCCCCAACTCCCATTAGGGAATCCACCGTTAATACTTTCTCCAAAGCCAACTTCACACTTCTTAAGACAAATGTGGGAAACTTCCCGACACCCATGCTGACAGACAATAGAGGTATGACTGCTGAAACCTACACAAATGCACTTTATAAGCACTTACACCAGTACATGGATCATGCAGTCCCTAACAGAACAAAGATGCTATCCTCCAATGAAATGGAAGCCAATCTGGTGGTCCCCTGCCATAAACAAACTCTACAACAGAAGAAATACACTGTTGCAAAACAGAGTAAAACCCCATGATTGGAGGAAGTCCCTGGTCAGCCTCAGTAAGAAGCTTGGATCCCTTGGTCCTCCAAAGCTAGCTACATAAACAAAATCGCCACTGACTCTGAGGACAACCACAAAGCATTCTATAGCTATGTCAAGACTCTCAACATCAACACTCACATCTGCTCTGTCTTATAGCACACTTGCACTAAATCTACAGAACCCACTGATATTGCTAACATCCTGGCAGATAGGTTCAGTGCTGACTTTACCCCCCTCTCATGCCCTAAGGGGCCCATCTCTATACCAGAGGAATGCAAAGTTCCTGTACTCATGGCTGCACATGGAAGCACACTCTCCAAAGGCAAGAACACAACATCCATGGCAATTGACAACATCCCAGGCTGCGTTCTACTTGAACTACAAAACGAACTGGCACACCACCTAAGTACCATGTTCAATCATAGGCTCATCTCAGACTATCTGCCCACTGAATGGCGCAAAGCAACGGTTATCCCACTCCACAAAGGGGGAGCCACCACAGACCACAGGACCTACCACCCCATTAACCTGATGAGCATGGTCTGCAAGGCTATAGAACGTATCGTTATGGAACTTATAGACAATGACATTGGTAATCTCCAAACTCTGGGCCTCACCCAGTTTGGTTTGGTAAAAGGCAGATCATGTCTCCTACACCTGATAGGCTTCTTGGAAGCAGTCAACAAAGCTGTAGATGGGGGTAAGGTGGTTCACACAGCCTATCTTGATCTCACCAAGCCATTCGACATGATCCCCCACTCTGGAATTTTATAGAAACTCACTAAACTAGGTATACATCAGTATGTGACAAGATGGGTTGCCAGCTGGCTCACTGACAGAACCCACACTGTGAAGGTAGCAGACTCCAAGCCCAACATCAAACCAGTAACAAGTGGAGTACCACAGGGTTCAGTGCTGGGTGCTCTCCTGTTTGGTATCTACTTCTCTGATGTACATGCTAACACAGAAGGTCTTTGGCTAACAAAGTTCGCAGATGACTGCAGACTAGGAGCCATACTCAACACTCCAGACAATGTGGACATCCTACAAAAGGGCCTCGCTGGGACAGATGGCTGGTGTCAAAGCTGTGGGCTGAAGCTGAAGGCCAGCAAGTGCATTGTCATCCCTTTTGGTGTGAACTCTGTACCCATGAACTAACACATAGGCAGTAATCAACTTAACACCAAAAGTGTGATAAGAGACCTTTGGACACAGGTGGACAGTAGTCTCTCCTTTAATAATGATATCGCCAGAGTAGTCAGGAAATCCTTCTACGTGGCACACCTCATCACAAAGGGTTTCTCATCCAGGGAAAATAGGTCATTGTTCCACTCTAGTCGTCACTCATTAGACCCATTATAGAGTACAATGCCCCTATTGGTATGCACCTCACAAGACATGTACAATAGCTGGAAAGGCCACACAACTACCTCACATAGAGGATTACCAACCTCAAACAGATGCCCTATACACACCGTGTCATAAAACTGCGGATTTACTTTGTCACATATCGCCTACTCAGAGGCGATTGCTGCCTAACATATACAGCTATGTCACACCCAGAGCTTTTGGACATGCTACACTTAAAGTTATCCCAATCCCTCTGAGCTGCATGTTGTACAGACCTACACCTTCTCACCACAATAAACAACACTTGCTGGAGGGATACATTCCGGTCCCAGATACTTTCCATACTGTGGAACTAACTACCTATCTATATCAAACAAAGCTCCTCAGTAGCACTCTTCAAGACAAATCTGGAAGACTGGCAGGGAGATAGGGATTTCACACCAGGGATCACTTCTGTGGCTCTGCTCGACAGTGGCACATGAAATTAAAGTTCTTGGGTGGCAAAAGCCAGGGTAACTTTTGGCTAGGCTTCTATAGGCCTTAAGGCCAATAGCCTAGTACCTACCTCCAAATCTGTGCACCTATGATAGCATCACGTGTACCACCAGCTATTGGCCATGTAATATACATGCTTCCAATTACACAACACACACTATGATGGCTTACATCCTATCTGTCAGTGCTGACCTGCACAGTTAAGGGCTATGGCCCACTACCCACAGGGACAGACACTACTGTCCATCACAGTTGCTCAGTTGAACATCATCACAACAGCACATGATGGCACATATAGCTATTTCAAATGTATCTATCCCATTATGATGGACCAGGTACTATTACATATATATGTACTTCACATACCTCTTGTTGGACAGATGTCTAGTTGAATAGCAGCTGGATAACTGGCTGTGACTTAAGCTTTTAATTTGCAGAGCTTTTCTTTTGGTTCTCTCTCTCTCTCTCTCTCTCTATTGCATCCTGGCTTTAGTAGGTGATACACATGATCAGGTGATGGCCTCTCCACCAATCAGTGTCCTCCACTTGCTAACTGCATGCAGCTTGCTGTGTACTACTTCCAATTACCACTGTCATGGCAACCAGCTACTATAAATCCCTACATCATGTGGGCGTGGTCCCTTTACCTTTCCTGTATGATGGACATCCTCCTGTGTGTGGGCATCAGTGTTACATACGGCAGGTAGCAATATCTCTGACAGGAGGACCAGCATACTCAGGCCAGCTACATATTTTTAGGTGTTTCCAGAACTATAGACAGAGTGTGAGTAGAGTTCTGTTATCCTTTGTATAGTACTGGTGTTACAGGGTGTGTGTGTACATATTAGTTTACCTTGGAATGCAGTCTGTCTGCATAGCTCTCAACTGTGAGCCTATCCTCTTGGTGGCCAGAGCTGTGCCTATCATGTTTTGTTTGTCCACCGCACAGGTCCTGTGTCAGATATTTTACTGGCAGTGTGTGTGTGATGAGTGCTATCAGTACAAGGCTACATCCACTGAACTTTCTAACATAAATCCCCTGACTAAGGGTATGTTGCAGACTATCCTGTAACACCAGTGACTTGCTGAGTGCATGGCAACAGTTGTCCAGATATGGGCCTGTGTTCCAGCCTCTGTCCTACACCTACATACCAAGCTTTGTGTGGGTATCAGGGGTGAGCTGACTTAAGGTAGCTGGATGTACAGTACCATACACTTCACCTATATTTGCATTACGCACATTAAGTGGGTTGATGCAGGCCTACTGCCTCCTGCCATAGAGAGTATTCTATTTGTCAGTGGGCTTGTGATGGTGTTGGTTATGGCTTGTTATGTAACAGTTACATCCCATTTGGTCAGCTGACATCTTTACCACCTATTGAATCTGTACAGAGTGTACATGGGCTGCTGAACTGTACACCTGCATTACTTACTATTCATTGTTTGGTATCCTGGGGCCCAGTCTGTCTTTACTATTGTCACATCTGCAGGGCTTGGCATGAACAGCAACAGTTGTGGTCCTTTCCAGAATACTGTATTAGTATACCTGTTTCACATTTGCATTACCCTGTTTATATGGATGTCAGTGTCTGAACAGCTATATGACATGGCATCTAGAACTGTTATAGTACACAAATAAAGGTTTTCCATTTATACAAACCTGTGTGTGGTGTTTTTCCTATAACCTCTCTGTGGGTATATGTTGCAGGCAACAATTGTCATTTGTATAGGTGGCCCACACAGTGTCCAGGTGTTCAGGTGTTAACTGTAGGCATAGTGATTGTTCCATATTGTGTGCACCTTCTACATATGTATCTTAATGTACATATCTCTGAGTGTGTATGTGTAGTCACATGTATATCTATATGTACAAAATATATATATAACTATATTGTGTCTGTATATATTTATCCTGGGGTTGTTGATAGCTTCCACATTTTACATTTCCTATGGGAGCCAGTCTGTACTGCATGATATGTTAGCATTACCAGCCTGACATCATATATATATATATATATATATATATATATATATATATATATATATATATATATATATAGCTACCTATATAGAGATATATAAAGATATGAGTGTAGATGTAGGCATTTGCATGTATATATATTCATATATATATATATATATATATATATATATATATATATATATATATATATGTCTACATATATCGATATGTTGCATGTATTTAGATATTACATTATTTACAAATACACATACATATACCTAATTAACTACATTTCCTATACTGTTGAATGACTGTGCTGGATGATATGCTTGTGATAACATCAGATTTATGTATATCTGCCATGGCTTAGTGGTAAATCACATTGGCTGTGGCCTGCAGGGTCCAGGGTTTGAGCCATGCTGAGGCCATTTATTTTGTTGTTGGGCAGAACAAGGGCCATTGGATACAGAGTGATTAAGGCACTTTTATGCAGTTGTAAGCAGGTTTGAGCGGGTTTGCGTGACGGTAAGCACTGCTAACCTCCAGTTACAGTTTCTTACACTCAGTTAGCTTCTACTTTGCTTAATCTGTGTAGGCAATGCTTACCCCCATGCAAATGCACTTAAATAAGCTTATTACTGCTTATTTGTGCTTATACCTGCTTACTAGTGCCTTATTCATTATGACACTGACACTTCACGTGCATTTAATGCAGTACTCCAGTTCACATTTAAATGTTATTATATAGGTTATACAGCAATAAGTTGTTAAAATATGTTCATATACAGATTTCACATGGAAAATGATATGTGCTGCAGTGGGACTCGAACCAGGAATGCCTGTTCGTTAGGCGGATGCTCTAACCACTACACTATTGCTGTGCTGCACATTTGTATATATATTCCTTGTTATCCTCTTCAGCCTTTTCATATGCTTTAACCGTAGCTAAGCGATGGGCAAACCCACGCACCTACGGTTAGCTGTACTCGGGGTTTTAAAAAAAAATAAATAAAAGGGTTTCTGCATTTTATTTAAATTTACTGTTGCTGTTGCACACATGGGGACTGTTGGTGGGGATATGCGGACATCTATGAGCGGTCTCGCTCATTTATTTACGCATTCTTTTGTTCTACTTTGCAGGGGCGTGTTTATTCTGAGAGCTCTGCTCTCAGACATGCCCCTCCACTCGTCCACGCTCCGTGTAGCATTAGGAGTTCAGGCAGCGCACCTTCATTAATATGCATAGCGTACTGCCATCCTCCTCTTAAATTGCTGCTTCCGTGCAAGACTAGATTAGTCCTGCATGGAAGATTAGTAAATCTGGGGGAAAGTGGATGATTTAGAAGTGATAAAAGGGAAGTATTTTTTTCACAAAAAATATGGTGGATGATTTGGAGGTCTCCCTGAGGAAACTCAAAAGTTAAAACTATTGCAAAATTCAGGAAAGCAACAGACAAATATGAGATAATTTTTCAGAAGGGGGTAGCCAAAATAAACTGTTTGACTAGGATTGGCGGCTTATATGCATTTGATATGGACATGAGCAGTGTAGGTTGCAAGCGGCCCTTTATCTGTCAAAAGAAAGTATTTGTGTTACTCAAAAGAGACAGATAAACTTATGAAAAGGAAATATTTTGTTTAGATTCTATTAAATCACTAATGTTAGTGAAGAAGAACACAGTACTAAACAGGGCCATGCAACTGAGAATTGAAAAACATAGTATTTCGAATGTACTCTCTTTTTTAATCTATTCACTATATTATAATTATTATTATTATTATTATTATTATTATTATTATTATTATTATGTGAATCGTTTTGTGGTGTAATCAAATGTGACTGGTGTTTTATAATCTCACCATCAACTGTCTGTATTTGGACAGCACCCACTATCCATATAACCATATTTTTCTGTGTGTTGTTTTGGCTTTTCAGTACATCATTTTTTTTTTCTTTTCCCATCTCCCACTACAGTAACTTATGTCTGTGGCAACTGTAGACAAATGCTTCCATCTGCAGGCCAATAATATAAAGGGAAGGCCAGCAGAAATCATGCTACATGAAGCTAGTATATGAAGACCCATAAGGAAAAGCAACTCTGCACTTCAAATGCTTCCATCTGCAGGCCAATAATATAAGGGGAAGGCCAGCAGAAATCACACTACATGAAGCTAGTATATGAAGACCCATAAGAAAAAGCAACTCTGTACTTCTGTATTTGAATCTATGTTCTATCAAATTCTTTCATATTCTGATGCATTTTATTCTATTCTGTTGTGCTGTGTTCTCCATACTGATTGCAGGAATTTGACCTGGCAAATACAGTAATGTTTATAAAGGTTCCAAAGTACAGAAAAATATTGTGTGAAAAACAGAAGTGAAGCATATTTTATAGTATGTTACTAGAAAGCCATAAACTAGAATCTTGACCGCTATAATTGTACTAGTTAACCTGAGGAACAGTAATCTCCTTCAGAAAACACTTAACATAATTTGTCACTTCATTAATTAAACACATTTCAGCACACACCAACATAACTGTTTTTCACTAATGCATTCCATTGTGATCTTAGGACTACCCTCCTGTTTTTAGCATGATTTATAAGCTGCTTTTAAATTTATGCCCTGCCATTGCTCAACTCCTCACATTTAAAAATAACTTCTACTCCCTGTGGAATGCTAGGAACATTATCACCCATCACATTAAACAGTACTGAGAAGGCCTTCATAAATTTACACTAGCCATCTGTGCCTGCCTTCCATGTATTATATGTATTAACTCCAAATTACTTGTTTTAAATTGTCACCAACAGCACACTTTAGCAATCCAGTACAATGTCAGTGCTTCACCAAGCCTCCATAGCAGCTGTCCCACTATAGCTGTGCTATGTATTAGGTACAGTACAATTTCCTTCAGCACAAAGTAAACTACTGTAAGTAAACTGTAGTATAAAACTGGTTTTCCTATGTCTTCAGTATCTGCAAAACTGTTATCATTTACCTTTAATATGCAGTTATTACCTCTGACTTTGTGCAAATATTTGTAAATTCTGCTTTGTGGTTGCTTTAACCATTTGTAATTCTGTTTATCTATGATAAAAAATTGTACAAATCTGTAATTATTGCTTGCTCTCTCTCTCTCTCTCTACATGCATATTTCAGTTTGTATAAGATTTTCTTAAAATTTTTCTTTATCATTGCATATACCCAATATTTTAAGTTGTATGCCTGAAATGGTAATCTGACCTTAAAATAAATAAACACAAGTCTGTTTCATCTATTTTTTTTTCTATTTATTAGATGAGGCAAATACAATTAGTAATGTCTCATGCTATGTATCCCTTCCCTATACTGGATCATGGCATTTATTATACGCATTAATGTACTTATTATTAAACAAGAAGGTATTAGCGGGGGTCATGTTACTGAAATAACTAATCAGCCCCTGGGGTTGTAAAGATCCATGAAGATTGTCCCAGGGGTTGACAAACTTGCATATTAACATAATTCCTGGGGATACCTTATTATTGTTAGTATAATGGGCTTGTATTTCAGTTCTTTTTTTCATAATAGTATAGTTTAATCATTTTTATAAACTTTATTGGGTTTGTATTTATGTTGCGTAGTTTTCTAGTGTAACACTGCGGTGGTGGTGCTGCAGTAGCATTGTCGCCTCACAGTATGACGTTGTCCTGTTCGATTCACAGCTAGAGCGTCTTCTGTGTGGAGACATGCGTGAATGGGCGTAACTTCGTTGAAGGTTGTGCGTCAGAGCTGGCAACTCGACACGTAAAAATCTACTGCCAATCATTAGCGGACCGGAGTTCCGCTGTGGCGACCTCTAACCGGGAAAAGCCGAAAGACAACACAGTTTTCTAGTGTAACCATTTTAACAAATTGTAGAGATTTGTATAAAATAATTACCACAGGATGCTTTCTGGCTGACATGGTTAGTTGTCCAGAAAATTTTGGTATGAATGCTGGGTTGTTTTTTTTTCTTTACAAAATAAGCTTTAACAGGTCTTTGTGCATTGTGTGATGTCCACTTAAGATAAACTAAACCTTCATCTCTAGCTAAGGGGGGGGGTATGGGCTTGTGGTACTAGCTCTAGTTATAAGCTATACCATTCTTTAGCAGAGAAAAAATACAAACAGCGGTATCAGATGTCCTTAAACATACAATGGTTTTGAATATACATATCAGCATCTTCAAACTTTGTGTTCCTCCATCATGGAGATCCTACACACACACATATATATATATATATATATATATATATATATATATATATATATATATATATATATATATATATATATATCTACTCTCCAAAATTAAAGAAGGTCAAATAAGACATAAATACTTTCTAAAAAAATGAATCTCCTCTTTCAAAATGTATAACTCATGTAAGTTATACTTCTCATTCTATCAAGTCTTAAGTTTGTTTATGAAAATTACATTATGTATATATGTAGTTACTCATTCTGTTCAAAAAGTGATTAAGAGATAGGTCACAAAGCCAGAGGAAGCGGAATATTTACAAACAAAAACAAGGTCTCAGAGGAGGGGAAGCTTGTTTATTTATTTAATTTATGCCAGGATGTTGACTTCTTCACTTTTAAAATGGCAACATTCTCTTTTATTTTTAGTACTATATTTCATTTATTTGGCACAGCTTGGCCTGGATTAGTGGAGATGCACTGCCTGCCTGAGTAAAGCATGCACCTGTTTGTACTGATGTACTGCAGTGCAAAGCACTTGTAATATATATATATATATATATATATATATATATATATATATATATATATATACATACAGAGAGAGAGAGAGGCAGAGAGAGAGACATTCTTTGTAGCTGATCATCTAGCTGTGCTCCAATACCACAATTAGAACAAGGCAAAAAAGTTGTAAGTCATATGAAACAAGACCGTGGCAACTTACCAGCTAGCATGGATCCCACAATACCTGAAGGTAGCAGATAGTGTGAGCTGATGAGATGGAGCAGGCTGTCAGCCAGTGCCGCATAGTACTAGCCTGAAGCACATTATAAGTATCTACTTATCATGTGTCCAGTTACTTAGATGCTTACTGGTTCCGAGAAAAAGGAGGAAAGACCAATATAGGGCAATTGGAAATTGGGTAATATGGAGGCAGAGGTGCATGCAAAAGGAAAGGATAAATGGCAAGCAGATGGAGAAGGCAAGGCATGTTTCTTGAGGTGATAAGTACCTTTTTATTAATATAGGCAAAGAGAGAATGGATGATGGGAACAGATGCATAGCTGTACAGAGAAAATAAAGATAGCCTGTGGGGGGCACACAAATACAAAACAGTAGAGACAAACCTTGGTGGCCTTGCACATGCTATGAAAGGGTGATATAAGCTTGACAGAGAGAAACAGAGGGTGGTCAAATGGTCATAGAAAGGAGTGGATAGTGCATTAGAGATGTGTTGAGGCACAACAGAATGGGGCTGCACATGGATGAGGATAGTGTGAGTTATCCTCTCCCAACTAACCCAGAGGGATGGTATTTTGACTCAGAAGATAGTCCAAATGGATCAGGGAGCCCAGTGACAAGGCCACACCTTCCTGGGGTAACCTTATGATAGTCACATGCCAATTGAGCATATCTGATGTGCACTGTAAGAGAGGCATGGTGGTGGCTATCCAGCAGGCCATTGCACCATCCACTGTCTCGAACACCTCTTGCCACACTGAATGCTGGGCCACAGCAGACAACTAAGTTGGGCTATCTGCCTTGGAGAAGCCAGAACCCCTCCCCCAGTGAGGCACTTTTGGCGCTCTCTTCTTCAGCAGCCATAGAGGAATGGGCTGCCTATGTCTGATGCTCCTGTGGCTCCTCAGCTTTATGACCTGCAGTAGGGAGACACAATGGGAAGGATAACATTACCAAAGTTACCCTACAATTAGCACAGTAATATAGTATAACGTGGAAGGTACATGCCACACTAACATCATTGAGCTGCAAGTCTCAGCTGCCTCCTGCAACAAGGCTGGCCTCCCACTCTGCCCATGCTCAAAGACACAAAGGACAAAACAGTTTTCTCATACAGGTGTAGATGAGCTATTGACATCAGGGCAAAGCTACACTTCTATATGGGCATGCATGATAGTAGAGACCTCAGCGTTTCCCTGCATCTTCACAACTAAGATACAGCCTCACATGTATGTACAAGGTAGCAGAAGACTCGTATGATGCCCACAGTTTACAGTTTCCTACAATATGCAGCAGTGCCAAGACAGCAAATTGAACCCAGATAGTGCCAGCAACCACAAGTTCCTTCAGTGCTCGTCCAAAGGTAAACATAGCAAGAATCCCAGCATTGGGCACATGTAGAAATACTTAGCGGTTTCACAAAGATGGAATACAGACCACTTTTGTTCAACATGTGTGTTTCATCTGATAGAAAAGCAACATGTAAAGCTCCATAAAAGAATCTCCTCAGTAGCCTATCTGGTATGTCCTGATGAATGGCAGAAGAAATAGCCTTTATTAGGAGTACAATTCTGAATGATAGACAAAATAAAGTTAAAAATAACACTTTGAAAAACAGTAGCCACTTCAAATGCTGACCATATTATTTGGATCTTTCCCACTTAACCTTCACTTCATACTGCTGGAATCCTTAGGGTGACAGTACTGGAGGTTATATTAGTAGTGTTTGCGTTAGTCATCTCAGATGTCAGTAGTCTCACTAAGCAGCTCAGCAAGGTCATAGCATGTATCTACCTTATGAAATGGACCTGATAGTGTCCCAGCAATTGTTCCCTGAACTGAATATGTAGCAAGAGAAGCATAATCTTGCTCTCCTTTGCATACCAGACAGGCTCCGTCTGAGGGGTGATAGCATCAGCAGCCATCCCTATGAATATCCTGTAAAACAAGATGGTGGCCTGGGAATCCTGTTGGAAATGAGAATTCTGTATTGCTCAGCCTAGAACACTTGTGAAACTCAGTGTCCATACATGTGCAGGCAGTGTTCATAAGCCCTCTCTCACTATGTATTGATAGCAGCACATTATGTCTCCTGTAAGTTTCATCAAAATACAGTGATTCGTAGTCGTACATGGGGCATAACCTCTTCTGTAGTATATAGCTAGAGCAGGACAAAGGGGCCAATTACCCCAGGTACAAAGTGTTGGAGGATGCAATCAGCCATCCCCAATCACTCATTAATGTATACTGGATTTTAAAAGTCAGTATTGCATTTGTGGTCAAACCTGAGTCCTGCAGTGCTCCATGAGGTAGTTTGCTACAGTTTAAAAGAGAAAAGATATGTTTCTTTAAAAACAAAAATGAGCACTATGGTGCTCCATGCAGGTTATAAACTGTAGCAGTCTGCTACAATTTCAAAGAAATAAAGATTTTCTTTTTTTTTTTTTTACAGTAAAATGAGAGGAAGAAGGAGCGGAGTGGGGCAGGGCACAGAAATGGGATCTAATTTGTTGTGGCAGAAGGGAGGTGTCATTTATCTGGCCTCCTAGTTGGTGTGCCAGTAGAAGAAGTGGACTTTTTTGCACTTCATGTTACCGGCACAGGGCACTGGTTGCACCAGCTATGCTTCTGCTCATCTGAATACATTTTGTGCAAACTGCAGTTTTACTTGTAGCTTAAGCAAATGGTCTGCCATTTTAAACATGAAACCATGCAAAAGAAAAATAAAGTAGCAGCAGCACCAGCCAAAGCAGTGTTTGTACAGACTTTTGCAGCAGGTACTGTATCTCATAGAGAAGAAGAAGAGCATTCAGAAGAAACATCATGAGGAGTTGCATACTGTTGTGCAGTACTGGGATAAGCGGCATATCTCTGGTGTCATGTACATGGGAGCTCTTGCCTTAGAACTGAGTATAGGTGTGTGATGTCCCTCCACTGGGTCAGTGATCAAGGAGCCTCAAGCCTTGCCACAGACACCAGTGGGAAACATTCACTGTGAGAAAAATGGACACACACAGTATTTCAGATGCCCATGGGGAATGCACACTCCAGTCCTTGGGATGGGCTTTCTCTTCAACCCCAAATAAGACTCCCCATTGACCAATGTAGAGCTGAGTCCTTAGCAGGGTGTTCCAGGCTAAGTCCTCCACCACTTTCTCTATGAAATCAGTGCTCTCAGTTTCCCTCTTCAAAGTAGGTGTCACACATACATACACTCTTTGAGATTTGATTTTCACATACACTCAACCCACTTGGGAAAGGCTGAAATGGCTTACCCACTCTGCCGCCTCAACCCAGACTATAAGCTAGATTTGCTGCCACCAGAACACCTGAAGCCATCTACTTTAAGGCTCTTACCAGGGCACCCAATTACACTTATTAAAATTAATACTTATAAAAATGGTAGTGTTTAACCAGGCAGCAGTACTTTCAGGAATGTGGAGCCACAGTGCCACTAAATAAATGCAAGTACTCTCAAAGGTTAAATATTTTCTAAATGACCAGCCACAATGAAAGTTTTAGATATATTTAATAATAAATAATAATAACAAAAAATACTGAATATGTATTTACAGTAAACACCAGAGTTTCAATCACAGGAAATATAAAAAAAAACAACACAAATGGAAAGACTCATACAGATACATAGATAAATATATTTAGTTAATCTCACTATATGTTTCTGACTGAAGAGTTACAGTTCCCTAGTTACTTACTAAAGCAAGACAAGATGAACACAGATGAGTGTCTTGTCAGGTCTGAACAACTGCACACCTCACATCTCTCAGTAGTATTCAAACACAATTTCAGTGCTGGCTACAGAATTACATCACATCTGGTCACCTGACTCTGTGGTTCCCACACTAGCCTCCTCACTAGAAAATGAGCCAGGATTTGGCACTGATGTGTCACAATTCACACACAGAACTTTAGCTAAAGTTTATTACAGCATCTGGAAACTGTAAAACAGTACCAAAACTTCCACCCTTCCTGCAGAAACTAACAAGCTGTTCTCTGGCAGCATTCAGAGCTGTGAGATAACATCTTTATGGCCTAAACCAAGTCATTTAATTTCATGCTATTTTTATTAAGGTTAGCTAGGCTAAGCTTAACCCCTTCTCTTCCAGTATCCTCTGTTAAAATATATACATTTAATCAGTTACAACAATACAGTCTGGCATACATATATATTTATTTTCTGTCCAGCAGGACCCACTATTGATACATTTTTAACACAAGCATCTGTACAAATCAGTTTGATATTTAAATGACATATAATTCTTTACAAAACTCCAGCTAGGTATGCTGACATATGTTACACATGCAGTACCCTACCTTCCCTGGCACAGCTGGCACTACCTCACACCATCACAAGGTGCACAAATTAATCTGTAATATAATGTCCTGATATATGCCTACATATAACCCATATGCAGAATTAGATTTATTCTTATATGAATGATTGTTTTCTTTTATTATAAAGCCTATTTATATTTGGGTTCCACCATAGAGGTTTATTTTTAATATCTGGGTTCCACAATAGTTTTTTCTAATTTGCATTATATTTACTTCAGAGGGAACAACTGCTTCTGTGCATCTGTTTACATGGAATTTTGCAGTAAAGGGTTCTGCATAGGCAGGGAGATGAATGAACTGGAAAGGAATGTTGAATTTAGCCAGGTCATAACTCAGTTAACCTTGGCATAATCTCTGCTGAGGTATCAGAATATGCTTCTGGCATCAGTCTTCAGGTGAATATGACTGATATGTCATCCAATTTGACCAGGGAGGGAGTTACAATTAGTAGGAACAGAACTGTCGTATTGGTGAAAAGCAAGTCCAGAATTTTATCATCCATAGTTGGGGAATATATGTTAGAGGATATATACATTTCCCAGTTAATGGAGGGATAGTTGAAGTCCCTTATGAGAATGGTGTTTGGCTTAATGCATAAAGACGTCATACTAGTTAGGTAGGAGTTATGGGTTGAGGAAAATATAGAGGGGTCCTATAGTTTGCTGTGATGTGATAAGGGGTCTCATTAATGGCAGGCTGGACATGGAGGAGCTCTAGATCATTATCTTGTCATAGTCACATTCATTCATCAGAAAGATGGAAGTTGGATATTAGGGAGTAGGCCAGTCTGCTGTTCCTTGGACTGTCTTATCCTCACCTCCTCAGCAGCTTGCATGCTACAGAGTTGCTGCTATCATGAAGTGTTCGCTAACTACTCTGCATACACAATGTCCCAAATAAGTGACTCACCACTATGCAGCATTACCATTCTAGGCTTCTTGCAGTGGGTAATACACCTGCACTTCTGCAGTTTTTGCCAGTGCAGCAATCTAAGGTACCTCCTTTCCCCTCCACATGGGCAAACCACTCACTGCCATCCTCCCCTGCCCAATTCCTCTAACACCAGTGACATTAAGATGAGCACCAGTTATATGGGACATTCGGGACTTTAGCCCTCTCTGCCATGGAACTGGGTAAAGGTCTGTGGTTTTGAGCAAAGAAAACACAAAGAAAATATTCCAAAAGCATTTGTTTGCAAAGGGTGATGCCTACTATACCCACTGACTTTATTTTTCTCACTCTGAGGTTCCTGCACCTCAGAGAAAAAGCTTTGAGCTAAATATAATGCAACACTGTCTTCTTTCTCTGGGAAGGTACAGTCTTGGAAATCAAAAACACACTAGAAAATGAGGAGCAAAACATTGTTACTATATGGACCAGGCAAACAGGAAGGAGAAATAACAGCACTGAGCAATGGAGTGCAGGTAAATTTGACTCGATCAATGCAGGACTGAGCAGATGACCTACACCTGAGCTGCAAGCATTGCATAATAATATTGCATAATGAAATTAAAAAGAATACCTGCAGATCGGATGTAGTCTTTTTTGTCTATTCTTCAGCATACGGGTGCAAGATCCAACCTCATATCTGGTTTTGGACACTTCTAAACTTTGGATCCAGTGCTCAGACTCCTCCCTTTACCTATAATCCCTGTGTAGCTACCTCAGATCTCATGTGCCACCATAAGCAATTGACGAATCTTTGGGTGCTCAGGAAGAGCTTATAAAACTAGTATTAAAATATACATTCATTTTTTTTCTATCATCAATCCCATCCTTTTGTAGTACTTTGTGCATATTGCTCTGCTCCCCTCTTTTCCTTTTTTCTTTCTTTTTCTTGCCTCTCACTGTTGATACAGGACTCTCTCTCTCTCTCTCTCTATATATATATATATATAAAACAGATATCTTCATTTTTTTCTTCCCCTTCTTCAGCCAAAAATGTATCAGACAAATCTAAAAAAAAATAGAAAGATTCAGACAAGGACAATGAAAATTGTGAAACTTCCAAGAAAGGGTCCCCAGATAAGACACCCTGGTCATCTCCAGCACTAAAAGTTTCCAGACCCTCAGAGCTAATACTCATTTTGAATCCTGTAATCATAGAATCCCATATGTCTCCTAGCTTCTCTCTGGTCCCTATCTCACCCAGGCTTTGATCTCCAATTTTGCTGGACAGACCACATTACTATTCCAGGCCACCCTCCTCTACCTTTTCTCTTAGGTCATCTAGGTCTACCAGGATCCTCACTGAAGCTGACATGGACAAGATGATGAGGATATTTCTTCAGACTTGTATCCTATTAGGGGTACTCCTGGCTCCAACCACTTTCAGAACTGAAGTAAATACTTCTTCCTCTCATTTTTTAGTGGCTCCTTCTCTGATCCAGCCTCTTGAATTGAATACAAGTTTCACCTAGGATAGATCTGCCTTGGAACCAAGACTCCATACATCCTTGACTCCTTTGACTTCTGTGATGAAGTTGGTTCTGATCCCATTTGGCTCCATCTAAATGGTGGAGCTGAACTGTTGGCATTGACTGACAGAGTAGGCCTGGACCCAAGGTCTTCAGGATCCATTCCTCCCTTTAGGAGCCTCACAGCTTGATAGTTTGGATCTAGCATCAATCCTGAAGCCCAGGCAAACAGTATCTAGGACTGAGCCACCTTCAGGAGTTTCAACTCCTGCAGCGGGGATCCCCAGATCCATGTTGAGCACAGCATTTCAGGCTTATGACAGAGTGCCGTCTCAACCCAGAGAGAGGGCGACCTTTTCAGAATCAGATCAAACCTTCCCTCAAAGGATTTCAAGTGGTCTGGAGCCTGTTTTTGTTGCCTTGTTGGGACAGAAAGGTTCTAGAAGCCTTGAGTCAGTCCTCATAGGAAAGTCCTCCCCAGAACAACTCGCAGAAGAAGTATACAGGAAACATAAGTGCAAAAGGAAGCATTTGGATTCCCCTGAGGAATCCCCTACCACTGACACTAACTTTGATGAAGGAAAGGGTTCTCCCAAATCCCCCCTTAAGGATATCTCATTCAGAGAGATACTCAAACTTCCCAGTCAAAAAAGGGGTTGTTCTTCCCAACTGCCTTCTCCAGAAGAGTCACTTTTCCTTGAGGCTTTTGGTTTTGGCCCTTCTACATCTTGGATAGTCCCCCCAGCTGATTAGATGATAGACCTGATCTGTACACAAGCATGGAAGGAGCTGGAATTTCCAGAGGTTTTTGACCAGAAAGCTTGCCAAATCTCTCCCAGGGACTTTGTCTGGGGAGTAAAGAAAAAAATCTATTGATTCATAGTTGGCTACCCTACAGTCCTTATCCAAATGTCGCTAAGCCCCTTACCTCCAATGCCACAGATCAACCCCTTCGGTCCCAAAGTTAAAGAGTTTATCTCAAGAAGTGAGAAAGATGGTAAATCCCTGTCTGCTGTGGGGAACAAATTCTCCACCCTTCAATGGACCTTCTCCAGAAACCAGATGGGGAGACAAGAGAATTTGGCTTCATAAATCTCATGGATTTATACCTGATACTTCCAGAGAAAGAGTCTCCTGAGGCAGAGTATCAAATTCTTATAATAGACACCACCCAAGGGGCAGAGGTGGCCTGCAAAGTCAAGACTTTTTCAGAGACTCGTTTCCAGCACTCCTGACTGGTCACCCAGCTGTTGCACTGTGGAGCAATCTGGAGGGACTTATCCCAACACCCTGGACAGCCATCACTCAAGGCAAATGGGTGCTTAGGATCACTACCAGAGGCTATTTTATTCCCTTTCATACCCTTCCTCCATCCCTGAAAAGATTTCCTGATTTCCCACCCTCATAAAGGATAGAAGCCTCTTTAGAAATAAGGAAGGTTTTTAAGAAATCGAGTCATCCAAGAGGTCCCTCCAGATCAGACAGGATCTAGAATTTATTCAAGGATTTTTAGTGGCATAGTAAAATGGAGACCTAAGACCAATTTTCTACCTACATTGCTTGAACAAGTTTGTCAAGCAAACAAAATTCCAGATTATCCTGGTACAGTCTATTGTTCCTCTACCAAGGAAAAACAGCTGGATATACTTGATGGATCTTTAGGATGCATACTACCACAAGAAAATGGACAGACACTCCAGGAAGTATCTTTGCTTCTGGCTGGAAACTAGTCATTTACAATTCAGAGATCTGTCCTTTGGTCTCACCACAGCTCCCCAGGTGTGTAACAAGTGTATGGCAGTGGTGGAAGTTCATCTACAACAACAGGGTTTCCAGGTATTCCCATATTTGGATGACTATCTCATCCCTGCCTTTGCCAGGAATCTACTCTTTCAAGCCAGAGACTCCTTGCTCCAGTTGTGCACAAACTTTGGAATTACAGTGAACTTAATAAAACCCAGCCACAACCAGTTCAGGCACTAGAGTTTATCAGAGCATTTGTGAACACAAAACTTCAGATAGCAAGGCTCCCCCAGATGAGTTCATAGGTTCATAGGTAGGTACTAGGCTGTCGGCCCTAGGGCCCATACAAGCCTAGCCAAAAAATGTACCCTGGCTTTCGCCACCCAAGAAAATTATTTTCCTGTGCCCCTGTCGAGCAGAGCCACAGAAGTGATCCCCGGGGTGAATTTCCCATTTCCCATCCAGTCATCAAGATTTTTCTTGAAGAGTGCTAATGAGGAGCTCTGTTTGACATAAATAGGTAGTTTGTTCCAGAGTATGGGAAGTCTCTGGGACAGGAATCTATCCCTCCAGCATGTTCTGTTTATTGTGGTGACAAGGTTAAGATCCCTAGAGCGTGTAGCTTGGAGGGATTGGGATTTCTTTAAGTGGAGCATGTCCAACAGCTCTGGGTCTGACATAGCTTTGTATGTTAGGCAGAGATCGCCCCTGAGTAGGTGATATGCGATGGAGTAAAGCTGTAGTTTTTTGAGACGGTCTGCATAGGGCATCTGTTTGAGGCCAGTAATACTCTTTGTGAGGTATTTCTGTGGTCTTTCCAGTTGTTGTAGCTGTCTTGTGAGGTACATACCAAAAGGGGCGTTGTACTCTATAATGGGTCTAATGAGTGATGAGTAGAGGGGAACAATGACCTCTTTTTTTCTGGATAAGAATCCTTTTGTGATGAGATGAGCCACGTAGAAGGATTTCCTGACCACTGTGGCGATGTGATTATCAAAGGAGAGACTACTGTCCACCTGTGTCCCAAGGTCTCTTATCACATTTTCGGCATTAAGTAGACTACCAGCTATGTGGTAGTTCATGGGTACAGAGTTTTTACTAAAGGGGATGACAATACACTTTTTGGCATTGAGCTTCAGGCCATGGCTTTGACATCAGGTATCTGTCTCAGTGAGGCCCTTTTGTAGTTTGTCCACATCGGTAGGAGTTTCAATTATGGCTCCTAGTTTGCAGTCATCTGCAAACTTTGTTAGCCAAAGACCTTCTGTGTTGGCCTGCACTTCAGAGAAGTAGATACCAAACAGGAGGGGACCCAGGACTGAACCCTGTGGTACTCCACTTGTCACTGGTCTGATGTCGGATTTGGAATCCGCTACTTTCACAGTGTGGGTTCTGTCCGTGAACCAGTTGGCAACCCATCTTGTGACATAGGGATTTATACCTAGTTTAGTGAACTTATCTATAATTCCAGAGTGGGGGATGGTGTCGAAAGCCTTGGCGAGATCTAGATAAGCTGTGTGAACCATTTTACCCTCATCAATCAGGTTTAGGAGACATGATCTGCCTTTTACAAATCCAAACTGAGTAGGGTCCAGAGTTTGGAGATTACCAATGTCTTTGTTTATGAGTTCCACGATGATACGTTCCATGGCCTTGCAGACCAGGCTCGTCAGGCTAATGGGGCGGTAGTTCCCGGGGTCCGTCGTGGCTCCCCCTTTGTGGAGTGGAATAACTGTCGCAGTCCACCATTCAGTGGGTACAAAGCCTGAGGTGAGGCTATGATTGAACATGGTACTTAGGTAGGGTGCCAGTTCATTCTGTAGTTCATGTAGAACGCAGCCTGGGATATTGTCAGGTCCCATGGATGCTGTGTTCTTGGCTTTGGAGAGTGTGTTTTTTACCTGTGCAGCCGTGATTATAGGAACTTTGCATTCTTCCGGTATAGAGATGGGCCCTCTAGGGGGTGAGAGCGGGGTAAAGTTAGCACTGAACCTATCTGCTAGGATGTTGGCAATATCAGTTGGTTCTGTATATTTAGTGCCATTATGCTGTAACTCAGAGCAGATCTGAGTGTTCCCATTTAGATTCTTGACATAGCTATAGAATACTTTGTGGTTGTCTTTAGAGTCAGTGGCAATTTTGTTTTCGTAATTAGCTTTGGAGGATTTTATGAGGGATCTCAGCTTTTTACTGAGGTTGACCAGGGAGTTCCTCCAGTCATGGGATTTTACTCTTTTTTGCAACAGTTTCTTTCTTCTGTTGTAGAGTTTGTTTATGGCAGAGGACCACCAGATTGGCTTCCTTTTTTTGGAGGATAACATCTTGGTTCTATTAGGGATAGCATGATCCATGCACTCGTGTAAGTGCTTATAAAGTGCATTTATGTAGGATTTGGCAGTCATACCTATTGTCCATCTGCATGGGTGTCATGAAGTTTGCCACTTCTGTCTTAAGAAGTGTGAAGTTGGCTTTTGAGAAGTTTTTTACGATGGTTTCCCTAATTGGGGCTGGGGGTGGGATGTGGATGTCTAGGCTGATTAGCTTGTGGTCGGATCTGACCAATGAGGAATTGACCTCTGGTGTGGAACACCGGTTTCCCATGTTGGTAATGACCAGGTCTAGGATATTGCTGCCCCTGGTGTAGGTGTGAATATGTTGATCCAAGGCGTTGAAATTTATGAATTCTAGAAAACATTGAGCAAAAGAGTTGGTACATGAGTAGTTTTCCCAGTTAATGGTGGGGTAGTTGAAATCGCCCATTATTAGGGTGTTGGGTTGTACCCTAATACTTTCCAGTGTATCAAGAAATGAGGAGTGTGAATCCTGGAGCATGGTGGGGGGTCTGTAGCAAGCTACAATTTGGATTGCGGTCTTGCCCAGAGTTAGTTGCACTTGGATAATCTCGGATGCATTATGCTGTGCAACTAGCCTGGAGGTGTGGATATCCTTAATGAATATGGACACGCCTCCGCCTTTAGTGCTTCTTTCTGGGTTAGGTGGCCGAAAGGTGTGGTATGAATTGAAGCCTGGCAATGCAGGCTACTTCTTACCTCAGGTTATCTCTATTACATTGGTCTCCCTAGCCATATTGTATATGTGGGTGCTTCAGAGAACATTGGCAGTTCAGTGGTCAATCAGAAAACAACTCGTGTCATTTCAAGTGTCATTAACAAAGATTTGCAGAACATACATACAGAGATGGCTGCAATCTCCACATGCTCTACAAGAATGTTCTTTCATTCTTCCTTCCCCCAAGCCACAGTGACTACAGATGCTTCCCAACTGGGGTGGGAGGGAGTCATTATCTGGGAAAGACAGTACAAAGCACATTGTCCCAAACAATGTGTATCAGAGATGGAAACAGTTCTTCTAGCATTGCAGGCTTTTCAGAACTCTCTCCCCTTGAGTGTGATATCTATCCAGACAGACAACATGGCTGTTGTTTGGTACATCAACAAACAGGGAGGAATCAGATCTTATCCACTGTGTTGAGAAGCCATGAGAGTGCAGTAATGGGTGATGTCTTCTTGCAACTTTCTAATAGCAACACACATTCCAAGGAAATCCAATATCCTTGCAGACTGGTTGAGCAGGTAGAGTCTACTCCCTCACGAGTGGTCCCTCAATCATCCATTGGGATGGACCTTGTTATAATCTATTCACCTCACCCCACAAAAGCAAATTCAGTATGTTCTCTAATTCTCTGAGAGGGTGAGTCACCCAGAGATGGTCTAATACAGTCTTGGCACCAGGGACTCCTTTATGCCTTTCCTCTGATGCCCATGATTCCAACGTTTCTACAGAAAGCATCTGCAATGAAGGTCACAGTCATCCTCATAGCCCATTATTGACTTCCTCAAGTGTGGTTTCTTTCTTCTGACCTCGTCTAGTATACCCTCCCTGGGTGCTGGGCTGAGACCCAGACCTAATTTCCCACCCAAACATTCAATCTGTCAAGTTGACTGCATGGTTTCAATGATGGTTTGACATTCCAAGTTTTCACCTTCAGCTGTTCACATTTTGTCTTCTTCCCAAAAGCCTTCTGCTAGAAAGATCTACAAAAGTAAATGGAAAAAGTTTTCTATTTGGGCATTTGAAAATAATATTAATCCCTTCTTAGCTCCTCTTCTACAGTTTTGGACTTTCAGTGTGGAGCCAGCATCAAAGTCCAGTTAGCTGCTATATTCTGTTTCCATGTGGGCAAAAATCACAAACCCATAGCATCTCTTAGATTATCCAAGGCTTTCCTTAGAGGAATCTTTCTTTCATGCCCCCATCTTATTGATCCAGTTCTTCTCTGGGACATTACTATTTTATTGCAGGCATTAACTGGTCCCCTGTCTGAACCTACTGCTAGGGTTGACCTAAAATTTTTATCATGGCAAACCTAATTTTTAGTTGCTATCACTTCTGCAAGGAGAATTTCAGAGTTTCACAGCTTGTCTTCAAAACTTCCTTACCTAGTAATTCACAAAGAGAGTATACCTGAAAACCAGCTTCTTTTTTCTCCCTAAACTGGCTTCTGAATCATCTAACAACCACTCTATAAATCTTCCAGTGTTCTTTCCAAATATTTCAAATAAGAGTGAATATCTGTTACGTTTGCTAGATGTTCATCATCAGCTACACTTTTATTTACATCTGACAAAACATTTCAGAAAATCTGATCAATTATCTGTCTTTTTTTACTGCTAAGTTGTTTCACATTGGTTGTCTCAGTGCATATCTGATTGATATATATATATATATATATATATATATATATATATATATATATATGTGTGTGTGTGTGTGTGTGTGTGTGTGTATAAATATATATATATATATATATATATATATATATATATATATATATATATATATATATATATATATATCAAGAAAGAGATTAGCCAGTTGCTACAGTTCTAAAAGTTAATTCCATTAGATCTGTGACTTCATCTACAGCCTTTTCTAGTGTACTACTTGATGTCATCTGTGCTGCAGCTACTTGGTCCAATGTCCATACTTTCTCACATTATCAATTGTATATACAGTCCAGGTCAAGAGATTCTTTAAGTTCAGCTCTGGAATATCCTTCCATAAAACCACCCAAGTAATAAAGTAACTGGGGACTCTGTCCCATAAGTTGAGGAATGGACAGAAAAGATAACATCAGATACAAAAGTAATGTCTTCACCATAACGATAAATTTGTGTTGTCTGTTTCCATCCTCCTCAACTACCCTCCCACCACCCCTCTTTGTTTTGTGTTATAGTTTCTCACACTGTCAGATCTGGATGATTTTAGCTGACTTAGCCTTGGTTCCTGGAGGACTTCTGTCTCTCTTCCTGTATAAGCTGACAATGCTTAAGTCAGATTTTTTTTTTTCTTTTTGCTACTACCTTCTTCATATTCCTAATTTTTATGCTTCTGGTGGGCAAAATCGATCTCAGATAGCTCATGCTTTACAGAGGGATTATGGGTAAGGGGAGGAGCTTGAGCACTGGCTCAAAACCTTAGAAGTGGCCAAAGTTGGATCTAAAACCCATATGTTGAGGAAGGACAGGAAACAGACAATACAGATCTGTCGATATGGGGAGTACATACCTTTTGTTTATATCTAAGTTATATTTCCAGCTATCCATATATCTATAACTTATATATATATACAACCACAGATATAGGACGTTCGATCAAAAGATCAAACATCCGAATCCATTAAGGGCGAGCATACTTACGTGAAAGTGCTTTTCACCGAAGAAGCACTTTCGCGTAAGTATGCCTGTTGTCGAGGCCGTACTATGGTGCAGATAAGGGAAAATTCTCGGAGGGAGAATATTAAAGTAGGGGGGTGTGCAGTGGGACAAAGCCCCCCCTGCAGAAACATTAATGTAGTGTTTTTTTTTTTTTTATTAACATGCTTTAACAAAAGCGCTTTTTCGATGAAAGTGCTTTCGTTAAAGTGTATTCAGTGGTTATGGATTCGGACATTTGATCTTTTGATCAAACGTCCTAGATCCACAACCACATATCTATATCTGTATCTGTATTTCTATCTATATCTATATTCCACTGTATTATAAGACTGAACTGGTATGTTAACAAGCATATTAATTTAAAGGTCTTTGGTCTCCAGCAACTAGTCAGGATCCAGTAAACTAATAACGAGTATTACTGTTGTGTTTATTTTATTCTTCTCTATTACAACACTTTAATTGCTTATTTTCAAACATACCTTCACAGTAAGGAGGAAGGACACTGTAGACAACAATTAATAAACAAGAAGCAGAAAAATTCAGTAGTTAAAAGAAAAAAGATGATAATGAAAGTGTGTATGTGTAAAGCCAAAAAGTATGGCCCATGACTGTTACTCCCTTAATTCATACTTCTGTTTCTCCCTTTGGTAAAATAGGATCTGTTAAGAAAAGGTTTATCGATGGTAATGGTGCTTATAAATTCTTTTAAAGTGTATGTAAATATCTTTCTAAATATGTATATGCCTTTTAACAACCAGTTTTAAACTTGTGATGCGATGCATTTTATTGGCCATGTTGTTTCATGGTTATATAAGGAGGGGTTTTACTGTTTGAATTTGTCTGAAGAAGTTCATTTGATTTGAGTGAATGAAAGTGCTCACATATTAAAGTTTTAGTTTGCCTTTGGAGCTGTGGCCCTTTGTTTCTTAGTTTATTAGTGCTTCCTTAACAAGCAAGGATGAATAAGTCACCTGGCTCCAAGGGAATGTTTGTTTAGTTTGGATACAGACTCCCATACAAGCTGCCATAATCTCTGCAGAAGCCGTACATGAGGCTTCTTCTACACAGAGCATGGCTGTCTGTTCAACATGTAGGGACTCTAGAGCAAAGGACACAAGTGTACGATTTACTATTGAAATGTCGAACGGCACTACATCGACTGTACTATAGTCGAACACGGAAGTTCAAAAATAGTAATGTCAACGACAAAAAAACAATCTAGGACTGTGTTTTAACATGGGTCGAGGTAGGGGAGATGTTTGTAGTTCTGAATAATACTGAGCACCTACCTCGACCCATGTTAAAACCATTCCTAGATTGTTTTTTTGACGTCGACATTACTATTTTCGAATTTCCGTGTTCGACTATAGTACAGTCGACGTAGTGCCGTTCGACATTTTAATAGTAAACCGTACGTTCACTTTCACCATGTTGTCTGTGAGGGTGTTGAACTATCTTTCGCACATGAGATATATTTTCAGAGCAACCTGGCTGATGAAATGCAGTATGTGATAATAGGAGTTATTGAATGGACTACTGAAAGACATGTTGAAGGCCCATGCCATCATTATTTCAAACACGAGTAACTTTATGGTCTGTGTTATCTACAGTATGGCATTGCATTATGCTGTCACTCCAGAATGTGCCTCACTGTTTTTACTGAGGAGACTGGTAAGATATTTTTAAATCCTTCTCTTCTCAGGATCCCTACTGTTCTATCAAGAAATTGATCAGCAACTTAAATGGATGGAAGAGCAGCTAAGACCCTCACTGTTTTGGGTATGAGATTTCACCCTCCTCAAGGTAAAGAGTAGCCATTGCCATGTGTGATTTCTGTAAAGCACATAGTAACAACAACAACAAGACAGAGTTTGGTAAAGATAATCAGTCTCCATAGGTCTTGTTTCCAGTAAGGTCATTGACCTAAAGGGTTGCGTAACAGAGATAAAAGATACAGAAAATTAGCATTAATCTTGAATGTTCAAGATTGTGAAAGTCAAATATGGTAAAGGTAGTACTCCCAAGAAATCAGATTTAGATAAGGAAGAGGTGCATTAAACATGAGAAAAAGTAGTAGTCAGTAGAAAAAAATTATCATTGAAAAGCTTCATCGTATACTAACTGAAAACAAGTGGGGAAAGATAAACTTCAAATAAGGTTTAATGATCTGGTTTTCAAAGTAAGTTGTACTGGACCTCAGTTAAACTATGTAACTAAACAAGTCTTAACCTAAAAATAAAATAATTCTGTTAAGTGGTACACTTCAAATGTGTCTCTCTTAGGTACCCCTCCTGTGTTTTGTTCAGAGTTTGCTTGTTATGTTCAGTGATGCACTTCAGATGTGTCTATTTGAGGTACCCCTCCTGTGTTTTGTTCAAACTATGCTTGTTATGTTCAGTAGTGCACTTCAGATGTGTCTATTTTAGGTACCTGTTCTGTGTTATGTTCAAGCTGTGCTTGCTATTCTCAATAGTGCACTTCAGGTTTGTCTGTTTTAGGTACCCTCTTGTGTTTTGCTCAAGCTGTGCTTGTTATGTTCAGTAATGCACTTCAGATGTATCTATTTTAGGTACTCCTCCTGTGTTTTGTTCAAGCTGTGCTTGTTATATTCAGTGGTGCAGTTCAGATGTGTCTATTTTAGGTACCCCTACTGTGTTTTGCTCAGGCCATGCTTGTTATGTTCAGTAGTGCACTTTAGATGTGTCTATTTTAGGTACCTGTCCTGTGTTTATTCAAGCTGTGCTCGAGCAAAGATGCATCTTTTTATGATTTAGTGCAAACTTGGATATGGTATATTTGATTAAAAGTGGGTGCAAAAGGGCTTGACTCATCATCCTACAAAAAGTAATTTTAAATTATGTTTTAGGTTTTACATTCTTACAGGTATTTAACTTTCCATGTTTTGTATGATTATTTGTGTTTAGGGCTGTTTTATAGAGATGTATGTCAAGATTGTCTGGTATAGGGAGTTGCAGTTTCAATATGGTATGCATGCGCTGTTACGTTCCATATAGCTGTGTTTGTTTTATTGAAGTGTGTTGATCAATGTGTGTGTATGTACCTTTGAGAATCTATCCAAGGGCTTGCACAAGTATATATATACTGAGCACTTGCAAGCTAGACTGCCATTTTGCAGTAAGCAGTTGAGATGTAAGTATGTATGTATGTAAGGTCTGTCTGTTAGCCAGTTTGTTTGTATTTTATGATGCTGTTATCCATCCTGATGTGTTTCTATGTATTAATGCATCTAAATGAAATACCCCACTTGCTTGTCATCTATGTGTGAGAGAGAGATGAGTGACATGGTGTCAGAAGCAGCATGTCTAAAGGGCACGAAGTTAGAGGCGGCATGGCTAAAATGACTTAAGGCACTTGCTAGGAACTGGTGGAATATACAGCAGTGAATCATCCCTAAGATGTTTAAACTTTGCAAAACAGGTCAGAAACAAATTTCAGATATTAAAACTTGCTCAGCACTATTTCTTTTTCATATAATATGAAACGGAGCATACAGAACATTCTAAATGATATTTGCATAAACCGATATGCACAATATTGATAAAATATTCAAATTATTACAGAAAATGTTTGAAATAAAGTCAGAATTGCAATAAAATGAATAAAACAAAAGGAAATGACCACATTTTCAAAAGCATATATTTGTTTGTATTAAGCAAAGGTATCCGAGTTATCAGACGTGTATAAAGTGTTTGCATGTTTGTGCAGTGTTACAGTAAAGTTATTTTGCAAAAGTACAGCCATTACAGGGAATATTTTGCAAAAGTATAGCCGTTATAGAGCATATTTCACAAAGTACAATATTTTGAAGAGTTTATTGTGCATTTGAATGTTATTACAAGCTCATAGAACAGTTTATTCTTACATAATTAGAAGAGCCATATTTTCAGTGTGCTTGTGTATACTTTGTGGGCATGGCAGACGGATTTCGAAAACCCAGTGCACTTGTGTTTGACACTAATATTGCTGAATATTGGAGAGTGTTTGAGCAAGAGTACGACATTTTCATACAGGCTGCAATTTTCAGATAAAGATGACCATACAAAGGCATTTATTCTACTTAATTTAGCTGGGTCAATAGCCATAGAAAGGGAACATTCATTTGTGTATGTACCTGCAGTTTATACCAGATAGGGGGAAAACCATCATATTGTTGTACAGGCTGAGTCAAAGGAGGACCCAGAGTGCTTAAAACGTAAATTCAGAGAAAAGTGTAACCGACAGACAAATGTTACAATGGAAAGGCACTTATTTTACACAAGGGATCAAAAGCCTGGTGAAACTTTTGCAGCATATATAACTGACCTCAGAAATAAAGTTAAAACTTGCAGATTTGGTGATTTAAGGGATGAGTTGATAAAGGACAGACATGTTTGGTATAAAAGATGATGCTGTGAGAAAGATTTTGCTTTGTGACAGTGATTTACCTTTGAATAAGGCCACTGAGATTTGTCAGATATACGAGCTCACAGAAAAGCACACAAATATGCTTACAAATGAGAACAGCTCCAGAAGGCACAGTGATAAACTTCATGTTGATAGTATGCAGCACATTATTAAAAGCAAGAGGCCCAAACACATGGCAGCAACTGTAGCCCCTGCAGCACTCACTGGTAAACCCTAGAACTTTCTAGCAAATTCCAGAGTTTGCACAGTCTTAGTGAAGCATAAGAGTGAGTCAGAAAACTCAAAGCATGGCCCCCAACCTAGTTTCATTTCCAACTGTCATAACTGTGGTGGAAGTCATGAATCTAAAAGGGAAAACGTTTAGCTTTTGGTCAACAATGCCAGAAATGCAATAAATGGAATAATTTCAAAAGGTTTTGTAAATCAAAAGGCCCACATTATTTTATTAAAAGGGAACATTTCAGACATGAGTTGATCAATTAGAAAGCTGCACCGCTACTCTTTATGTTGATGGTATGATAGTTCTTCATGAAACGGTCACTACAGTAGATTTAAGGGCAAAAATGAAGTATTTTGTGCTGTTTGGATAAATGGCAAACCCACAGAGCTCAAAGTTGACACAGGTTCCAAGTGCAATTTTATGTCAGCAGAAACATTTGCTAGAGTGTGTCATGGTGAAAGGCTTGATTTGGCAAGGTGTGAAAAGCTTGTTGCTAATGGAGGTGAAGAAATTCAAACCAAAGGCTCAGTAGTGCTTTCATGTTACTCTGCTGGAAGAAGCTATGACTTATTATTTTATGTGGTCAAGAGGTACGTACAGTCATTATTAGGGCTCACAGACAGTTTGAAAATGGGACTGCTTTCATTTAATAAGGAAGTCCACCAAGTTAGCTTAAAAGACCACTACTCTAATTTTGCCCAGTACATTTGTTCTACCTATGCTAATCTTTTCAAAGATAAACTAGGCAAACTTCAGTTGTGTACTCCCTGACGTGAGACCCAGAGGTCAGTCCAGTTATCAGGCCAGCACAAAAAGTTCCATTGGCCATGCAGGACAGAGTCAAAGTCAACTGAATGGATATCTTCCATGGTGATAGCTCATAAGAAAAGCTCAGATGACATCAGAATATGTATTGATCCATGAGATTCGATCAAAGCGCTAAAAAGACCTCATCTTCCAATGCACACAAAGAACTCGCAGCCTTGATGCCAAATGGCACTATTTTTTCTGTCTTGGATGCAAAGAGTTCATTTTGGCAACTTCAGCTTGACAAAAGATCCTCATTGCTCACTACTTTCAGTACTCCATTCGGCAGGTACAGATTTTTGAGAATGCCATTTGGGATAAATTCTGCAAGTGAAGTCTTTCAACGTGCAATGGAGAAAATTTTTTCTGTGTATCCTTGTGCTATTATAGTAGATGACAAAGTGGTAGGAGGTCATGATAAAGCTGAGCATGACAGAAACCTCAGAAAAGTTCTAGAAAGTGTGCGTCAAGTGAATCTTAAGCTCAATCCACACAAATGCAAATTCAAATAGAGGTTACTTATGTTGGTCATTTATTTACAAGTATAGGTCTATGACCAGATCCTTCAAAACAAACTGCCATTCTTGAGATGCCAGCTCCAGACAATGTTCAAGCCCTGCAATGTTTTCTTGGCATGGTTAACTACCTAGGCAAGTTCATACCAGACTTGAGCTAGCTATCAGCACCACTCAGAGAGAGCTGACATGTAAAGATGTCTCCTGGTCTTGGTTAGAACAACACCAAAGAGCAATTGAAGTCCTGAAACAGAGAATTGCTAGTCCACCATCTCTCAGATGCTATGATGTTCACAAGCCAGTTACTCTTTCCTGTGATGCTTCGAAATTTGGTCTTGGCCCTCCTGCCCTCCAAGTCATCCTGTCCTCACCAAGAATGATACCACAGTATAAAGAAAAAATTCTCGATTTCAACAATTGGCTAAGTTTCTGGAGTCATTCAAAGGGGATCCAGTGTCTGTCCACCTGGGATGACATACTCGACAAGCCACACTGCTTCGCTAGAGACGGCTTGCACCTGTCACCCTTAGGCTTTCGAATACTGGCCAAGGCTCTTGCCACCCCCATAGTCCCTTTTTTAGGCAAGGCTCAAAAGACAAACCCACTGCTGTAAATAGCACAAGTAACAAAAAACTGGGGGTAATGCTACTCAATACCAGAAGACTAAACCTCAAAATGCACACACTAGAGGCACTCCTCAGTATGGAGAAAATGGATATATGTGCAGTAACAGAAATCTGGTTTAAGACTCCAGAGAGCACCCCATCACTACCAGGCTACAACTCATAGCATACATTTCGGCCACAGAACCCAAACTGAAATACAAAAGGCGGGGGCGTATCCATATTCATCAAGGATACCCACACCTCCAGGTTAGTGGCACAGCACGATGCTTCAGAGATCATCCACGTGCAACTAACAATGGGCAAAACTGCAATTCAAATTGTAGCTTGCTACAGATCACCCACCATGTCCCAGCACCCCCATTCCGCATTTCAGGAAACACTGGGAAACATAAAGGTCCTACCAAACACCCTGATATTGTGTGATTTCAATTACCCAAACATTAACTGGGAGAACTACTCAAGTACTAACTCCCTTGCCCAACTTTTCCTAGAATTTATAAACTCAAACGCCCTGGTTCAACTGGTCAATACTCCCACCAGAGGTGACAACATATTGGACCTGGTCATCACCAACATGGGCTACCGGTGTTCCACACCAGAGGTCAACCACTCGCTGGTTAGATTTGACCATAAACAAATCACTTTGGATATCCATATTCCGCCCCCACCCCCGGACAAGAAAACCACCCATGAAAAACATTTCAAAAGCAAACTTCACATTACTTAAGACTGAGGCGGAAAGTTTCAAAGCTCCCATGCTGAAGGATAACACTGTCCAAGCTGCAAAATCCTTTACTAATGCATTCTACAGGCAGCTACAAGAAAGCGTGTATCGTGCCATCCCAAGCAAAACCATGACTCACTCCTCCAAGAAAAGGAAACTAGTCTGGTGGACTCCTGCCATAAACAAGCTATACAATAGAAGGAGGAAACTAGTACAATAAAGAGTAAAATCCCAAGAAGGGAAGACATCCCTGATCAGTATCAGCAAGAAACTACGATCCCTCATAAAATCATCCAAGGCGAGGTTTGAAAGAAAAATAGCTAAGGACTCCAAAGATAACCACAAGGCATTCTTTAGCTATGTCAAGAATCTAAGTGGCAATGCTCAGATCTGCTCTGAGTTAGTGCAGAATGGTACAAAATACACTGAACCGACTGATATAGCCAACATCCTGGCAGACAGGTTCAGCGCAAACGTCACCCCCATCTCACCCCCCAAAAGGGCCCATAACCATACCAGAAGAATGTAGAGTCCCTGAAATCACAGACACTCAGGTTAAAACAGCCCTCTCCAAAGCCAGAAACACAGCATCAATGGGATCTAATGGTGTCCCAGGCTGTGTCCTTCACAAGCTCAAAGACGAACTAACCCCTAACCTAAACACACTGTTCAAACTCAGCCTGTCCACAGGCTACATACTCATAGAGTGGTACACAGCAATGGTTATTCCGCTCCACAAAGGTGGAGCCACAACAGACCCCGGGAGCTATCGTCCTGTAAGCGTGACTAGCTTGGTCTGCAAGGCTATGGTGCGCATCATTATGGAACTTATTAACAGAGACATTGGGAACCTCCAAACACTGGACCCTACCTAGTTTGGCTTTGTTAAGGGAAGATCATGCCTCCTAAACTTGGTGGACTTCTTTGAGACAGTTACCAAGGCTATAGACGAGGGAAAGGTGGTACGCACAGCATACCTAGACCTTGCTAAGGCCTTCGACACCATTCCCCATTCTGGTATTATAGACAAGCTCACCAGCCTGAACATAAACCCCTATGTCACAAGATGGGTTGCCAACTGGCTCACGGACAGAACCCACATGGTGAGAGTTGCGGGAGCTAGGTCCGACTCCAAACCGGTTACAAGTGGCGTTCCCCAGGGCTCAGTCCTAGGACCCCTCCTATTTGCCATATACTTCTCAGAGGTACAGGCAAGCACAGGAGGACTATGGCTGACCAAGTTCGCAGACAACTGCAAACTAGGGGCTACAATTGACTCTCCGGCTGACACAGACATCCTCCAAAAGGGTCTCACTGAGACGGATACCTGGTGTCAAAATCATGGCCTCAAGCTAAATGCCAAAAAGTGCATAGTCATCCCCTTTGGAAAAAACAAAGTACCCACAAACTACCACATAGGTGGTAGTCCCCTAAATACAGAAGACGTAATAAGGGATCTGGGGACCCAAGTAGATAGTAATCTCACCTTTGATAATCACATTGCCAAAGTGGTTAGAAAATCCTTCTACGTGGCCCACCTAATCACAAAAGGGTTCGCATCCAGATCAAAAAAGGTCATTGTGCCCCTCTACTCATCACTCATCAGACCCATCATAGAGTACAATACTCCATTTGGGATGTACCTTACAAGACACCTGCAACAGCTGGAAAGACCACAGAAGTACCTCACCAAGAGGATCACTGGCCTCAAACAGATGCCCTATGCAGCTCAACTGAAGAAACTCCAGTTGTACTTGGTTGCATACCGCCTACTCAGAGGTGATCTGCCTGACATACAAGGCCATGTCCAACCCAGAATTGATGGACATGCTCTACTTAAAGAAAACCTTATCCCCTCGAGCCACACACTGTAAGGATCTAAACCTCACCACAACAATAAATAGGATGTGCTGGAGGGATAGATTCCTGTCCCAGAGACTTCCCATGCTTTGGAACAAGATCTCAATCTACATTAGGCAGAGCTCCTCGCTAACACTCTTCAAAAGAAACCTTGACGAGTGGATGGAAAACAGAGGCACATGGAACTAATCTAAGGGGGCTGCGAAAGCCAACACATTCTGGCTGGGCTTATAAATGCCTTCGGGTAGATAGCCTAGTACCAACCTATGAACCTATGAACCTATGGTGCAGTCATTCTACAAGAGTATCAACCTGTTGCCTATGCATCGAGAAGTCTTACCCAAACTGAGATGCAGTATGTCCGGATCGATAAAGAGCTTTTGGCAATTGTGTTTGCATGTTTGAAGTTCCATGATTATGTTTATGGTAGACCTATCCAGATTGAAACAGACCACCAACCTCTAGTCACTATCCTGAGAAAACCTATGCATTCAGCTCCAACCTGACTGCAACATATGATGCTGAGATTGCAAAAGTATAATTTCAATCTTGTCTACAAGAAAGGCAAACTTCTTTATCTTGCTGGTACATTATCCAAATCACTCAGAAACACCATAGAACAGCATAAGAATGAGAAGCTTGATTTTGAAGTCATGGAAGTGCGAACTTTTTCTTCCACACATCTTAATGAGTTGAGAGATCATACAGTCACAGATCCAGTTTTAGAAAGGCTTAACCACTTTACAACTCAGGGATGGCCATCAAAGCAATCTAGTTTACCTCAAGAAGTACAACCTTATTTTCCATACAGAGATGAGATTTTGTCTGACAAAGGTATCATTATGAAAGGTACTAAAAGTAATTGTTCCAAAGTCCTTGCAACCAGAGTACATTACTATCTTGCATTGTGATCACCCAGTAGCCGACTCTACCAAAAGAAGGGTGAGACAGCTAGTATTTTGGCCTTCCATGTCGCAAGACATTGAGAGAGCACTTTCTTCTTGTTCAGTGTGTAATAGTACAAACTAACTCCAAAAGGTGCAGTGTGCAAAGAAAACCAGTAAACCAAATAAAGCAATGCACTGAAAAGGAGGGTCCCAGTGGATAAAAGATTGCCTTCTGATGAAGTCCCTGCTTGGTGTGGGAAGAAAGTGCTCAATATTTTTTTGTTTTTAATAAAGGCAATTTTTTCATCCATTAGGCCCCTCCTTTTCATTGCGTTGTTTCATTTGGTGTAATAGTACAAAAACCACATCAACAGAAGGAGCCACTTCAGCCAAACCAGATTCCAGAACTACCTTAGTTGACAGTAGCCACAGACATTTTCAAGTGGAATGGTCAACATTTTGTGGTGTTAGTAGACTCTTACTCCAATTGGTTCAAGATTGACTTGCTTCCTAACCTAGTCATTACTAAGATGAAACCTCATTTTGCAGTACATGGTATTCCACACAAAGTTATTTCTGACAATGGCACATAGTTTACAAGCCAACAGTTCAAAGGATTTGCTGAAGAATGGGACTTTACTCATGTCACAAGTACCCCTGAGTACCTGCAGTGAAATGGTGTGGCAGAACGTGCCATTCAAAGTGCAAAACAGTTACTAGAGAAGTCAAAATGAGATGATAGTGATGTTTTCCTATCTCTTGAATCTCAAAAATGTTCCTTGTGATAAACATCTTGGTTCACCTTCTCAGAGACTTCTGTCGAGACTGTGAAGACTGGTAGAGAAGGGTGAAGGCTGCCAGCCTAGCCAGATAGAATTTTGCAGATAATTCTGTCATTTGTAAATATGAATGTAAACTAAAGGCTTGTTGTCTTAAATGTAAAGAAATACTGTTACATGTGGAACTGGAAATAAAAGTGACAACAGTTCACTCTACTGACCAAAGTAAAGCACGTGGTGACCCTTTGAAGCAGCAGTGGTGCCGAAAAGTCTAAATGAAGAAATTATTTCTATTGTTTTAACCAAGAGTTAAATTGCTAGATTTAAACATGCAAATGTATTTTATTGCTCTGTTCCTGACCAGCTGCAAGATAACAAAAGGGAGATGTTAAGAATGTAAATGCAGTTAATGTGTAGCCTGGGAACTCTAATAAAAGTGAAAAAGAATGATGTAATGTTTATCAGAACAGCAATAGCAATTTAAACAGAGATAATCAGAAGGCATTAAACATTTTTGTCTTGATCATCCAACTCACAGCACTCTGTCTGTTTTGTTATGTAAGTTATCTTAGACGTGTGCTTTCTTTTAGGGATAGCTAGAAGCTAGAAAGATTAGACTAAGTGTTTTTCTGTGATGTCAGAACTCTACTACTGAATTATTTTAAGTATTTCTGTGTGATCTCTGAACTCTTGACTAGCACTGACTGTGTAGTAGAAAGTATTGTCTTGTGGTTTTAATTATTTATTATTAAATATTTTAAAAACTTTTAACTGTGGCTGGTTTGTCTTTAAGCTCTAGAGTACATTGCGTATTTATAGTGATTACTGTACCAAGTCACTCTAATAAGCCTTGACTGTTTAGTCGCATCTACCAATTGGATAATAATATTGCACAGTAATAATTGGGCACCCTTTTAAGGGCCTTTGAATAGCTGATAAATACTAGCTGGGTGGTGGCAAGTGGTACTACCATATAGTCTGGGTAAAAGGGGCACAGCTGGAGAACCTGTGCCAGCCTTCCCCAGAAGTGTCTGTGTGGTTGTGTAAACTCTTATCTCAAAGTGTGTGTGTATCAGCTACTTGGGCAGGGACACGAAGCACTGGTTGGACAGAGAGGGTGCTGGAGATTTTAGCTTGCCCAGCTAGGCTTAGATCTGGACCTTATAGCTGTGCCAGTGGGGAGTCTTATTGGGGACCTGGGGAGCAAGGGAGCGACCAGACCTGGACTGACTGTGATCTCTGTGTGCTCTTAAGGGAAATTCCACTTTACTGTGTGTATTTGTTATCCTTTCCTCTCATATGAGATGCCATCTCTGGTGTTAGTGGTGAGGATTGAGTATCCTTGTTTGCTGGGCCAGGGCACAGGCGTCACATAGACAAACCAGAACCACATTACCAATCATCAGTCAGTTGTTGGTTCTATCTGTTGAAGAAGTGTTTAACCCAGAAGTCCTACTACGATAAGACTAGCAAACCGCTCAGTCCATTACGAGAAGGAGAACTGGTAAGGATGCAGATGTGCAAAGGTTATGATCGGATTGGTGTTGTGAAGAATATTTGTCTAGAGCCAAGAGCATACATTGTGGAATCACAAGGAGCAGTTTTTAGATGGAATCAGAAGCATTTGAGACCGGTGTCCAAGCCTATACCACAGCACATAGCCTGTGAGAAAGATTCTTTATCTCAGAGTGAGTTGTCTGGTGTTCCAATTCCAAAGGAAGTTCCAGATGATATTCCTGTTCCTGTGACAAATCCAGAAGTTCCTGATACACGTTGTGCACCGCAGACTGCCCCTGTTTGCTAAATTTGGTCCAAACTCTGTTATGAGATATGGTCACATCTCCAAACCTTGTAGCAGATATGAAGCAACTTGAACATGAACATTGTGTTTTGTTTCTAATGTATATAGTAATACATATCTAACTCTGATATTGTTTTTGCAAAGGGCAATCTTTTTAAGAGGGAGGATGTAGATAAATGTGTGTGTATGTACCTTTAAGAAGCTATCCAAGGGCTTGCACAAGTGTATAAATACTGATCTCGTGCAAGCTAGACTGACATTTTGTAGTAAGCCATTGAGTTGTAAACATGTATGTATGTATGTAAGGTCTGTCTGTTAGCCAGTTAATTTGTATTTTATGATGCTGCTATCTATCCTGGTGTGTTTCTGTGTATTAAAGCATCTAAACGAAATACCCCACCTGCTTGTCATCTATGTGAGAGAGAGGCGAGCGACAAAGTGGAAGTGATGTAAAGAATTAATTTAACTTTACTTTTTCATGATAGAATATTCATGTAGAGAATGAGAAGTAAAGCTCATTTCCATGAAATGAGTAAAGTATGAATTCCTGATTTAGCAGATTACACAGTTTTTCTTCTGTAGCTACTAGACCTACCATACCTCTCAACTGTCCAGATTTTAATAGAATGTCCAGATTTGTGCCTCGTATTTTTTATCTGTTCCTCATAAAAATCTGTGGTTTTCAGGCAAATCACTGGGATGATCTGAGGACTGAAGTCACTAAATAACGATATACATTTAAGTTTCAGGTTTCATATCCTTAAGAAAAATACATGTTAAGAAAAATCCTGTTATTGTAGCAATTTTCTAAGTTTATAAGTGCAATATTTAAAATCTGTCCCTATTTTTGGATCTTTGTCCCCCCATTATATCAGGCTTTATCCAGATTTCTTGCCCTAAGAGTTTGACAGGTATGAGTCCTACATCACCAAACAGTAACTGAAATTTGTTTTATCTGACTTCTTCTTCATCAGTGATTTGCCAAGTATGTGTTTATACATTTATTTGCATTATTTATGTTGCACACAACCTTATATCACATAAAAGCATTTGTAAGTCAGTAATGAATGAACATTCATTGGGTGATGTCTAAAACTCCTGGGGGGCTGACTTCATTATTTTACAAATGTTGTCTAGAAGAATACTTTTTGTGCAGTGCAGTGTAGGAAATACAGCAGTGCTTTAAAGAACTATGAACAATAAAGGATCGTGGATGAGTGTACTGAAAACACACATCAAGACACATGCTATGGTAGCAGATAAGGGGTAAAGCATTGTGATGAGATAATTATGTCTAATTATCTAAGATAGTAAAGCTACAGAAGAGCACAGGAATACAGAGAACTGTAATGTATATGCCACGAACAAAAGCAGTTAAAAATTATAGGAAAAAGAAATGCTGAATTTCACAAAGGACAGATGTGCATCATATTAATCACTGCTGCATTAGCCTTAGCTATATGGGTTACATCCTGCCAAGGATATAACAGCCAGCCAGCTTCTAAAGCTTCACGGTACCTTACACACACCCAAACTAATTTCATCTCAACCTCAGCTGACTAAAACTACAGGTTTAAGTGCGAAGCCTTTCAGAGCTTTCCTGCCATTGAAAAGAACAGTCCTCTGTGGGCTTTCAAAGGATTGTTGGTCGGCTTGTGCTTTTCTTTGGTTGGGCAGATAAGTTCTCTTTGTGGAAAAAACTTCCACTTTAAATAATTGTTGTTGTACATTCATGTTTAGGGAAATTATTTTTAAAGCTAGGAGTTTGTGTTTTAATAGACTGTCATAAGAATTAACTATATTTTTAAATTATAGCACACTTTTTCCCTGTCAGTTGAAAAGTTGTTTAAAGTAATTCAAAACCATTTTTCTTTGGAGGAATTATGTTTACGTTACTTTTTGTGGCTGGAAAAGTGTTTTAAAGTGATTTTTATTTTGTTGTTGTGTGAAAAAGGGGACTTTTAAAATTTTAAATTTTTACTGGCTTTCGTCAGAAAAGAGACAACATTTTCAGCTTGACCATGGAAAAAAACTACCGATCCCACATCTGGTCCTTCTTCCAGCCACAAAAAGAAAAAGTTAAGCAGACAGCTCTTGCCACCACAGCAAGTTAGGAATTTGACTCAGCCACAGGTGGGTAATTCTGTCATAGCCATTAGTTGTTCCTCAGACTATTCATTGTTTACTCCAGTTCCCTCTGGTATAACACTTAACAGCCACTGTGGATTTGGAATTAGTCATGTCCTCTGCACCTGTTGGGGTCTCCTCAGTCGGCCAGGACAAGTCACTCCTGTCAGTTTTGGGACAGGAAACAGAGAAGACTTCCCTGTTTGGTCAGAATGCTCTGCCCATCCCTGGGGATGTTGCTGCTGCCATTAATTACAATGTTGGGCCCATTTTTCATGTCAAAAAGAAACAGAAAACTAAAAATGTAGCTACTGCTTCTCAAATTTCCTAAGACAGGAGTAGTTTGCTAAATCTGGCTCAGGGTTTAACTCAGGGTATTAATCCTTCTCATAAGGTGACTTCTGGTAAAAGAAAGAGGGATACCTCTTTCCTGAAGAGATTCAAGATTATGAATCTGGACAAGAAGATGAAGGTACAGGTTTTCTCCTCACTTTTCTGATTCAGACTAGGAGGAGAGCTCAGTTTCTGATTCTTCCTGTGGGAGCTTTCTCTTTCTCGGAGACTACTTTCAGAATGTGCCAGTGTTTTCAGTGGGAGAACACTGAGGTCTCTCAGTCCCTGAGAAAATATGAGCTGTTACAAAATGAATTTATACAGCCTTCACTCATTCCTCCAGTTCTGTCAGCTTTTGAGGATGTGTGTGTCACTGCCTGCAATTCTCCTGATTGCATCCTGCTGCCCCCCAAAAAGGAAGATAGAATATATAAAGTTCCTTATTCGTTTAAGTTTTATACACTCTTCCCAAACCTGACCTAGCAGCTATAGCTTTAGTTAATCCTACTGCTGCTAAATATTTAGTTAGTTCCACTCCTACTCTTTCTGACAAATACAGGAAGATTATTGACAAGTATGGGGAAAAAGTGTATGCTTCTGCACCTTTGATTTTCAGAATTTTGACCTGTAAGGCTTATATGTTAAAGTTTATTCTGACTAATTGTGAAAGTACGAGGAATGTTTTGTTTGCTTTAAATAATTTAGGTTCTTCCATTACACAAGTCACAATTCATTGTTTACAGTGTGTGTATGACTCAGTTGATACTTCTTCCAGGGATATGGTGACTGGCACTGTTTTAAGCAGAACTGCAAGTCTGCATTCTCAGAACCTCTCATATGATGTGAAAAATGAGATTTTAAATTCGTCTATGGCTACAGATTTAGTTTTTGGTCCATTAGCTGCAGAAATTGTCAAGAAGCATAACGAAAGAGGTAAGTTGAGACAGGGAATCTTCTAAGATTTTTCTGACCTTTTTTCCAAATTTTCTATGGGATACTCTAACCTCTCATCCAATTTTGATTAAAAAAAATAAAATAAAATAAACACTCTCAAAAATGTATGTAAATTAATGTTTTTAGAAGACTTGGTGTGGGGGGGGGGTCCAAAAACAATTCAGGAATGGCCCAAAACTAAGGGCGGTCCAGCAAGTCATATTGACTATTTAAAGGACCTTATCCCCCTTCCACCATACCAGCCATTTCCCTTCTAGAAAGTCTGAATCTCCACTTTTTTGTTTGGCAACTGATAATGTCAAACAAATGGGATTTGAAGATCATTCATCAAGGTTACAGATGGCAGTGTCCTTCAACACATGCTTTCCCAGGGAGTCATAGAACCAGTTTCTTCCTTCCCAGCTTGGGAAAGATTTTTATTCAAGGATCTTTTAGTTCATAGGTAGGTACTAGGCTATCGACCCAAGGGCCTACGTAAGCCTAGCCAGCAAGGTACTATAGCTTACGCCACCCATGAAAGTTATTTTCCTGTGCCACTGTCCAGCAGAGACACAGAAGTGATCCCCAGGGTGTATTTCCTATTTCCTATCCACTCATCAAGTTTTTTCTTGAAGAGTGCTAATGAAGAACTTTGCTTGACATAGATGGGTAGCTTGTTCCAGAGTTTAGGAAGTCTCTGGGCCAGGAATCTATCCCTCCAGCATGTCCTGTTTATTGTGGTGACAAGGTTTAGGTCCCTAGAGCATGTAGCTTGGAGGGATTGGGATTTCTTTAGGTGTAGCATGTCCAACAGCTCTGGGATTGACATAGCTTTATATGTTAGGCAGAGATCACCTCGGAGTAGGCGATATGCTATGGAGTAAAGCTGGAGTTTTTTGAGGCGGTCAGTGTAGGGCATTTGTTTGAGGCCAGTAATCCTCTTTGTGAGGTACTTCTGTGGCCTTTCCAGCTGCTGCAGATGTCTTGTGAGGTACATTCCAAAAGGGGCGTTGTACTCTATAATGGGTCTAATGAGTGACGAGTAGAGGGGAACAATGACCTCTTTTTTCCTGGATGAGAACCCTTTTATGATGAGATGTGCCATGTAGAAGGACTTCCTGACTGCTGTGGCGATGTGACTATTAAAGGAGAGACTACTGTCCACCTGGGTCCCAAGGTCTCTTATCACGCATTCAATGTTAAGTAGATTGCTGCCTATGTGGTAGTTCATGGGTACAGAGTTTTTACCAAAGGGGATGACACTGCACTTTTTGGCATTGAGCTTGAGGCCATGACTCTGACACCAGGCATCTGTCTCAGTGAGGCCCTTCTGTAGGAAGTCCACATCATTTGGGGACTTGACTATGGCTCCTAGTTTGCAGTCATCTGCGAACTTTGTCAGCCAGATGCCTTCTGTGTTAGCCTGTACTTCAGAGAAGTAGATACCAAACAGGAGAGGTCCCAGGACGGAACCCTGTGGCATTCCACTTGTCACTGCCTTGAGGTCAGATTTAGAGTCTGCAACATTTACAGTGCCGGTTCTGTCAGTGAGCCATTTGGCAACCCATCTTGTGACGTAGGGATTTATACCTAGTTTAGTGAGTTTAGCTGTAATTCCAGAATGGGGGATGGTGTTGAAAGCCTTGGTGAGGTCAGGATAAGCTGTGTGAACCACCTTACCCTCATCCACAGCTTTGGTGACTGCCTCAAAGAAGTTGATCAGGTTCAGGAGGCATGATCTGCCTTTTACAAATCCGAACTGGGTGGGATCCAGAGTTTGGAGGTTACCAATGTCTTTGTTTATGAGTTCCATGATGATACGTTCCATGGCCTTGCAGACCAGGCTCATCAGGCTAATAGGTTGATAGTGACAAAGAAAGAAAATTGTAGGAGACCAGTTCTGTGCCTTTCTTTTCTAAACCTGTTTGTGATAGTGCCCAAGTTCAAAATGTTGTCACTTCACATCCTGTCACCTCTTATTCCTCATTTAAGTTTCCTGGTAACATTAGATTTAACAGGTGCTTATCATTATTTATCCCTGTTCATCCAGAATTCATTTTTTAAGGAATTGTGTGTCTGGATCACATTATCAGTTTTCTGCATTAGCCTTTGGACTATCAACTGCACCATGAATGTTCGCAACGTGTCTAGCTCCAGTTATAGCTAACTGCAGGCAACAGGGTATCCACATTTTTCCATTTTTAGACAACTTGATTATTCTTGCAGAGTCTTTGTCAAAGTATCAGGAATCTCTCACTTGGGTGAGAGATCTCTTAGAAAAGGTGGGACTCCAATAGAACGGCAAAAAGTTTTTTTTTTACTTCTTCACACAAGATTGTGTTGCTGGGGTTCCAGCTAGACACCTCAGTTCAAAGATAATTCTTCCACATATCTAGATCTATTTCTAAGGTTTTCCACTCAGACTTCATTCATTGTGTGGGAATACTTCGGGATTTTGGATTTCACGCCATCTGTGATTTTCATGATACTCCTGGTAAGACTCCACATGAGAAAGATACAATGATATCAGAAATCTCTTTAGTCTCAGCACTGACATCCTTTGTCTTTTCAAATCCCATTGCTGGGGTTTGTCAGACGAGAACTCATTAAGTGCAGACAACAGCTATCCATAAATCCAGGTCTCCCCTTTTCCCTTCCTGCTGCCTTGGACTTTACTTGGGGATCAATTTCAGGAAGGATAAAAGCGCACTGTGTGTGGGACACTAAGGACATACACAAGCACATAAATATACAAAAAAGGTGCTTGCACCGATCAAAATACTCAACTCTGAATTATCTTTGGTCCCCAGGACTACTTCAAGTTGTTACAGACAATACCACAGTCATGTGGTACATCAACAAGCAAATGGGAACCAGGTAGTACCCGCTTTGCAGACTAGTAGCCATGTTAGCTTGGGATATAGCTTCACATCATAATCTCACTCTAGTGGCATCCTACATTCTGCCAGAGCAAAACTGTGTGGTAGACAAGCTGAATAGGACAAGGGCACAAAAATAGAAGCTTGATTGATGTCTTCCAAATTTGATCCATCTGTGGGGAGTTCTTCAAGTAGACCTCTTTGCCTCCTCTCTGAACAATCAACTGGCAAGATTCTGTTCCAGAACTCCATGCAGGAAGGCCTGGAAGATAGTTGCCTTTTCTTTTTCTTGGACAGAAATGTTTCCGTATGTTTTTCCACCCTTTCCACTAATATCCAGAGTACAGCTGAAGATTCAGAAGGAATCTTCGAAGATCATTGTGGTGATTCCCTTCTGGCCCTGGCAACCATAGATCTGAAGTAGGACTTCATTTGTCAGCAACCTTTGGGATACGGATCCGATCTCGGATCCGAGCCGGCAACTTCTATCATAGCATAGATCCGAGCTCCTAGCTCCTCCCTTTACCCATAATCCCCTGCCAACCCTGACTGACCCAGATCTAGTTTGCCGCTCTTCAAGCAACAGCTAGATTCCAGAGCTCTTGGTGTATTCTTGTGAGAAAAGAAAATTTTAATTTCTTTCTTGTACTCTTTTTGAGCGAGTGTTTGTGTGTGTGTTTAGGTGTTCCCTGGTCCTATTTTAACTACTTTAGCTTAAATTAGCTTAAAATTTTTATCTTTATTTCTCCTCCCTGCTCTTGCTGGTCGCAGTGTGTGTGTGTGTGTGTGTAGTGTGTAGGGGCCTAACGTGTGCATTTTCCTTTAGTGATGTCGGAGGCCCCTAAAGCTATTTTTTTGAAATGCACCGAGTGTGGTCACAAGCTTTCACCGGCTGATGGCCACACTCGGTGCGTTAGGTGCCTTGGGGTTGAACACCTCTCCTCGGGTTGCGCGATTTGCACCGCGTTCAACCCCAGGGCACTTAAGGATCGGAGGTCGAAGTTGGTTCTGGTGGGCTTTTTGCCCCCAGACCCGGCTCTGGCCACTGGTACTTCTGTGATCGCTACCCAGTCTTCGGTAGCGGCCACTCCTGCCCCCCTCCCTCCGACCGGGACTCAACCTCTCACTGTGGCTTCGGAGGTGAGGGAGGCCAGGAAAGAGAAGCGGAGGGAGAAGCACCTTAAGCGGCGGGCCGAAGACTCCTCCTCGGCCCCGCCTGTCAAACGGGCTTCTCCCTCCAGGGTTTCTGGTTCGCCTCCTCCTCGGATCCAATCCCCTTGCTTCTCACCGGGACCCGAGGAAGAGGTGACCCAGTCCCCATCGAGGTCATCGAGGCGGCACTCCAGGCCTGCCTCGGTGGCCTCCTCGAGGTCCACCTTCAGTATGTCGGATGCGGACATGGACCGGATGATGAGGAGGTTCATCCAGGCCCAGATGGGAGTGCTCTTGCCTTCTCCCCCCCCCCCTCCGGGGGGGGAGCTCAACCCCATTTTTTGCTCCTATCGCTCCTTCTCTGACCCGACTCCCGGGTTCGGAGCTGTCGGAGCCGAGCCGCGTTGGATCCGGGGGTGGGTCGGAGCCGACAGTGCTAGGCACTTTGGCTCCGACTATTCCCTCGAGTTTGTCGGATCCGACCTCTCGAAGCCGTGGGCCGAGCTTTGGATCCGAGGGACTCCGTGTGCTTTCGGCCCCGTCCCGGTCAGAGCGCGCGGGTCCTTTGGATCCGACAGTCTTGGCCCCGGGTCCGATCCCCACCTCGGATCCGAGTGGGAGTCGGATCTCGGATCCGTCAGAGAGCAGCTCCCCCACTGCTTTCGCGGTGGTGGAGAGGGTACTGTTGAGTACATCCAGGCTTCCGGTCCTGGCTTTGGCTCCCCCCTGCACTCCCTCTCAGCTGGTCCTGGCTCCCCTCACCCGGCCTTCGGGGCAGCCTGCTTCAGCGCCTCTAGGTGTTCCATTGGAACAAGATATTGCTGGTGAGGACTCCTCGGACAGCCCCCCCCCCCCGAGGAGGTTCCTCGCAAGTCGAAGTGCAAAAGGAGGCACGTGGACTCCCCTGAGTCCCTCACTGAAGATACGGACTTGGATGAAGGGGAAGGCTCCCCAAGGTCACCCCCCTGAGGATGTCTCCTTTGGAGACATCATGGAAATGCTCAGAATCAGGGGGGGGGGGTCAGCCCCCAAGGCTTCCTCCGACGAGTCCGTATTCCTAGAGGCGTTCGAGGCAGGGCCATCTACCTCTTGGGTGTCCCTCCCCCCGACCCCTTGGTGGATCTTATAGCCACTAGGGCTTGGAGGGAGCCGGACACTGTAGAGCCTATTCCCAAGCGCCTGGACAAAATCTTGAGCCCCCCGTCAGAGAGAACCCATTGGAGCAAAGGTCCCCCTGTGGATGCCATGTTGGTGGGGGCAGCCACCAAGAGAGAGTTGGCTCAGGAGAGCCCCACGGTTCATCCGCCGAGCAAGGAGTCTCATGTGATGGACCGCCTTGGGAAGCGGGCCTTCAGTTCAGCAACCTTCTCCTTGAGGGCCATGAACTATATGGCACACGTCATTCAGATGCAACAGGATCTAATTAAAGAATACGCTGCTTCCCCCCCAGGGTCCATGTCGGAAGGGGACAAGCAACTGTACTCCTCCCGAATGTCCACCCTACATTCTATTTCCAACACCTCTATGTGACTCTTGTCTCACGCCACTGAGGGAGCCGCTAGAGCAGGTGGAGTCGGGCTGGTCATGAGGAGGCAAGCCTGGCTCCGACATTGTGACTTCTCGGAACCCTTTAAGGCGTCATTTGCGAATGCCCCTTTTGATGGTTCTGCATTGTTTGGCAAAACCGTTCGCGACACCCTTGTCCAGAGCGAGAAAGACGGGAAGACATTGTCTGCCATCGGAGTCCGCTTCTCTGCTCCCCAGAGGTCCTTTACCAAGAACCAAAAGGGTCAGAAGAAGATGTGGTTCTGGAAATCGCATCAATCCCAGTCTGCTCCGGACAACCAGTCCTCTCGTGGCAGAGGAAGACAGGGAAGACGCTGCCCTAGAGGCAGAGGGGGTCCCAGGAATTTTGGGTCCAGAGAACCTTTCTCTGAGAGGCCCACGCAGAACCCCTGAGGGGTTACCCGGCTGCTCCACTCTGGAGGCAGTCGGAGAACGTTTTTCGAAGCACCTAGCAATGTGGGAGTCCATAACAATGGATCGCTGGGTGCTTCATGTTATATCCAGAGGATACCAAATTCCCTTTTTTGTAACCCCCAGAATCAGAAGCCTCCCCGATGTACCACCCAATCAGAGGGAGGCGGCTGCTGCAGAAATTCAGCAGCTCTTACAAAAAAGAGCCGTCCAGCCCGTCCCCCCAGAGCAGCATGGATCAGGGTTTTACTCCAGGTTCTTTCTGGTGCCAAAAAATACGGGGGGCGTGAGGCCCATCTTGGACCTCTCTCTCTTGAACCTGGCAGTACCAAAAGTAAAGTTCCGGATGGTCACTCTGCAATCTATCCTCCCACTACTATGGGAGAACGACTGGATGTGCTCAATAGACCTCAAGGACGCGTACTATCATATTCTCGTAGACAGATGCTCCAGGAGGTTTCTCCGCTTCCGGCTGGGAGCCAGCCATTTCCAGTTCAGGGCCCTTCCCTTCGGTCTCACCTCAGCCCCCAGGGTGTTCACCAAGGTCTTGGCAGCGATAGCGGCCCACCTGAGACTCCAGGGAATTCAGGTCTTTCCGTACCTGGGCGACTGGCTCCTTACCGCCCCAACAAGGCATCTTCTTTGCTCATACAGGGATTACTTCCTCAATCTGGCTCCACTCTTAGGGTTGACCATCAACATGGCCAAGTCCTCCCTGGCTCCTACACAAGTGTTGGATTTCATAGGGGCGAGGTTGGACTCCAGACTGATGCTTGCTTTCTTGACTCCAGATCGGCTTCAGAACCTGAGGTTGCATGTGCAGGCCATCCTTCAACTTCAAGCTCCTTCGGCGGAATTGGTCCCGAGGGCTCTAGGGTCCATGGCGGCAGCAATTCCGCTGCTGCCATTGGCCCGGTTGAATATGAGGGTCATACAATGGACCCTCCAGGTACAATGGTCCCTATCTCGCAGTCCCCTGTCTCATCCCATCTCCCTAAGCAGGGTTTGCAGAAGGTCGCTCGTGTGGTGGCTCCAGTCCTCCAATCTCCACACGGGATGCCCCTTCTCGCTGCCTCCGCCAGTCACCACAGTGACCACGGACGCTTCTCTCCTAGGGTGGGGGGGGGCACTATTTGGGCAGGACAGTCCAAGGCATGTGGAACAACATAGAGACCTCTTTGCATATCAACGTCCTGGAGATGAGGGCTGTGCTTTTGACGTTGCAAGCACTTCACAACCCTCTTCCGGTGGGGACGATTGCAGTACAGACGGACAACATGTCAGTCGTCTGGTACATCAACAAACAGGGGGGAACCAGGTCTTACCCACTCTGCCGCGAGGCCATGAGAGTGTGGGAATGGTCGATATCCACCAACCGCTTTCTCATCACAATGCACATTCCGGGATGGTCCAACATATTAGCGGACGGGCTCAGTCGTACTATCCTGACTCCTTACGAGTGGTCTCTCAATCTTCTAGTAGCAGAGCAAATATTTGCCCGATGGGGGCGACCTTGTTGCGATCTTTTTGCCTCTCACTCAAATACCAAACGCAACGATTACTTCGCTCTGATCCCCCCCCCCCCGGGGGAGTCCCCGAGAGACTCTCTAGTTCATGCTTGGCCTCCCGGTCTGCTTTATGCTTACCCGCCTCTGCCCCTGATGTTGAAACTATTGCAGAAAGCCAGTCAGTTGCGGAGCAAGATGATCCTCATTGCCCCATTCTGGCCTTGTCAGACGTGGTTCCTTTACCTATGGTCTCACCTGATTCATCCGCCCTGGATGCTGGATCCCCTTCCGGATCTCATCTCACACCCCCTGGGTCTTCCGACTCTGAACCTGGCCAACCTAAAGCTGACGGCTTGGTTGCTCCAGTTCCACTCCTGATAAGGACTCCCAGAATTTCATCACCAGTCAAAGCCATCCTAGTAGCAGCTCACAAGCCCTCCACCAGAAGGGTCTATCGGAGTAAATGGAAACATTTTTCCATCTGGGTGGAGCACCGTCATTTAGATCCTTTTACGGCGCCGGTAGCGTCGGTTCTAGATTTTCTAATTTCTCTCTTTCACCAGGGGGCTAGTTCTTCCACGGTCAAGGTACAACTTGCTGCAATTTCACACTATCATGTAGGGCAGGAGTCAGGCCCGCTTATTACTTCCAAACTGTGTAAGACCTTCCTTAAGGGTACCTTCCTTCTCAGGCCTCCGGTCAAGGAGGTGGTACCCCCATGGGATTTATCCCTAGTCTTACAGGCCTTGACTAGCCCCCCTTTCGAGCTGGCGGCCACTGTTGATCTTAAATACCTCTCTTGGAAAACGGCCTTTTTGGTGGCCAGGCTCTCTGTGTCAAACCACCGTATTTGGTCGTCCATCCAGACAGAGTTCACCTCAGGATCAATCCGTCTTTTCTACCTAAGGTATCGTCGGAAGCTAACATTAATCAATCTATTAATCTTCCAGTATTCTTCCCCAACTATCAAAACAAAGGAGAGTATAAGCTGCACTCTTTAGACGTGCACAGACAACTACGTTTTTATACTCATCGAACTACTGGTCATAGGCAGTCCGATCAGTTGTTTGTCTCCTTTGCCAAAAACAACTTAGGCAAGTTGGTTTCTAAGGTTACCCTCTCCCGATGGATATCTAGTTGTATTCTCTTAACATATCAGAGCTCGGGAAGGCCTGCACCTCAGGGAGTATGTGCTCATTCTACGAGGGCCATTGCTACATCGGCTGCTTTCAAGGCTAGAGTTTCTCTGGATGACATTTGTTCCGCAGCCACTTGGGCTTCATCTCATACCTTTATAAGCCACTACAAAGTAGATATTGTCTCCCGAGGTAGGGCGTCTTTTGGCTCTGCAGTGCTCCAGAATATCCTTCCATGAAGGCCACCCAAGATTTAGGTAGCTGGGGACTCTGTCCCAAAGGTTGCTGACAAATGAAGTCCTACTTCAGATTTAGAAGTTATGTACTCACCATAACGTTCCATCTGAGTAGGTATCTTCATTTGTCTGTAAACATCCCCCCCTCCTTCTCCCTGACCAAAATGATCCTACTTGGAGGTTCTTTAGATTAGTTTAGTTCCCTCTAGGACACAGTATTAGCTGTGCTATGGGGCAAACTTGATCTGAGGTCAGTCAGGGTTGGCAGGGGATTATGGGTAAAGGGAGGAGCTAGGAGCTCGGATCTATGCTGTGATAGAAGTTGCCGGCTCGGATCCAAGATCGGATCCGTATCCCAAAGGTTGCAGACAAATGAAGATACTTACTCAGATGGAACGTTATGGTGAGTACATAACTTCTAATTTTCCCTTCTTTTGGAAATGGCAAGGGGCAATTACAACAAGCTTCCTCACAGATTGGATCTACTCACACAAGAACAGGGGTGTTTGATACACCCCAGCATCAATCAATTTCAGTTGACTACCTGGACGATAGTGTCTTAATTCTTTTTAGGCACCTGTTTGCTAAGGATGTGCAGCAGGTACTAATGGAGCAAGAAAACCTGCCACTAGAAATTTGTATACTAGCAAATGGAAAGGTTTTCTAGTTACTGCCAGCAACATAACCAACACCCATTCAGTTTCAGTTGTTCTCTGGTTTTACAATATTTGTGCAAGTTACTATGGCCTTTCTTATTCCTCTATCAAGGTTCGTTTATTGGAAGTTTCAGCATGTCTGTCCATGCATCCTCCTCTTGCAATACATTCTCATGTTGGAATGTTTTTAAAGGGGTTTTGCATAAGAGGCCTACGAGAAAACTAATGGCCTCTCCTAGGGATCTTAATTTTGTGTTAGAAAAGCTAACATTTACTCCATTTGAACCAGCTAACCTGACTGACTTGAGATTCTTAACATGGAAAACAGTTTTACTGATTGTTGTGACCTCTGTAAGAAGGTTATCTGAGTTGCAAGCTGTTTTGGTGAGTCAAACCTATCTCATTTTTCATAGAGACAGGGTTTCTTTGAGAAATAATCCTTCTTTTATGCATAAAGTGGTATCTAAGTTTATTTTAAGCCTAACTAGCCATCTCCCCATTTTCTTTCCTGAACCTAAAATTGAGGAAGAAAGGATACGCCATACCTTGGATGTCCACAGACAACTTGGATGCTATCTTGACAGAACTAAAGCTTTTAGATCTTCAGATAAATTGTTCTGACTTGTTTTTTAGTCAGCGTAGCTGAAGCTGCCTGACAGTTTGGGCATGTGGAAGAATGCCCTGAAGCTTTGGAAGCTAGCTGGCTGTTATATCCTGGGCAGGATATAACCCATATAACTAAGGCTACTGTATCAGTTATCATTCAAACATCTACTGTTATTGTACGTACACAACTGCACTTTCCAAACCTGGCACCTTTTATATCAGGAGCAAGTCAGATCTGTACTTCCCCTATTAGTGCTCTTCAGATGTGAAGAGTAAAAAAAAGTCCATTCCCAATTTAGCAGTTCTTATGAGTAAATTAAAAAAAACTCTTCTGTTAGTTATAAACTATAGTAATATATACCTGTAACAAGCAACTGCTGCAGTTTGTGCAACACAGGGAGCACTAAAGCACTTCAGTGCAGACAGCAAATGGAATAATTGCAAAAATCGCCATTACTGTACTTAAGACTAATCAGGATTTGATGATTGTGTGCCCTAACACTTTACACCCAGGGTGGCTGCCCCCTTCACTGCTGTCTAGCTACACCACTCTGTGTATTATTGCACACATGCACTAAGCACATCTCTTGGACTGTGCCTTAGTTTTGAAGATATCATTGACTTTTGGCCTAAGACTGTTTGGTACTGAGTGCATTTATAAAGAAACCAGAATAATCCTTGTACTATATTATTACACTTGAAACAGCATAAAACATTACAAGGTACAATAAAACATGATGAATATTCCAATAAACCATAGCATATACATTATTAAAAATACCATGTTATAATATAACAAATGCAGTCTCAGCAATTCTCTTGTATCCCAGAAACAGAAGTAAGCCCTACCCTGCATACACACAATTAAATTTGTCAAAGTACAATTAAACATATCAAAATGTAATAAAAAAACACTTAATATTAAAACAAAGCATCAGTTACAATGAGCACTGAGCAGTGTCAGTGGAGCAACAGGCAGCACACTCGCCTTTGGTGCAGAAGGCTGTGGTTCTATTCCCAAGCCCAGGTAGATCAACTGCTGACACTGCAGTGCAGCATAAGGGAGGTGATGTACTCCTGAGTGTTCCATCCTTCAGAGGAGATGTTAAGCTGAGGGCCCATCTGCTTGAGTTGGTGGTAGTTCAGGTGGCTGTAAATAATCCCATTGCACCCATCAAAAAGAGTTGGAGAAGTTCCCTGATGCCTGGTCAAATGTCCCATAATAGTATAAATACCACCTTGGGTCTCCCATGAAAAGAGGCTACTGGCCTAGTGAGACAAACCCAGTCAACAAAAGTGAAAGAAAAAAAGAAAAATAAATTGCAAATAAAAATAAATAAACATGCTTGCATTAAAAAAAAAAAAACACGCACACAAAATAGCTACTAAATTTTAAAAGTACGTTTTCCATAAGTGGAAGGCTCTACAACCACTTTCCCAGAAGTCAAAAAACTGGAGCACACACAAATGTTACAGTAAAGTTAAAAGAAAATCATATCAAATATATTTTTACTTTACCACACTAAACCTTTAAATCAAGCAGAGCATTATCAGAGATGAGATATTAAAAAATCTGTTGTAATGCAAAAAGTATCTAGTAGCTGCACCGTGATCATAGTATAGTCATATTGTCCATGTTTTCCACCCTAGACCAGCCACAGCCTTCCAAAACCTGGAAAATAAACTCATAAACTGCCAGAGTTCCCACCCAGATATAGAAATAAAAACCAAACTAAACTTGCTACCCAAAGCTGTGTCTGTGACAAAGAGAGGTAACCTGCTACACTGTGTTGTGTAAGTGCAATAGTCTGATAGTTCAAATCCAGAGATGTCCAATTTTTTACTGACTGGCAGTACAGAAGATTATGGCTGTGAGCTGTTAATGAGTTACTTCCTCTGGTACAGGGTTTGACTTCCTCAGCCTTTCTTTGCTGTGGGAATTAGCTTGTGGGATAATTCAGTAGACTTTGTACATACCTGTTGACTATGGTTTCGATACCCATATTGTTTTTTTGGCTCATTTATTCAGAGCTTCCCTGTGCCTGGCTTGGACACCTGTGACTAGAAATCCTTAGATTGCTTCTAAAACCATCTGTGGACCTACAAAGCTCATACAAGTATTTTTTTTTTTTTTTTGCACTTGGTTTAACTTTCTCAGTGATATTTAGCACTTTTGTGCTGCATTTATTGATTTGGTTGAATTTGTCTCTGCTTTTCAGCCATATTTTGTTACTGTACTGTTCTTATGTCATTTTAACGGTATCTTGATATTTCCTAACCTCCTCTGTTACTGTAAAAGCTGTTCTGAGTTTACAGAAGTTTCCCTGAGTTTGCCAACATATTTCTAAGTCTTTCAAAGTTTTTCTGTATTTGTAGATATCCTATGCTTGTGCACTTTTTCTGTATTTGTGAACATTTCTCAAGGTTTGTGAACTTATTTCCAAGGATTTCTGATACTGTAAGAGTTCTGCCTACTGTTGTTAATCATTTCTTACTTGAGCTCAAAACCAGTTTATTTTACATTGAGGATTTTTCTGAACTGTGGTGGGAGCAGTGGGCTGATTCATCCCACCTGAGTTGGGAACTGCTGGTGAAAGGCTTATTGTGTGTTTATCTGATTGGCCTGAGGGCTTAACTGTGTGAAAGTCTTTTATCCTGCTGGTATAAAAGCCTTGTGTTTGCGCATTGTGTAAATGCAGTTACCCATGCCCCGTATATAAGCAAACCTGTCCAGTTTAAAATCCTCTAAAGGAAACACTCTCCATAGTCTCCCACTATTAATAGCTGCTTGAAGAGCTGCCAGTTTTCACAGAGGGCTGCATCACTGCAGGTCATTTAATAGTAAATACTAATAATAATAATACTAAACACTCTGACTTAGACCTTTAAGTAACTCTCTCTTACTCCTTCCCATCAACTAAGGATCTGGTATAATGGATAGGCACTTCCCTGTCATCTCTGTTTCTGACCTGGTGGATATGGGGATCCTGAGGCAGTGTAGTAACTGCCTCTTGTTCACTGACACTCATTTAACTTTGGAGCAGACAATCACAGTGCATGAGAGATGTAAATACAAAATGTCATTGGAGGAAAAGCTCTCATATACACACATGAAAAATTCAAACCAGGTTATCAGCATTACACCCAAAATACTCACTACCAACACTAAGGAACAAACACATAGACCCAAATATGCGTAGGTACTCAGTTGTAATCTACCCAAACCTCCACAACTTCCTAAAAGCATCTCTCAGTGGCCCAGCACACACTCAAGAAAGACCACATCTCGCACAACACATAACTCTGAAAATCATAGTAGCCTCACATCCAATGCCATAAGGCAACACACACTACACAGCCAAACATTCTAGTTATTGGGGATTCCATTGTAAGACATACTGATGTCCCTCTTACCAGGCTAAATAAGGAGAAGATCAGAGTGATCTGTCTGGAGCCAGTATCCATTCGATCATGCATGCACTTAGGTCTTTAAACCACAAGTGCCAGTATGTCACAGTCCTAGTCCATGTAGATGTAAATGAACTAAGACATACCTCACTGGAATATATCAAGAGAGACATGAGGGAGCTCTCTGAATATGTCTCAGGCAGGTATGCATCTAGCCTTGAGCAGCATCCTGCCATCACCAGCGATGATGCCATAGTACCAGCAAAGAATGATTGACTTTAACAATTGGCTTAGTTTCTGATGTCACAATATCTGTCAGCCTGGGTAGGCACTATCAACAAACCATGATGCTTTTCCAGAGATGGTTTGCTCTTGTCATCACTTGGCTTCCGGATACTGGCAAAAACTTTATCTATCCCTACAGTGCCTTTTTTAGGCCGTGTCAAGTTGTTAAACCCTCCAACATAACAAAAATCAGTCACGACTACCGAAAGGTACTGCTGCTCAATGCTAGGTGTTTAAATAAAAAAATGCACTACCTGGAAGCAATCAGTCATGACTACCTAAAGGTACTGCTGCTCAATGCTAGGTGTTTAAATAAAACAATGCACTACCTGGAAGCACTTATCACCCTGGAGAGCACAGACATATGTGCAGTCATGGAAACATAGTTCAGAACCGTGGAAAGTACCCTGGCTATAAAAGGCTACAATGCCTTTCATGCATTTCAATCCCCCTCATCTCATAATAAAACAAATGGAGAAGGTGGCTCAGTGTAGAAGTACACTGCTAGACTGGTCCAACAACATGACTCACTTGAGCTGCTCCATGCCCAACTAACCATAGGTGCAACCCCTTCTCATATATTTGCTACCTACAGATCCCCTGACATGAGCTGAAACACTACACCTCCTACCTAAACCTACTGGAATGTCTTAAGCTTCAGCCTAACACCATACTTATAGTTTGACTTCAACTACCCCTCCATAAACTGGGAGACTTATATGACCCATAATTCACATACTCAGAGGTTTTTGGACTTTATCAATGCAAACATCCTGGAACAACTAGTTAGCTCCCCAACTAGAGGTGTAAATATCCTAGACCTGGTACTTATGAATAAGGGGGGATGCTGCTCCTTCCCAAGTATTAACTCCTCCCTGGTAAAATCTGACCACAAACATGATTTCCTTTAGTATTCAAACTAATTTAGAGCCCCCATCAACATCCAAACCTGTTAAGAACTTTGCTAAGGCCAATTAGCTCAAACTAAGTGACAGCTTATTAAATTTCCAAGCCCCTCTTAACCCAAATGACACTGAGGCCTACTCTGACCTATACAAAAAAGCACTGTACAGCCACATTCATAGCTGCACAGAGGCAGTACCTGTCCGAGTCAAATCTACGATTACTGGCAAAAATAAACCACTCTGCTGGACCACTAGCATAAATATTTAAGAGAAGGAAAAAAATCTTCTCCAAAATCAAGAAATAACAGACCAAACAGTGCAAAAGGACACTCCACAGTCTAAACAAGCAAATTAGAGAGCTAGTCAAATCTACCATAGCAAACTATGAGGCAAAGACAGTATCTCAGGTGAAAGATAACCATAAGGCTCTCCCTCGGGGGAAACGCTTAGCAATGTGCTGAGTTAGTCATGAACGGCAACACTTACACCCAGCCTGAAATTGTAGCAAACCTGCTGGCTGACAAAGTCATTTCAAACTTCTCCCCATCACCTCCTACCACACCTAAAGAAATACCTGCTGGCTGAAATCACTATCACTCTACTTGGTATCGTACAGATTGCTCAGAGGTGATCTGTGTCTCACCTATAAGACAATATCAGACCCTGCTCTACTAGAGATGGTCCATATCTGTAAGTCTAACTCCTCATGCATTACCCACTCGAGAGGCCTAAATCTAATATGCAACATCAACAAATCCTGCTGGAGGGACAGGTTTGTCTCCCAGAGGCTGCCCCATCTCTGGAATAGACTTCCCATACATGTCAAACAGAGTACCTCGCTGACTCTCTTCATGCGTAACCTTGATGAGTGGATGGGAAACCACAAATTTGTCCCAGGGGTTCCACCTGTGTCCCTCACTGACAAGGGTGACAGGTGCTGATTGAGGTTTTCTTTTTTGGGGATAAGCTCTTAGCTAGGCTTGTAAGGGCCCCAGGGCCATTAGCCTAGTAACCTCCTATGATCCAATAAACCATCCCCCTATTGGTTTTTACGAGGGGAACAGGTCCTTACTGCACTTGCTAAAGCCAAAAACACAGTTCCATGGGTCCCAACAACATTCCAGGATGCTTTTTAAAGAACATAAAACAGAATCTACCAGGGCAACTAGAAACCCTCTTTCACCACAGTCGATATATGGGCTTTGTTGCAAACTAATGGAAGACTGAAGCTGTCATCCCTCTGCACAAGGGGGACCCATCAACTGGTCTAGAGAACTACAAACCCATAAGCTTGACCAGTCTTATCTGCAAGGCCATGGAGAGACTTATCAATAATGACAGCAACTCTCCAAACACTGGACCAGATCCAATTTGGGTTTGTCAAAGGGAGGTCTTGCCTGCTTAAACTGGTGGACTTCTTCAGACAAGTCACCAGGGCCATGGATGAGGGTAAAACAGTACTCTGTACCAAAGAATAGGATATGAATGTTAACAGTTATTGACATGTCTGGTGCTTTTCAAAGACCACATACAGCATTTCCTAGCAAATGTGACTGGTGATTGTAATTACCACACAGTAGAGTTACAAGGTGCTGAGCGAAAGTTATTGACAGGAATGATAGATATACAAAAATAATGGAGTTAGCTATGATAGTCGGGGGTAGTAAGACTGATTAGATTTTTAGTGTAAGACTAATGAAGGGGGTCTCTGGCTGGTGAAAGCAGTGAGTTAAGGATTTTATATCTGTTTATATATATATATATATATATATATATATATATATATATATATATATATATATTATTTTTTTTTTTGTAAAACTATGCTTTCTTTTCTGTTATTTTCTTACCTTGAATTTTTTTTCATTTCTTTCTATGCTAATGTAGGTGAAAGAAGATGTCAAAGAAGTATCCCATTTTCAGAGGTGTTAGAAGAGGTAGCAGACTGTAGAATGTAACGGTGTGCAGCAAAGGATCGACAAGTTAAGGTGAGTGAAGCAAATAAATAATTGTCATTGCTGGTGGGACAGTGAGTCATGGGCCAACAGATTTATGAACAAATGATGTGTAGTAGACAGCTTGAGCTATCTAAATTGGCCATAGGTGTGAGTGCACATGCATGTGTCTGGTATGGAAGAACAACTGTGACAGGGCTAGCCACTTGGTGGTGTGAACATTGGCTCTAGATGATGATCACAGCTGATGTAACACCCCATCCCCATCTGCAAAAATGGGAAAAACAGAGTTGTGGATAGATGGATTGATGGTTGCTTCTATTTTATTGTGGTTATGTATGATGATTATTTTGTATCTACATCCTGTTATTGTTTTCTGAAAGCACTTGTAGTTATTTATTCATGTTTTTAAGTAAGGGGAATTGTTGGTATGCTGCTGTAATAAGTAATTTCTAGGACAGCAGGCAAGATTAGATGAAGTTAAAGATTGTTTTGGTGAAAGAAGAATGATATAATAATGCAAGGGTGGTCAACTACCTGGAAAGAACATGGTTCAGCTGATTGACAAGGGGCTATAAGTAAGAAAGAAGAGAAGGACTGATTTGAGGTGGGGAAGTGGTATCTAAATTATAGGGGATGTCAAGAAATGAAAAGAGAGAGCTCCAGGGATAGGGCAAGGAATCAGTATGTACTGTTGCTGTACCCAGTGTAGCATATGGAAAGAGATGTCATAGGGATGTTGGAGGGTGACAGCCATTTCAGTCAAGGATTCAGGCAGGTCATTTCTACAGGAACTGATAAGAAGGTGGTTGTAATACAGTAGTAATGTAGTAGGGAGGTCTAGAGGGTTGGAGGTAGGTGGTAGGAAGGAGGTGAGGTTGTGCAAGGGAAAGAGAGACAGGTTAAGAATTAGAACTAATGATGGAATCTGTCAAGGTGATGCACATTTCAGTAAACAACAGGTTGCGGTTAGGGAGTATATTTATTTATGGGTTCCCAAAACCTTAAAGGTTTACTTTAGCTCTAAAGGAACAGCCACAGGTTAGAGGGTATATCCTGGGAGAGATGTAGAGTACAGATGATGGTGACAATGGCAATGCAGAGTGTAGTGTGACTGAATGGTCCCATAAGAGAGAGAGAGAGAGAACTGGCACAATTGCGATAGTACTGTGTTGAGATTAAATTAAAGTTTGAGGAGTTAGGAAAGTTAAGAAAAAACATATTTATCTAGCCTGAAGGGACACGCAGTCCAGGGGTAGGAAATGAAGAGTAGTAATTTTAATAACAGAAGAGACTATACAGAAAATTGAGAACATAACTATAAGTGGAGAAAGTAGATGTTTGCTAGCTAGGTGGTAAATGGAGGATAAAATATTTTGTTGATGCCACATTATAAGATAAGGATGATGTACAGAAGGCAATCTTTAGGCAGTGAAGTAGACATTATGCATGTGGAAAAGATGCAAAGGGGGAATTTTAATGTAGTGAATGATCTGAAGGTGGACAAGTTGTTTTTTTTTTGTATGTCTGAGGACCATGGGTGTTGTATAGCGACAGTGGGGCAGTAGATGGAGGCTGGGAAGTTAGCTGATATGTGGAGGGGGCTGAATGTTGGAGATAAGGGTTATATTTAATCCCAATGACAGAATGCAACTTAATAGGCTAGATCAGTTTTTGGAGAAGAAGCTGTGAATGAGGTAAGGGAAATCAGGGTAAAGGAGCAAGGTATATCAGACTGTGTTATGTTGAGGGTGGAAAAGGATGCAGTGTGGAGTTAGAACATGTTGAATTGAAAGTGAGGTACCAACAGAGATGGTGGAGGTTTATGGTTTTGGAGACAATAGTGCAGAATTATGGAGATGAGTGATCAAATAGGCCCAATAGGTTGCATACACAGAAGTCTGTGCAGAGAATAGTTAGGGACAGAGGAATGTGTAGAAAGGAAAGAGGAACAGGGTAAGGTGATAGGGCATGGAATTATATGAATGGCAGGCATCTTGTCCAAGGAGTGTTAGTGGAAGAGAAGAGATGCCTGAAAATATGGGGTCAACATAGAAATGTAAGTTGGCAGTGGTGCACACTTCACTAGAGCTGGGTAGGAGATTGTGTTTAGTGTAGTCAGGGAGGTAGAGCCAAGAGATTGCTATTATGGAAGTTAAACTAGGAAAACAAAGAGAAAATTACAGTCAGTGAAGAAAAGGAGAGGTGGCCGAAATGTTTTCAAAATATTATTAGGGGCTGTTTGGAGGATAATGATAGTTGGGTAAGATGGGACAGTGAAATATTTGGGAGTAGGAAACACTCTATGAGAAGGAGAATAGAAGAATGGACAAGGATAATAGGGTAAGAGTGGATGTAGAGTGAAGTGCAACATTTGAAGAGTGGTAAGGCAGGGGATCTTGATAGTTCCCCAAATGAATTTATAAGATAAAATTGAATGGAGGGGATAATTGGAGGTGTTGATGAATGAGGTACAGGGAGGGGAAAGTGTGCTGAGGTTATAGGGGAATGGGTGATTTTGTTGCCAAAAGGGATGGACAGGATGAATGCTCCAATGAATTATGGACCCATTTCTTTGATTAATTTGAATGACAAGATTTTTTGTAAGGGTATTAGCTGCATGTTTGGAGACAGTACTGGGGAAGCTGTTTGAGTAGGTTAAGTGAGGTCTATGGGGTTAATGTTTTCTAAAAGCACATTTACCCATGTTTTTAAGTTCAAATGAAAGAACAATGGAATGGGACCACCACCATGTGTAACATAAACTAAAAAATGTTTATTAAAACAAATAAAATAAAATAATTATCTCTTTCAGGCTCAACCCCCTTCTTAAGATTCAACAATAAAACAGATTCCACTATTTTAAAAAATGCAACATCCAGTCAACTCATCTCCTCAGAGGTCTACGCCCCTTCAGGGCTGGTTTCAAGGGAAAAACTCCATTCAGTCCTGGGGCACAATCAGCCTGTAAATCCACAATCCATTTAATCTTGGATAGCTCCATAGAATTAATCAAATCACCACCTCTTGGTCTAATTCATTGGAATTGCAAAACCATAAAAGCAAAGCAATGCCCAGTATTACTACTGACATGCTGCACAATTGGATTATTCATTGATCTAAGCTTGATGTTACTGATGTGTTGCAGGATGCGCTCTTTCAACATCCTGTTAGTTTTTTCCACATAAAAACAGGAGCACTGTGACAATTCTCAAATAATTCTGGTCTAAATAATTTGTAAGTTATAGGATGAAAAAAATAACTCTCTGTGTTGATATAACTGCATTCTTTGCAATGTTTACAGGGATAAGTACCAACCCTATTAATACCAAAGAAGGGAGTCTTTTCAGGATATCTCTCCCTACACAATAATCTTTTCAAGTTCAAATTGTTCTTAAAACTAAACAGTGGTGTGTCTCCAACAAGCTCTCTCAAATTTTCATCAGTCCACAGTATCTTTAATTTTCTGTAATAATATTACACAAATCCTTAATATTGTTGTTATATTTTAGAGTAAATCTTAAAGGCATATTAGCTAGCCCATCACCTCCCCTCTGTTCACCAGAGGGTGTAGATCTAGAATTATACCATGGTTGTAAAACAGAGCCCCTCAGCTCCTCAGATTTCAGTGTTATCATTCCCAATTCAATTTTCTTATAACCGTGAGCTTCTAGACAGGAATCTAGCTTGCTCATTTCTTCAAAGAAAGCAGTGTTATGGGTACACTGTCTTGAAGTATGTAACATTTGTCCTTTCACTATATTCAGAAATATATGCTTGGGATGCATGCTATCCCTAGCAAGCGAACCATTCCTCCGACATGACTTTCTAAACATACTTGTCTTTATTCCACAATCCCTTTTCATATATATCTTAACATCCAGAAAAATCTATCTCATCCATTGAAGTATGTAATGTGAATCTAAGGAACGTTGCGCTTGCTTCAAGATGCTGTTTAAAAGATAATAAGGTCTCTTAGCTACCATCCCATAGAACAAATACATCATCCATGAATCTCTTGTAAAACAACAAATGGTCTCTCCATACATTACTATGGCTGAAAACCACTTCATCCTCCCAATTCACCAGGACCAGGTTGGCATACGTATTGGCACATGCAGTGCCCATGACAACCCCCATCATTGCCAGAAATATTGATCATAAAATAAAAATATGTTGTTCTCTAATACAAGTTGTAGCAATAAATCAATTTGTAATAACTTTGGAGCATCCCATTGTCGATTTTTCTGTAAAAAATTCTTCAACACTTGTAACCCAAAACTATTGGGGATAATATGAATAAACTATTTACATCCAAAGAGGCAAATAGATAACTCTTACCAGACCCTTGTACTTGCATAAAACCAGCTAGTTCACACAAAAAATGTGCCATATGTTTAAGTACAGCAGGAGCTGAAACTAAGGCCATACTTAAATTCTTTTCCAGCCATTGTGAAATACATTCCATTACCAAACCTCGCCCCAATACAGTAGGTCTAAAAGGGGGTTCAATTGGGTCCTTATGGATCTTAAGCAACCCTTTAATGACTGGAATGACAGGGTGGTCCACTATATAAAAATCATATATCTCCTGGGTAATAATACGCATGTAAAAAATCTTCTCAACTGTTCTTGACCCCCTTGCTTATTTCCATAGCTTCAGTGGCCGAAATTCCACTATTTTAAAAAATTAATTGAATGACTGAATTGAAGGCATCAAGACCAAATTATAAACTAGGTAGATAGGTAGGATGTCAGTGGGTGGGAAGTGATATTGCACTAATTAGGCTTTTGATCTTTTTTTGATCTTTATCATGATGGTGTTAGAGAGGGACGGTGGGTTGATTTAGTGTTAAATAAATTTCATGGGTGTATGGGAATTATATAGCACACTGAGACTTGCAGTAGTGGTAAATGTGGTCAGACTGCAGATGACCAAGTAAGAGAAGAGAAGAATTTGACAGCAGTGTCTGCTTTCACCTCTTTGTTTAGTGATGGAGGTATTAGATAGGAGAGTCTACTGCTGGCAATAGGAAAGTGAAGGGGTTATGCACTTTATTTAAATCATTTGCAGATGACTATAAGCTGATGGTAAAGAGATATTAGAGAGAGATTGTCCACAGTGCTGGAGGTGATCAATGACTGTTGGGAGAGAATAAGAGCTATGTGCAGAAAATTGTATTATTCCAGTGAGGAAGATGGAGCTGAGGAAGGAAGAGTTACAACTGGTTTTAATCAAGGGAGCAAGTTATTGGTGTTTAAGGGGATGCCTGGTTATGAGATGCAGTGAGCATTAACAAGAGAGTTTGTGGAGAAGGTGCAGGGACAGTTAGTGACATAGACTGGGAAGCAGCTATCAGTATTACAGATACTGAAGTTATGCAGATGATAATTTTTATCAGTTTTCTTGCACCTTGGTAGGCATCTGGTGGTGAGGCCTGGATGAGAAGGAGGACAGATGCTTCAGGGTGTTTGTGTAATAAGTTCTTATGGTGGGGAGGCAGTCTAGGATAAAAGGGGGAGATTTAGAGGAGAAACAGAAAGGTATTTTAGATTAAATAGACTTTGAATGATGTATAATTGTAGTTAAAATAAATCAAATTGCTTGAAGGAAGAAATGAGAAATAGTCTAAAAGAGAGCAAGAGAAAATATGGAAGATGAAAGTTAATGGAGGCAGGTGAAAAGCAAGATTCAGATAGGATTAGGACAGGTTTAAGTTAAGAAGGTAGATTACTGAGTGAGATATGGAGGAAGTATTATGGGCAGTGGGAGGTTAAACTTTGTTAAGGAGGGGGCTTGCAAATGGAGATTGGTGATGAAAAATTTTGTACATGGGAGTTATGGTTGTGGGCAAAAGAAAGAGAGGTTTAAATAAGAGATTTTCAAAGCATGGTTAGGAATAAGTAGCCGACGTAGCAGCAAGTAAGGAGACAGTGGGAGGCTGGTTGGGGCAAAGTAAAAATGAAGAAGATAAAATTGGTGTAAATGGAAAGATCTCTTAGGAACTATATGACGGAAAAAAGAAGGGTAATATGGGAACAATTTACACATAATGGGGGTTGCAGTAATTGGAAGGCACCACAGAACAGCTGGAGTAGTGAAGATCAGAATTGGAGAGGGAACTTGTTTTGGGATGCTGCTTGGGTGGCATATAGACAGATTTGAATTGAGATATGTCAGTATGGGACATAAACATGGGATGATTTAATTGTAGTCCTCAACACAGATAATTGGTAAGAGAAAGGGGTGATACAAGATGATGAGTATTGGAGATGTGGCAAAGAAGGGACATATTGGACATATGGTAAACAGATGCAGGTGAGAAGTTTTAGTGGTAAGGTAATAAGTAGCTAAGTAGTAATTTTAAGGTATGAATTAAAGACCTCATGAGAGGTATGATGAGCATTTGACTATTTATTGGCTTTGTTTGTTTGTTTGTTTGCTGAGCTGCTTGTTTGTCATTTAGTTTGTTGAACTGTTTGCTTAATAACCAGATGAGAAGGCTGGATTGAAGACCCTTTTCAACCAAGAACCGGGATACAGCAGTGAAATTCCTACATGTAAAGCCCAAATAATGGCTAAATGGCTACTACAAGATCTATGAGACAGTTAAATAAAACACAAATTGGAATAACAATTAATGCATTACAATTAACACAATGTATACCATAATGCGTTTTGTTAGTATTGAATACTGAATAGTTTGTCAGCAGCAGGCAAGAGGGATAGATGGGTTTAGTTACCACTGGTTTCACTATAACTGGATTAGTTAATCAGATTTAATAAACTCCTGATTTATTTAAATACGAGGAACTGTCAATTTTTAATTTCTCTAAGTCTTTTGGGTTTTTAATACCATGACAGGAAATCAGGAATGGACCCCATTCCTAAGTCAAAGTATGATTAAAGTTCATGAAATTAATATTGTTTCAATCTTTGATGTCAGCCAAAAGTGCTTCTCACAGCACCCACAATGTGCCCACTAATGACTCCTGCAATTCATATGGGGTCTATAGTATATCCTCGTCTTTATCGACATGTAATCAGCGAAGCCACTAAACCGCGAACGTTCACAACAGCGATTTCTTTCCCTGGGAAAGAAATCACTTGCCCTCAAAACACAAACATATCACTGCAAACATAACAAAGTGGGGGGCATTGCCCCCCACACCCCCTAACTAAATATACCAACTCCATAATCGCACTACAGTGGAGAAAATGGCAAACTAGCAGGGATGACCAAACAATTTCTTTCCCGGTGAAAGAAATTGCTGATGTGAATGTTTGCGTTTTAGTGACTTCGATGATTACATAACAATGAAGAGGCATTCGATGGAACGCCTCTTTGAGGATATGATATAGACACATTCATGTATTGGGAACAATTCTAAATAGGATTGTAGATTCTTTTTTTAAGACCCATTGCTCCTACTAGTATTGGAACTGTCTGGGTATCTTTCTTCCACAGTGCTCTCTTTTCTGCCTGCAGATCCTGATATTTTATGACTTTGTGTTTCTCAGTACGCAAGACACTGTAGTCACTGGGTGTGGTAATTTCAATGAGCAATGCTACTTTTGTTTCCTTTTCATGGACCACTATATCCGGTTTTCTAGCATCTGTCTTTTGAACTTTTGGTAATGGGTAATCCTATGTGATGTAAACTTGATTTTCTATGATGCTTTATGGCTCATGTTTCCAGTGTTTTTCAGCCACTTCAGTACCATAATGTGTGCACAATCCCCAGTGCAACAGTCTTGTCATGTTATTATGCCTTTCAGTATACAGTCCTTCTGCCATTAGTATGTCACAGCCAGCAACGAGGTGTACAACTGTTTACAAAACCTACATTTGTCTGTTTCTCCCACATGTTCAATGGACTTTGTAAAACAGTGTGTACGTAGCCACTGTCTTGGGCTGCTACTATTAACCTTTCATCTCTTGGTTTGAATTCGCCTCTCCTTAATCATTCCTGCATTCGTTCCTGATCAACATGAGGTTCTTCTAGACATTTTCTATACTTGCAACTATATTTATGCATTTTCCACATTTCTTGCCTTCTCATCTGGTCTTTCACCTTATATTCTTTCTTTTTTTTTTGGCACATTCAGTTGCTGCCTGATTTTCATCTACTTCTGGTTTGATTTCCTTTCCTGCTTGACACCAATATGCTTCTGCTAGATTAAGCAGAGAAGTCATCTTAGATTTATTCTCTTCATGTTTCAAAACTTTCACTACATTTGGGTCTCGTGAGGTCATCAGATATGCGTGGTGTCCCACGATTGCAGATCTATACAAGTAATCCATTTCAAGGAGACCCATTCGGAATGAGGAATATATAATCTTGGTATGCACTGATTTGTATAAATCATTTGGTGACCACAAAGCATTCTTCTTGTTTTCTTATCTAATCTATCCAACATGTTTTGGGGAAGCCACTCACTCCAAAACTGTAAGTTAGGACAGGAAGAGCAAATTGGTTTATAGCTTGGATTTTGTTCTTAGATATCAATGCTGTTTTCAGGATTAATTTAAGTCTTTGAAAGTATTCCTTACTAAGTTTTATTCACATTTGTTCATGTTTTATTGTTGATCCTTCATCAATTCCCAAATATTTATATACTCCCTCTTGCTCAAGTTCTTTTAAGATCTTAGAAATGTGGGGGTAGGAACATTTCTTCCTCACCTCCATGTTTGCACAAACTCAGAATTGGTATATTAACAGATATGGCAGTTTGGGTGTATAGCCACCATGTGCAGGCTACAGGGTAATTTACCCACTTATAAAACAAACACTATTTTAATTAAAGTTGAAGTTGTGCAGCATTGAATTTGATGTTTTCCTTTCTTTCTTTTTCAAATCACTGTAATTCTGTTTGCAGAAATACTATGAACCCTGAGCAGGTACCTGTTATTATGAAATAAACATTTGGAAAATTTCTTTGGATACAAGAGAATAAGATACTTAATAATAGAGTGTCAGACTATGGCATTTAAAATGAAAGCTTGGTTACACACATGATAAATATTTAGACTCTTGCAAGTTTTTGAGATAAAAGTTTGCTGCTAAAATTCTAAGGGCGAGCTGTCTAGGAGACTAGGAAGAGAATGCATTATCTGAATTTGTGGGGTAAAATGGCAATGGAGGAAAAATTAGAAGTTAAGTGGTCAGCCTGGAATCTGAGAGAAATGGGAAAGCTTATTTAACTACAAAAGTATACATGTATCAAGGAAGGATACCTCTCAATTTCATTGTTCAGGAATTCCTGACAAAAGTAAAATTAATGTGGTGACAAAGGGCCCATCAGTGACAATTTGAAGTTTCACTAATTCACTTACACAACCCTTTGTTCTATTAACTTTTTATCAACATTCATTTCCTGAACAATAAGAAGTATGAAACGCTACTGTTTAGCAATACTGACTGATTATAATCCTCAGTGATTTAGCAGAAAATCAAACATTTTACTAGGGGAAAGGGCAAAAATATGAGATGAAATCAGAGGCAGTTTGTAAAAGTCTGGACAGTTGAACAGTGTGCAAGGAAGGAATAGGAAGAGTATGGGTAAGCTTATGCAGCATTATGGGGCTGAATGGTAGGTTAGGGTCATGAGGATGTTTATCAGGCACCAGTGAATTAGAGGAAGAAGGACTGAATAAATGTGTATGTCTACATTTTGGATGAGTTATGGATGCATCATTGTGGGGAATGTTATACTTGCTGTAAATTAATATTTTTATTGTAGTATAATGTGTATATTCCATATTTAAATTAATAAGGAGAGTTAAAAAGTGGAGAGAGAAAATGCAGAATAATAGCATTGACTTATTTTTGGGAGTAAGAGATGGAGGGGAGATGCAGACAGAGGACAGAGGAGAATGGGTGTAGTATGTAATAGATGGAGAGCATACAAGGAGAAAAGAGAAGTTGTAGTTGGGATGATAGAGTCAACTTTGTATAGGAAAGCTCAAAGGTGTAATCGACAATATACAAAATACAGGGATACAAGGGATTATAGAAATAATGTAGATATTGAAAAGACTGATGAGAAATTTTAAATGTGGCAAAAGTGCACTCAGTAGCATAAAGGGTAAAATACAGAAGTAAAAGGTAAAGATATTATTACTGAGATGAGACTTGGCTGTTCTACAGTCAACATAGATGTGTGTGTGTGTGTGTGTGTGTGTGTGTGTGTGTGTGTGTGTGTGTGTGTGTGTGTGTGTGTGTGTGTGTGTGTGTGTGTGTGTGTGTGTGTATACAGTTAGACAGTTAGAATTGTGAAAGGTTGGAGGAAGAGTGTTCCATAAATTAGTTTTGACAAAGACATATGAACAATATGAACCCCTTTCCCAAAATTATTACCATTTTTCATTACCTCTAATTTGAATGGTTTGTTGATCAGACAGTTCTAGTGATGTGACATCTTAGAACTAATCTGCCTAATGACAGGCTGTGCGTTTTGTATAATAATTTGTGAAAACAATATAAGAAGTGAGTTGAATCATATGCTTCATATGTTCACATGTAGGCTGCTTCAGAGTACTAAACATGGAATGTTAAATACACTGAGACTAATAAGTAGTTAATGTGGTTATGTGATGAGAGGATTTTAGTTTACTGTGGGCCTGCTGGCAACATAGATGTAAAAGGAATAACTACAAATAATTTTGAGAGTAATGCAAAATTTCACATCAGGTTTTGGAGTAATTTGTCAGGAATTCTGATGATCAATAGTGTGTGCCAAACATTTTGGTTATCTTTAAAATGGAACTGAGAATATGATGCTGAAAGCAGTTCTTTGTCTAGTAATATACCTAATTATCTGACAAAATTCATGGCAAAATTCTGAGTTTGTCACTTGTTAAGATTATTTATTAATTTATATTCACTGACTGGAATATTCCAACTGAGTGATGCCTATTTTCAGTGAAGGCCCGGGGAGAAAAGCTTCTGAAGTCTTACTTAAAGCAATTAGACAAAAGAAAACTACAGTAATACATGTATGAAAAGTAGGAGGTAGGTAGATAAGTAGTGGGACAAAAATAACAAAACTCAGATAAAGAATATAAATCTAGTTGTCTGTGTATGGGAGAAGCAGATTTGAGACATGACTGTGGAAGAAGTATAATTAAGGAATAAGATGAAATAGAGGAGGTTTATTCATGGGATAAATATACAAGAATGTTAATATAAGGGAGAAAGAAAGTAGAAAGGAATGAAAGGGAAGGGACAGTTACTATGAACAAGGACTGGACCATTTGTTTGTAAGGTAGGTTTTTAATATGTTATTTATTTATTTTTTTTTTAGGATTGCTTCATTCCTCAGGTCAGGTGGGATAGGGTAGCATAGACTCTATAGAGAGTCTCCATATTGACTGCTTGATTCAGTTACTTTTACGAGGTTCTGAGTTTGTGAGCACAGGTTTCTGCTGGGGGAGTGTTTGGCTTCTAAAGTGAAAGTGGATGGGTATTTGATATATAGATTATTTTGTGTGTGGCTTTTAGTTGGTTCAGTGTATGCAGATTATGCACTCCAAGCGCTGATAGGTTAGGCTTAGAATATTAGATGCAAATTTGGCAATTTTGTTATAAGTATTTTCTAATTTATGTAACTATGTTTTTGGGATGTTAGAATGAGATAAGTATAGCACTGAGGGAAGAAACAGTGCTTTGGCTGTGTTTAGCTGAGCAGTTTTAGATAAGGTATGGATTGTATAACATGCCTAACTTTTCATTAATAGTAGAAGTAACATAATTTATGGGTTTGCAAAAGGACAGTTGTGATCAAAGATTACTCCAAGAAGTTTAGCCTGGCTGACTTGTTCAGTTGTGGTGCAACTAAGTTGTTTGACTTTACTGAGATCTCACCTGAGCCAAATAGCAGATTGTTTTATCAGTATTTAGTAACAGTTGGGATTTTTTGTAGTCACTGTTCAATCATGTGGAAATCATTCTGCGCAATGAGCTGCAGTTGGGTTAGGGAGTAAGCTGAGCTAGTAATGAGAGAGTTTATTTGAGTTTAGTTAGTCCATGAATAAATAACATGCAGCTGAATTTGTAGACATTCATAGGTAAAGGGTATTTGGAGTGAAGTCCATGCTGCTGTTATATTTGCAGCAGAATATAGACTCATCAGTATATGTGCAAACTTTTATTTATTTATACAGTTTATCCATTTGGTTAATAAACACTGTAGCAATAGAAGTCCAGGGCAAATGCCCTGGGGGCACACTATGAGAGAAGGTCTAGATTAAGAATCTTACCTTTTTAGAATTTTCCAATGGTCATGAAGAAAACTAAGAAGCTAGATTATGTTATAGAGGTGAAGGCCTAACAGGAAGAGACACTGGATAGGAATGGACTAGTTCACTTTATCAATGACTTTATTAAAATTAACTAAAATCAAGAAATAAGGCATCAGCCGCTCTCCCCATATCTAGGGTGTATTGGATATAGAAAGAGACATGAAGCATTGCTGTTTCAATCATGTAGTAAGGACAGAAACCATGATAGTAGTTTTGTATAAGGTTATTGCTTATGTTGTGTCTTTTGGCTTTTCCCGGTTAGGGGTCGCCACAGCGAAACTCCGGTCCGCTAATGACTGGCAGTAGATTTTTACGTGCCGAGTTGCCAGCTCTGACGCACAACCTTCTTATAACTAACTCAATTAAGAGAATGTAGACAGGTTTTATATTAATTTTGCCAATGGTGATAATATGACTAAGAGACAGTGTTTGACAGAGCAGTAGAAGTAGTTTGTGAAACAGAATTATGTTTCTTTTCTACCAGAGTTTAGGAAAGTGGCATTCTTTGATACTTTCATTAAAATGAATATATGTCTGATTAGTTATTTTGAATCTAGGTTGTTTCCTAATATTTTCAGTCCTAAACTGAATATTTAGTGTCTTCTCAGTCTTGAATGATTAATTCTGTAGTCTGCAGCTCTGATGATTAGGTATTAGAAATGTGTTCTAGTGACAGGTTACTTGACAATTCATGTCAGTGTTCTGAGTCTGTTGATCTACAATCTTATCTTAAATATCCTTTCATGGAAATGCCCATTGCAACAACTCTTTAGATATCTTTCTGGACTCTTTTTTAACAGTTCGACATATTTCAAGGAATAATAAATGTGTCCCTCTATTCAACACACTCACTATGAAATGTTGTTATTCATCTTAAATGTTTTCTGTATCTTTTAAGCATTTTCTGTTTGCAGCGTGAACAGCAAATGACCTAAGTTACTCACATTGCTTCAGAACAACATTCTTTAGTTGCTTTTCACTGGAAGTCTGCTGAATTCCAACCTCATCTTCTTCTTCTAAATAAGAGATTCTTTTGTGCAATGGCATTCATAACAGAACTTCAATCTTCACTGGTTTTATTTTAGTCTTGGACCTGGATTTGTTTATCAGGAGTAAATAAAAACATACATACAATTTTGACTCTGTGGTCTATGATCTATGAATAATCATACTGGCAATGGACCTATCTTACAGTTGAGTATATCTGTGTTCTAATAAAGCCAAGTCTTTGAATCCATGTAGTGGTCAGTTTTAATCCAATATGATTTCTTTACAATTTTCTCGATTGATCTCCTGTCTCAACTTGACAATTAGGTTGTGCTTAGTAAGACTGTATAATGTTTTGAAATTCCCATTGTCCTCAAAATCTATTGAAATCTATACTTGCTTACTTTAGAAGTTTATCCAATATTGCAGTATTTGGAATTCCATACTTTGAAAATATAACTTTCACTACACTAATTCCACTTGTACTGAAAGTATTTGTTAAACTTCATGACAGCAGGAAACTTTGAGTATTTCTTGGCATTTTAACCTTTCAGAGTTCTCCATTGTCTTAATTTTGCCTGACTGAAATATATTTTTTTTTTTTGCCTGACTGAATTATTTTATATATTTTCTGGCATTGTTTTCTGTTCTCATCTGTCCTGAAACTGTTTCCCCTATTCCTGTGGTAGAGCTTATAAAATTGGTCTAACAGCTTTTGTGTTATCTGATTGCTTCAAGGCTTGCTCATTTAAAAATAGTTTCTATTTGTAAATTCTTGCATACACTGTTGGAAACTCCTGGTGTTCTGGCTGAAGTGTGATTCTCAAACAATTTGGAAATATATAGCTGATTGATAAGTATATTTCTTGGCATTTTAACCTTTCAGAGTTCTGCATTTTAATTAAGTTTTAATTTTGCCTGACTGAAATATTTTTTTTTTGCCTGACTGAATTATTTTATATATTTGCTGGCATTGTTTTTTGTTTCTGAGCTGTTTTGAAACTGGTTTTCTTCCTCCCACCTATCCTATTCCTGTGGTGTTAGTTATAGTTGGTGGCTTTGCAATTGCCCGCCCCTACTGTAAATTTGATCTGGGACACCCCTCCCAATCTAGTGTTCACTCTACTTAATACAGAGAGAACATTTGAGAAGGCCAACCCACTTCCTCTCTCCTTGCACTTTACTAACAAAAAAAATGCACTTTATTCATCTGTTTTTACTGTATTTGTGTTTCTTCCTACTTTATTACCTTATCTTGCTTTTGCCTCTTCTTAAAAGTACTCAGTTGTATTTATTCTGCTGCATTTATTAATGCTTGGTAGTAGCCTGATTAAATTGTAACTGTTATTCTAAGCCTGTTGGTTTAAGCACCTGGGCTTCAGACCAGTTGTTTTATATTAAGAAGGTTTGTGGTCTGCACTGTTGTGCCACGACATGTAGCTTACATCCTTCTAAGTTGGGAATTCCTGATTGAAGGCTCAGTGTCTGTTATTCTAAAAGTGTATTAGTTCTGGTTTAAGCCTTTGGGCTTCGGGCCAGTAATTTTACATTAAGAGGGTTTGTGGTCTGCACTCTTGTGGGAGGAGAAGCTAGATTCTGCCCTTCTGAGCTGGGAATTTCTGATTAAAGGCTTATTGTGCATGCTTATTTGAACTGTTTCTTTCTGAAATTGGTGCACCGTGTTTGCTGTAGCATAGACTAGATTCAGGCCTGCTGAATCTAGCTTTGTTTGTATAACTTGAACACTAATCCAGACCATCTTTCTTGGAGAAGGTTCCCCTGCACCCTAGTGGCAGGAGTGTGCAGTTAGAACTTGTCTGATTGAAGACTGCTGGAACAGGGCTCAGTCTTGAGCTTTTTTACTGGTTAATTGGGTCATCATCATCATCATCATCATCATGTTATTTTGGCTGTTCCCATTAGGGGTCGCCACAGTGGATCATCTGTTTCCATTTTTTCCTGTCTTCTGCATCTTGCTGTGTCACACCAACCACCTGCATGTCCTCTCTCACCACAACCATAAACCATATCTTAGGCCTTCCTCTTTTCCTGTTACCTGGTAGCTTCATCCTTAGCATCTTTTTCCCAATATACTCAGCATCCCTCCTCAGCACATGTCCAAACCAACGTAATCTTGCCTGTCTGGCTTTGTCTCCAAACCTTCCAACCTGGGCTGACCCTCTAATATACTTATTCCTAATCCTGCCCATCCTCGTCACACCCAGTGCAAATCTTAACATCTTTAACTCTGCCACATCCAGCTCTAACTCCTGCCATTTTGTCAGTGCCACTGTCTCCAACCCATATAACATATCTGGTCTCACTATCCTGTTGTAGACCTTCCCTTTCACTCTTACTGGTACTCGTCTGTCACAAATCACTCCTGACAATTTTCTCCACCCACTCCATCCTGCCTGTACGCTCTTCTTCACCTCTCTTCCACACTCACCGTTACTCTGAAGTATTGATCCCAAGTGTTTAAACTCATCCACCTTCGCCACCTCTACTCCCTGCATCCTCACCATTCCTCTATCCTCCATCTCATTTACACACATATATGCTGACCTTCATTCCTCTTTTCTCTAGAACATATCTCCATCTCTCCAGGGTCTCCTCCGCCTGTTCCCTACTCTCACTACAGATCACAATGTCATCTGCAAACATCATTGTCCACGAGGACTCCTATCTGATCTCGTCTGTCAACCTGTCCATCACCATTACAAATAAGAAAGGGCTCAGAGCTGATCCTTGATGTAATCCCACCTCCACCTTAAATGCATCTGTCACTCCCACCGCAGACCTCACCATTGTCAAACTACCCTCGTACATATCCTGTACCACTCTTACATACTTCTCTGACACTCCCGACTTCCTCATACAATACCACAACTCCTCTCTAGGCACCATGTCATATGCTTTCTCTAAGTCTACAAAAGCACAATACAACTCTTTCTGACCTTCTCTGTACTTCTCCATCAACACTCTCAGAGCAAACATCGCATCTGTAGTGCTCTTTCACGGCATGAAACCATACTGCTTATCACTAATTATCACGTCCCTTCTTAACCTAGCTTTCACTACTCTTAACCCATAACTTCATGCTGTGACTGATCAATTTAATCCCTCTGTAGTTACTACAGCTCTGCACATCACCCTGGTTAATTGGGTAATTTGTTTAAATCAGTTTGCTCGTTTTCTATTGTTATATAAAAGAATTGCAGTTTATTCATCTGCTTTTACTGTATTTGTGTTTCTTCCTACTTTATTAATTTATGTTGCTTTTACTGCTTGTTCTTAAAAGTACTTAATTGCATTTATTCTGCTGCATATATTATACTTAATTGAATTTATTCTGCTGCATTTATTACTGCTTGTTAGTAGCCTGATTTAATTGTAACTGTTATTCTAAGCCTTTGATTTAAGCACTTGGGCTTCAGACCAGTTGTTTTACATTAAGAAGGTTTGTGGTCTGCACTGTTGTGGCAGAACAGGTAGCTTACATCCTTCTAAGTTGGGAGTTGCCGATTGAAGGCTTAGTGTCTGTTATTCTAAAAGTGTATTAGTTCTGGTTTAAGCACTTGGGCTTAGGGCCAGTTATTTTACATTAAGAAGGTGTGGTCTGCACTCTTGTGGGAGAAGAGGGTAGATTCTGCTCTTCTGAGCTGGTCGTTTCTGGTTAAAGGCTTATTGTGCCTGCTTAGTTGAACTGTTTCTTTCTGAAATTGGTATGCCTTGTTTGCTGTAGCATAGACTAGACTCAGACCTGCTGAATCTAGCTTTATTTGTTTAACTTGAGCACTAATCCAGGCCATCTTCTTTTGGAGAAGGTTCCCCTGCACCTTAGTAGCAGGAGTGTGCAGTTAGAACTTGTCTGATCGAAGACTGCTGAAAAGGGGTTCAGTTTTTAGCTTTTTATTTGTTAATTGGTTAATTTGTTTAAATTCGGTTTGCTCATTTGCTACTGCTATATTAAAAAAAAAATACATGCATTGCCACTTAGCTAGGGTTAAACTATTCCCGGGACCATAAAGTCTGCTCTTCAAATTTTCCCTTAGAACTAGCCAGTTTTTTTTAGTTTTAGCACTCGAATCTGTTTCTTTGAGCTCAGCACTTGTTCAGAACTCGTAAGCACTAAATAAGCTACAAATTACTACAGCACTTAACTTTCCTCACTTGTCTAGAGGAAAACAGTTTTTAGTACTTAATAAATAAGCACCTATACAGGCATGTCTATGGGTCAGCTCCCGGTGTTTTCTCCTGTCTACCTGATGAACCTGAGCATCTTGGAGCAATGCAGCAATTGCCTCATGTACACAGACAACCCTCTCCTCCTACCACACAACACTACAACCTGTGAGAGATGCACTTATTTAGCCAAACTGGAAGCAAAGCTCTCTTCACCCCTCTCTTCACCCAAGACTGGACTAGACAGTCAAAAGGAGAAGGTAAACACTTGCACCACACCACATTTATCACATAATCCCTCAAAACCTACACCACCAAAACATACACATAGAAACACAAAACACACACCTACAGTCACGGAGGATCTCGATAAAAATCTGCCCAAGCAACAGAGACCTGCAAAGCAGAAACGCAAGCAACCTCCACCCCCAACACAACCCAAATGACACATAGCCCACAAACTCAGTGTGCCACTCAACCACAGCCCATAAGGCATAACAACGTAACCCAATACTCTAGTCATAGGTGAGTCTATAGTCAGGCACACTGATGTTCCACTCACCAGGTTAAACAAGGAGAAAATTACTGTCAGCTGTATGTCGGGTGCCAGGATCCCCCACATAATGCACGCACTCAGGTCACTTCACAACAAGTGCAAATATCACTCTGTCATTGTCCATGTTGGTGTGAATGACCTGAGATGTATCTCCCTGGACTACTTGAAAAGAGAAATGGAGGAGCTCTCCAATCTTGTAGCCCAGGCAGGTATGACCCTAGCCCTGAGTAGCATCCTGCCATCACCGAGAATGATACCATAGTACAAGGACAAAATGATTGACTTCAACAATTGGCTAAGCTTCTGGTGTGATTCTAAAGGGATCCAGTATCTGTCTGCCTGGGATGACATGATCGACAGACCACGATGCTTTGCCAGAGATGGCCTGCATCTGTCACCCTTGGGATTCTGGATACTGGCTAAGGCTCTTGCCATGCCTATAGTGCCTTTTTAGGCAAGGCTCAAATGACAAATTCTCCGCCGTAACAGGTACAAGCAAGCAAAATCTGAGGGTAATGCTACTCAATGCTAGAAGTCTAAACCTCAAAATGCACTCACTCGAGGCACTCCTTAACTTGGAGAACATCAACATCTGTGCACTGACAGAGACCTGGCTCAAGGCTCCAGAGAACACCCCTGCATTACCAGGCTATAATTCATAACACACCTTTCGGCCACCTAACCTGGACCGAAACACTAAAGACGGAGGCGTGTCCATATTCATTAAGGATATCCACACCTCCAGGTTAGTTGCTCAGCATAATGCATCTTAGATTATCCAAGTGCAACTAACTCTGGGCAAGGCCACAATCCATATTATAGCTTGTTACAGATCCTCCACCATGCCCCAGGATTCCCACTCCTCATTTTTTGATACACTGGAAAATATTAGGGTACAACCTAACACCCTAATAATGGGTGATTTCAACTACCCCACCAGTAACTGGGAAAACTACTCATGTACCAACTCTTTTGCTCAGCATTTTCTGGAATTCATAAAATCCAATGCCTTGGATCTACTTATCCACACCCCCACCAGGGGCAGAAATATCCTAGACCTGGTCATTATCAACATGGGCGACTGGTGTTCCACAGCAGAGGTCAATTTCTCATTGGTCAGATCCAACCACAAAGTAATCACCCTAGACATCCACATCCCACCCCCACCCCACCATTAGGGAAACCACCATAAAAAAAATCTCCAAAGCCAATTTCACAACACCCATGCAGATGGACAATAGAGGTACGACTGCTGAATCCTACACAAATGCACTTTATAGGCACTTACATGAGTGCATGGATCATGCGGTCCCTAACAGAACCAAGATACTATCCTCCAGAAAAAGGAAATCAATCTGGTGGTTCCCTGCCATAAAAAAACTCTACAACAGAAGAAAGAAACTGTTGCAAAAAAGAGTAAAATCCCATGATTGGAAGAACTCCCTGGTCAGCCTGAGTAAGAGGCTGAGATCCCTCATAAAATCCTCCAAAGCTAGTTATAAAAACAAAATCACCCCTGTTTCTAAAGACAACCACAAAGCATTCTATAGCTATGTCAAGAATCTCAGTGGCAACATTCAGATCTGCTCTGAGCTGCAGTACAATGGCACTAAATATACAGAACCAACTGATATTGCCAACATCCTGGCAGATAGGTTCAGTGCTAACTTTACCCCCCCCCCTCTCATCCCCTAAAGGACCCATCTCTATACCGGAAGAATGCAAACTTCCTGTAATCACAGCTGCACAGGTAAAAACCACACTCTCCAAAGCCAAGAACACAGCATCCATGGGACCTGACAGCATCCCAGGCTGTGTTCTACACAAACTACAGAACGAACTGGCACCCCACCTAAGTACCATGTTCAATCATAGCCTCACCTCAGGCTTTCTGCCCACTAAATAGCGCACAGTGACAGTTATCCCACTCCACAAAGGGGGATCCACCATGGACCCCGGGAACTACCGCCCCATTAGCCTGACGAGCCTGGTCTGCAAAGCCATGGAACGTATCATCCTGGAACTTATAAACAAAGACATTGGTAATCTCCAAACTCTGGACCCCACCTAGTTTGGGTTTGTAAAAGGCAGATCATGTCTCCTAAACCTGATAGACTTCTTTGAAGCAGTCACTAAAGCCGTAGATGAGGGTAAGGTGGTTCACACAGCCTATCTAGATCTTGCCAAGGCTTTTGACACCATCCCCCACTCTGGAATTATAGTAAACTCACTAAACTAGGTATAAATCCCTATGTCACAAGATGGGTTGCCAACTGGCTCACTGACAGAACCCACACTGTGAAAGTAGCATACTCCAAATCCGACTTCAGACCAGTGACAAGTGGAGTACCACAGGGTTCAGTCCTGGGTCCTTTCCTGTTTGGTATCTACTTCTCTGAAGCACAGGCTAACACAGAATGTCTTTGGCTAATGAAGTTCGCAGATGATTGCAAACTAGGAGCCATAATCGAAACTCCTAACAGTGTGGACATCCTACAAAAGGACCTCACTGAGACAGATGCCTGGTGTCAAAGCCATGGCCTAAAGCTCAATGCCAAATAGTGCATTGTCATCCCTTTTGGGAAAAACTCTGTACCCATGAACTACCACATAGGCGGTAGTCTACTTAACACCAAAAGTGTGATAAGAGACCTTGGGACACAGGTGTGCAGTAGTCTCTCCTTTGATAATCACATTGCCACAGTAGTCAGGAAATCCTTCTATGTGGCACACCTCATCAAAAAAGGTTTCTCATCCAGGAAAAAAGAGGTCATTGTTCCCCTGTACTCATCACTCATTAGACCCATTATAGAGTACAACGCCCCTTTTGGTATGTACCTCACAAGACATCTACAACAACTGGAAAGGCTGCAGAAATACCTCACAAAGGGGATTACCGGCCTCAAACAGATGCCCTATGCAGACCGTCTCAAAAAACTCCAGCTTTACTCTGTTGCATTTCACCTACACAGAGGCGATCTCTGCCTAACATGCAAAGCTATGTCAAACCCAGAGCTGTTGGACATGCTCCACTTAAAGAAATCCCAATCCCTCCAAGCTACACGCTCTAGGGACTTAAACCTTGTCACCACAATAAACAGAACATGCTGCAGTGATATATTCCTGTCCCAGAGACTTCCCATACTCTGGAACAAACTACTTATCTATATCAAACAAAGCTCCTCATTAGCACTCTTCAAGAAAAATCTTGATGATTGGATGGGAAATAGGAAATTCACCCCGGGGATCACTTCTGTGGCTCTTCTCGAGAGGGGCACAGGTAAATAATTTTCTTGGGTGGCGAAAGCCAGGGTACCTTTTTGGCTAGGCTTATATAGGCCCTAGGGCCAATAGTCTAGTATCTACCTATGAATAACAGCACAGATCAGAAGTACACAGCATTGACACTGAAACAAAATGTTTTCTTGGATTTCTCTGCTATCCTTCTGAACTGAGTAAGGATTTATTTTTCCTCTTTGACAGTTATCATGCTTGTACTCAGCACAGTTCTTTAGTTCTTTCTCTGTTAGAATTTATATGTCTTGCCAAAACAGCACGTCATTAGCTCTTAATTTGCATTAACTAACTTGGCATTATTGGTTTATCATCCTGAATTGCAAAGCCTTGAATGTAGCTCAGTTCTTCTTTAAATAAAAAGTATGGCTGTACTTCATTTCTTGTGGCAGTTTTATATAATGACCAAACTGTCATAGCTACTTCTTGAACCATTTGCATTCTGGATATCAGTCAGTATCGCTAAAACATTATAAAGTATATTGTTATTCTTCTCATATATCTGTGTTTTACAGTTAATTTCATTTTCTTGTATGCTTCTGATGTTAAAGTTGCTACTTGTTTAAAAACAAAACAAAGATTATGACACTTTTTTTTTAGGTTTTAATCTAACTTACTATCTAGCTTTTCCTTATAACCACACCCACAAAATTTACCATGTTAGTTATTGACAGTGATTTACAAACATCATCAAAGCTTTCTTGGTAATCAAAAGCACCATACTTAGATGAGAAACTACTTATTTACATTATGGTTTCACTAACAGATCATCATATTGGTTAATTTTCAATACAGGTGCTCCACCTATAACATATAACTGACAAATTGGGCTCCCTATTGTAATGTCAGCACTCGAAATGCCAAAAGCTGACATCCCAGAAAAAAAAAGGCTGAATACACAAGAGAAGAGCAAATCTTGAAGATCGCTCTTCTCCTTAGAATTTCGTATTGCAGGGGGGCAAGCCCCCCATACCTACTGAACGTATATATACCAACTCCGAGATCGATATACCTCAGAGAAAAGGGAATATTCTGAGAAATGGCACCTCGCACTTAGTATATGTCAGTTCGAGGAATATATTGAGAAATGGCACCTCGCACTTAGTATGTGTCAGTTCGAGATTTTGGCCATTCAGTGTCCATATTTTGGGGGATCTACTTTATATAATTGAAAAACCACTTACTCAAACTTCATAATGTCGAGACCACTTTAGTGAAATGTCAGATTATCGAACACCCAGAACTTAGCACTGTCACTCGGGGAAACTAACCACTGGCCAACCATGGTTAACTTTGCTCTTTTCTCCGCTATAGTATGATCTTGGAGTTGCTATATTTAGTTGGGGGTGTGGGGGGTGAAGCCCCCACATGGGTGGGTTTGATTTGTTTCGGTTTGTTTTTTCACCATGGTGGTCCAATGGTTAGTTTCTCGGAGTGACAGTGTGATGTTCAGAGTGTTCAGTAATATGACGTTTTGATAAAGTGGTCTTGATGTTATGAAGTTCGAATAAGTGTTTTTTGCATTATATAAAGTAGATCCATTTCAGGACCCGCAACATTTCAAACAGTTGCCAACAAATTGTCTTACTAGGATTTAAGACGCCAATGTTGCTACACTTAGCATGGCAAATAATAGCTTATACACTGCTGTAGGTTGTGAGGCATTGTCAGTTGTCTTTCATGATATCATGTCAGGAGTTTTCAGCTTCAAGAAAAATTTCAAGGGGTGGTGCTTATTAACAAATTAAATGCAAAAATAGCACACACATTTGCATCAAACACTGAAAAGTTTGATGTTGATATATGATAAGGATATTGCTCCCATAACTAACAGTTGGTTTACATTTACTATGGAAAGTATATAATGCATGAATATACAATTTTTCTTCAATCACTCTGTATATAATGCTCTTTATCTATTGCCTTTATGCACTCAAGACAATTCCTGATAGTTAATTCATATATAATATAGGTGTATATTGCATTTTGCAATTAAATTTATATATAATGGCATGTATCTGTTGTGTTTACCCCAAGCTGAGTCTAAAAAGGCCCAATGGGATCAGTGCTCTGCCCCTGTTAACAAATTCCAAATAAAATAAATAAAAAGCGTGAAGATAAACTTTAAGTTTCTTTTCTGGCAAAGGCAACTGTGATGTAATAAACTATTGTCCAAATTATTGCCAATCAAATATTTGTTAATGTTCTTGCATATATGAATGGCTCAGAATAGTTGGTACATGCACATCTTTCTTTAAGTGTATACTTCACAACTAAATCATTCTTCCATAATCACTTTAACATTTTTGCAGTCCTGGCTGTGCTTTATGCAGTAATGTTTTGAATATGACAGTTTTTGGTTACCTTCCACTAGCACATTTTTTCATACAAATATGCTCTTGGGCTTTTGATAGCCATACAGTACAGAAAGCACTTTTTTCTGTCCAAGCGTATATTTTTGACAATCAGTAGAAGCTGTTGTCCATTGCAGCTAGTTTATTTGCTTATTTTCTAGTAAAATCTCCGCACCATTTCCATTTTGGCATGTATCTATTTGTAATGTGACTAGCTTATCTGCATCAATTTATTTCATTGTGGGTGTTTTTTTTTTCACTGTGTAAGCTATGCAAAGCTCTTTTCTTTCTATGTACTCCAGTAACATTCCCCATCTTGTTGTCTAAATTTCCTAAACATCATGCTTCTTTTTGACCTGTTCAAAATACATTTAAAATGATTCTGTATGATAAAATCTTAGCTTTTTTATTCTGAAGTGAGGGGTATTTTTATTACTGCTCGGATTTTCTCATCGTCTGTTTTTGAGTATTCTAAGGTTAAAATGTGTCCATAAATTTTTAACTCTGAAACTTTTGCAGTTCTGTTCATATGCGGGTTGTAATGTCTCATTATCATCAACAATGCCATTTCTTATTATGCTCTTCTTTGATCCACGTCAATATGTAATTAATAATATTAGCAAAACTTTCAAGTCCCATGGCCATTTGTGCATTAGCTTTGTGAAATACTTGAAATGTCAAATGGATATCAGAAATATGTATCTTCTTAAGAGGTAAATGAAGTACATAGAGATTTCTTTAGCAAGTCTAATTTGCCAACATCCATGATTAGCATGAAATACAGAAAATATTTTGCTCCTGGCATAGCTGAAACTACTTCCTCTGCTGTATAAAGGGAATTCTGACAATCTTTATAGCTTTAAGATCTTGCAGAGCAATACAAATATGAATTTTATCTAGCATCACAACGCTAACCATACCATTCATACATTTAGTAGATTCAGTTTGTGTCTTAATCATGCCCATGAACTCCATTCTGTTAATTCCTTTTCAGTTTTACTCCTCAGAGATACCAGAACATTCTGAATATGTTGAACTCCTTGCATATAGCCCAAAACAGTAAGCAAGTCTTTATACTCATTTCTGATGGCGTAACTGATTGTTGTCTTAATAATGAATCATTACACTCACTAAACAAACAATCTCTGGTTCATTTCTTGAATTCAGTAACAAAAGGAACTGTAGATTGTGTGGGATCTTGCACAGATTTTTCCTCTGAAACTTTTGTCTCATGACTGCAGTACTTTATGACTCTCTGAAATGTCAAATACATTGAACTTTCATGGCTTCTGCCCCTGACTCATGCAGAAATATGGCACATTGTTCCTTTACAGGATTCAGGTAGATTCAAATTTTTGTAGCTGTGATTTTCAATTTCCACGGAAATTACACTACCAAAATAAATTTTCTGGAGACTATAAATGCATGATTTTTTTTAAAATAAAAATTATGTGACATTTGTGATTACTTATGACACTTTGTAACACTTGTTATTCAAAACTGTAAATAAGTAATTTTTCTGTGTTACCAGCTTCATCAGCTTTACTTTTATACTATAATACAGTACTAGAAACCAGACCACCTGATGCATGTCAATATCTTCACAATCAACATACATACATTTTACACTATGTTTATGCACCTACATACTACTAATATTTTTGTTCCTTATGCCTTGATCTAGCTGATAATCATTCACATTGGATATACGATCAATTTGCTGATACTAGGCATTAGATAACACTAATATATATAATAGAATTTTTGGTTTGATTTTTGATTGACGGGACACTGTTAGTGTTATGATGGGTACATTATGCTACCGCCAAACACAAGGTGCAGCGATAGCATAACGACTACTTTTAGTCGGACTTTTAAACATCAATTTTGGGTTCCTGTTATTAGAAGCGAACATTATATGAAGGTTTTTGAACAATAGCAAGTATTATGAGATGGAAGGTTTAATTTGATATGATCTATTTTAGGTCGCAGTACAAACTGCTTGATTGAACTGCTCTTTAAACTAGTTGATAATATTTGGAGTAGTTTTAACAATGAAATATGTGTGCGATTCATGATGCATACTTATTTTTATTTTTATTTTTAACTATCTATTTTTATTGATGAAAAATATGTAATTCTTATTTACAATGTATTCATATGCTTGAGTTTTGATGTTGGAGCAACTAGAAACTATTGCTCCTTTAAATTTTGAAACCATTGCAGTTTTAATTGTTCAATTATTGTGCTATTTGATTGTTTAATTGAAGTCTGTCTCTGTATATAAGTGAATGGTTTCCATTGCTTAAGTGTAACCTGATGAAGCGCACCTGAGTGTGCGTGAAAGCGCTCGTTTTTCATTAAATTCTACTTTATTTTTCATGGTGGTTCCTTGCAGTTTATATTCTTGGACAATCAACATACATATAACTTTCACCCTGCAGAAATTGAAAATTGGTTTAAAGGCGTGTGAAAAGTAAATACATCCAGCCAAAAAATCTAGCCATCTAATTAGCATAAAATGTAAATACCAAATAGTACATAACGCTTCTCATTGTCAGTAGAGGTGCAAAGTACTACTCAAAAACACTTTTAAAACATAACGTGGCAAAAAGATGAAAAATATAAGCACATTATTAAAGAGACAGTGTAAAATCTGTAGATTTTAATGAACTGTATTGCTAAATTCTACCACAAAAAGTAATTTATTTTTGCTTCTAAAAAGGGGAGATAAAAGATGTGTGTCTTCTTTCTTTAAATTATTGGTGGAACTGGTATATTGGTCATGTAGTGTAGTTTTCAATGCATTTGACAGCTTCAAGAATTACTTGTGATGAGGGGATTCAGAAAAGAGTTTAAATAGGTAAATCAAGCCTGAAAATAAGGACGTAAATCCAAAAATAGGAATAATATGTGCAGGAGTAAACCAGGCCTAAAAAATAGGTACTTTCTTACAAAAGAAGGACAGTTGAGAGGTTTGATGTTGCACATATGGAAGTGCACAACTGCATGGCCTTGCCATTACATTTTTAAGCAGTTAATAAACAGACATTACAAATGTCACTTTGTCTCCTCATATGTTTATTTAGTGCATGTGGAGCACATTAGTGAAACAGTGAGCAAATGCAATAAATTGATGACAGGTCTAGCCAACTGTGGAGAAATATTTCTAGTCAACAAGCGCTAAAATCAGCAGAGGGAAAGAGAAAAGAAAATAGTTAATCAAAACCTTGTCCTGATGTGAATCTAGAACAGTGAATACATGAGCAATGTGAATAATGATTTAAAACAGATAAGTGTTTCCAGAGTAACAAAAATGGATTAATCTGCAATATTATTGAAAGATATGTTACACTTGGGGAACAATCAGTTTGTTTAAATCAGTAAAAGGCATGTTTCTGGAAAAGTTAATTACTTTAAGAACAATTTATGTGGCATTATTTGTGTAGACAGACAATATGTTCTGTACAAGCAGTTTACCAAAGATAGAATAATGATTATGTTACTAGAAATTCTATGATGAATTACAACGTGAAGGAATTTCCATGTTTTTCTTATGATAGGGATTACTGGAAGATAGCACAAAAATTCTGTTAACAAAGGTGTTATGGATGTCATAAATGCTTTATTCTACACATGGTTCCCCTCAAATTATCTATGGTATATTCTCAGTTATTCTCATTGGGGTAATATATATCGACCATAGAATGGGTAAAGCTAATCTATAACCAAATGGGATTGGTTATTTCAAGCACAAAAAGGGAAAATGGCTAGGCTTAAAATGACCCTTAAAGGCTGCTAGCCTAGTACTTACTTATGAACCGATAAGAATATGATTTATGTAAGTAATGACTGGCATTAAGACAGTATAAGCAGAAGGCTCTGGATATCTAGCAAAATAGTGGCAATTAACAAAAAGGATTACATAGTGTGGCGTTGGTACATTATGAATGGGAGAAGGTGATGTGGCCATCAACAGCCTGGCTAAATTTTAATTTCCAATTTCCAACACTTTGACTGAAAAATAAGTACGTTGAAGGGAGTGCTGCTTTGAGGAATATTTCTCCTTGCTCCCAATTTGTAACAATCCCTAAGATGACTGTAGTAATAACAGGGGTACAGGCAACACAGCCCCTTTATCCCATGTAAGGATATTTTACACCCATGAGAAATACTCTTCAGTCCTATTTTCCCAAAGTACTTTCATGTACATTTTTTGGTTTAAACCGCATTTTTACAAATGGTCTTCAACTGGTCATCCTAGTTCCATTATAAACATGGTAACAAGTGAAAGAACAACTGAATGTGATACCAGTGCAGGACAATGATAACATAATATAACATGCTGGTGATATGTGGCCTTATGATGTTAATGAGAAGACTGGATAACATATTGCAATGGTGGAACTTTATTGTGAAGCTAATAAGGTTGAAGGTACCTTAAAGGTTTCAACATTTCTTAATGCCTTGGGCTACAGACATGCAAGCTGTTCTGCAATTTACAAACACTAGAAATGCCTAATGAAAAATAATTTATAAGATTGGTGAGACTTTTCAAAGCCAGTTGACTCCAAAATCATTACTAATTGGGAAGTTATATTTATTTCATAAAAAGAACAACAATAAATAAGTAAATGAATTAGTTTATCTGACTATGTGGTAGAAGTGCACAGATTAACAGACCATTGTCAGTTTGCAGTGGGATTGAGCGAGGTACTGAGAAATGGGTTTATAGTATGCATGGTGAAAACATATGAAAAAATTTGCTGCCAAAGAAAGATGTAATACTAGAAAAGACATTTAACATTGTTGTGTCAATGGTGGCAAACCCACATAGTATTCCAAAGTTGCAATAAGATATACCTGAGTATACTGTTCATAAGAAAAACACTAAATGCACACAAAAGCAAGTATGTTTTCATTGTGACATATTAAACAGACTCTTGATTTGTGAAAAATGCAAAAAGTTCCTAAAAACAGTTATATTGAGCAACTGTAAGTGAAGTGGTGACAAAAAGAATATAATTGTTAAACAGATATTCCGGAAAAAAATTTAGAGGACACTTAATGTACCTAAAGTGAGCAATTTAGACACTGAAACTGATCATGGAAGGGAGGAATGATACAGAAACTTGAAAAGAGGAGATACTATATTTAGAAATACATAATGTAACTAAGAATGCCAGTGATCACATGGGTCACTTCAGAGGTGCAGGAGTGAAACTGCAAATAGAGTCAGATACAGGGGTAGTATTGTCCATTACACACACATCACTGACTATAAGGAATGTATTCAAACATACATACAAAAAAAACATTAAATATGCTATTAAAGACATAAAAATGTGAAAGTGGATTCTTTTTTTAAACAAGAAACGTCTTTATTAAATTATTTATATAAATGACAATAAACCATAGCAACACAATCTCGGCTGCAAACATTATACATTCCACACCATGCCGATACAACTGTAGCTGCAAACATTATGTATCACTTTTAACATATCCAGTCATTGTAAGTCAACCATTATATAGCTCATTCAAATCCTGCCTTCTTTTAAACCTTGTTCCTCCTCTGCATGTATTCATCCCACAGTTCCCATTTTTTTCAACACACTTTGTTCCTACCATTTTCTAAAGATCCCAGTTCCAGTTGTTTTAACTCTGTTACTATCTTCACTACCTCTAGTAAAGTTGGTTTAGACTTTTATTTCCATTTTCTAGTAATTTCTTTTTTGGCAGCATCATAATTAGACTCAGCAAGGCCTTACTATGTCAAGGCAATTCTGAGTTTATTTCATAGCTCAAAAAATCATTTCCCTAGTCACTCCAACTTGCTCATCCAGCATCTCTACCAACTCATTACACTCCCAGAAAATATGTTCCCAGTTACCTCTTTCTGCCTCATCATGCCTCCAACATTTGCTGTCTACCTGAAGAAAAATTCTTTGAAGTCTGCTTGGGGTATAAAAATACCTATGTAAGCACTTCCAGGCAAAGATCCGAAATGTTCTATATTTGTTGCATATTTGGGAGACATACATATATCCCCCATTGTTTCTTTGTGAATTGTTTATCTAATCTCTCTTCCCAGTCCTTTCTAACCTCCTCTGATTGATTCTTATAGTTATCATGCAATATTTTATATGCTCTACTAATTATTCCTTTCTTAATGACAACATCTGTTCTAGATTCTACTAAAAACTCTACCAATGCTGGTCTTTTGTTTAGGACCCCCCCTATTTCTTTCTCTATGCCTATACTCTGATATCAATCCTTATTATGTAAGGCAGTCTCTAACCTGCAGTCCAAATAAGTTCTTGGCATCTTCCCAATCTGTTACCTTTCCCTCTCTAGATATTTGCTCACGGTACCTTGGGAGCAAATAACTAGACAGGGAAAGGTAATAGATTGGTTCCTTTGCCAGTTTTCCCAATATATTCCCACCTGCTCTTGTCTATTGTCTGTATCCCTTCATTGCAGTCATCCCTATCAGCAGAATCTCCTTTCTCCAGTCCCATGTTGGCTTAGTTCTTAGAAGACCTTCTACTACTTTATGAATATAATTGTCTTTATGATTATTGTTGTTCTTCTTACAATTCTGCATCCAAAATCCCAGTCTCTCCCTGTTAGTTGAGCTTACCCCTGTTTCATCATGTGTGTTGCTCTGAAGTATCCCTTCAACTCGGGTAATTCCTTTCTGCCCCGTTCTATTGGAAGATTAAGCTTACATGTGAAAGTGGATTCAGGAAGCGAAGGTAAAGGTGACACATAATGGACAAACATAGATGCTAGTATAAGAATTGCTGTTCGTCAAAGAGTGTGTGTTAAGAAAACTGGCTTTAACTGTTAGTTAAGACACTGAATGTGGCAGTTCAGAAATTTGATACGTACGCCTCAGTAGAAAAGCTGTTGCACCTGTTAGCAACACAAGTCAACTGTTTACAAAGGAAATGGAGGTATTGAAAGGTATAAAGGTCAGGATTGAGCTAGAAAAGTATGCTGGCTCTAAATTTCATAAATCAACCTCTGATCTAAAGTGGAACTTGAGATTACATAAACTAAAATATATGGAAAGGTAAAGTTAGCATGAACGTAATGGTCTATGTAGAGCTCGTGCCCAAGAAAAATAAGTATGGAGATGTGTGTATTTGTGAAGACATCAGAGGTACTGTTAAACCAGTATAATATAATTATAATGTAAGGTGCAGTATCTGCTATCATGAATTGGAAATATCTCCTTATCCCTAACAGTGTGAACAGTGTACAAAATTTGGCGTAGCACAGACATATGTGCAATTGGAGAAGGGAGAGTAATCCAGGCAGCCTTTGATCATTAGCACAGGCAGAAGTTTGTTTCAGCATAGCATACTTGTTTCTGGAGAGACATCTGTGCAAGCTAGGGTAAGAGTAAGTCTAAATTTCTTTATATTCAAACTACTTTACTGGTATTACAGACTGCCCCTTGCAACAAAGCTCCAGCCCATGGAGCCTGCCTATATCCTTCAATCATCTGCCGATAGTGCACCCTTTTTCTTGCAGGCCAGATTTCACCCAAAATAAATAAACATTGAAAAAATTGTTCTAAGCTAGCTCCCACTGCCTGGAATTTTCTACCACAAAATATAAGAAAACTGGCAAAAGTTGATATATTTAAAACAAATCTCACCCTGATGCTAGATAAAGAATGTACATGCTCATGCTTTGACAGTATGTAGTAAGTTTACCTATAGATATATCTACATTTTTATTGTGAGTTTATTTCTTTTGTTTCATATTTTGGCATCCAGCATTAACTACAAATTATTTCTCACAATGTATTAATGCAGAACAAACAGAGAGATTGCAAAGTCTTGTATTTTAACATTGTGTATAACATTTGAATGTACCACTGTTGTTATATCAATATTTACTGTACAATTACTGTGTAATTATTGCAACCTGTTTGGTTCAGGTCATGGCTGAAGATGGTCTTTGTACCAGCCCATCTGCCAAATAGAAAATAAGTAAAAAGTAAGCCATGCAGCAGGTTGAAGTGGATCAAGTTTCAGATTTCTAATGCACAATGTTAGTCTGATGATCTCTTGAAATAACGAAAATTTCATAAACCATTTATAAATGGTCTTGGCCAAGCTACAAGAGCATGGGCTTCAAGTTAGCAGAGATAAACGTGAGTTTTTCATGAAAGATCTTGCTTATTTTTGGCATTCGTTTGGTAAAGATTATCTACAGAAATCACAAACTAAGATGCAAGCTGGGTCAAGTGTAACCACTCTTCAAAATATGTCATAGCTGTGGATGTATATGGCAAACTATTATAACTTTTTATCAAACCTCTCTATGGTTTTCCATGAATTGACTGAACATTTATGGGAAGATCTACATGAAAATGGATGGAGACGTGTAAATGAGCTTTCTTGATGATCAAGGGAATAATATAGTTGAACAAAGTTTAACATAGTTTGATCCATCCTTGCCCATCTGTCTGGCATGAGATACTTTGCCTCACGGAACAGATGTTATTCTAGCTCATAATTTTCTAGATGGCACTGAGAGACCATTTATATTTGCTTCAAGTTTATCAATAAAAAGTTGAACGTACATGTGCCTGAATTGAAAAAGAAGTCCTTAGTCTAGCCTGGGAAGTGAAGACATTCAATAAATATTTTCATGATAAAAGATTACACTGGAATCAACTGAGTTGCTACTGGTATGTATCATTAACCCCAGGAAGGGGTGGCAATTTTCTTAAGGACAAAGATTTATAATATTGAATTCAGTTGGATTAAGCAATGGAATAATGCTGAAGGATTATCATAAACTGCATAAAATCCCGAAGAGGTCAATACTGTAGTACTCTGAAAATTTACTACTAATCAATAAGTTAATACAAAATAAAACTAGAAATGGTTTAGTACTGTTACAAGTATTAAACGAAAAATAGGCACCGGAGGTCCAACTAGTTCCAACACAAGATTCTTTATTAGCGAAAACCGCAGAAACACATAAACATTGTTCACACACTCCTTTTATGTTTTCATCTTAAAAGCTTAATCAGATGAGCGTACTAACCCTTAATCTTGTTTAAAAACCTTTGTTTAAACACACACAAGTGTGTAATAGGGCTGAATTTGTTTTTTTGTGTAATTGAAGTTATACCTATAGACCTGAGAGGAGACCCCTGTGAAACCAGGTTAGAGTATAGGGAGCTTTACTGGCAATAAGTTTTGGAAGCCAGCAACCATCCAGGGTTGAATGACACAGTTTTACTGTTAACTGTATTAAAGCTTAAATCGGCCAAACTATAAAAAAAAAAACATTTATGAGATAATTCCCTTATAAAGGGTATACAACTATACAACTGTAAATATATTTATATTTATAATATATTATATTTTTATTTAATAATACAAGTTTTAAAGTTTTAAAGACAATATCTGGTTTTATCAATCTATATGGCCAAGACTTTTTCATTGTTCATTTTAGATTCATGTGTATTTTCATGTTTGTCCAGTAGATGATGTTATTACATTCATATTATTTGATATACAAATGAATGTTATTGTATTAAATGATACATTTTATTTATTAACTTATTACCTATTTATTACTTATATTCATATTTTATTCATTCATCCACTGTTCAGAATATGTAGAGATATGATGTTTTATAAAAGGTTTACACAAATGTTAAAATTATTTTGATTTCACTTGGTTTACGAATGTTTCAATATTCATGATTCATTAACATATTTAATTTATTATAGTATTGCATTAGTTAAGTGGAGGGACAAAAAGGTTTTTAAACAAGATTAAGGGTTAGTACGCTCATCTGATGAAGTTTTTAAGACAAAAACGTAAAAGGAGTGTGTGAACGTTTATGTGTTTCTGTGGTTTTCGCTAATAAAGAATCTTGTGTTGGAACTGGTTGGACCTCCGGTGCCTATTTTTCGTTTATTGGTTTACTTTGGGGCACTTTTACCACCTTTTTGGTTTACTGTTACAAGTATTTCAGAGTGTCATAAAAAGGAAGGATGGCCTAAGGGGATGATTAGCTGTGTCACTCACTGGCAGGTGGAATGAAGTCACTGTTTCCTAGCTTGCTTGGAAAGAATAGAGCTAATTTTTTACCCTGAACCAATACTAATTTAAATTAGGTATGATATAATGAAATAGTTAATTTCTCTTGGCATACTTGAAATATAGTGCATGCATTCACTCATCCAGCAGTCTTATTTATCAAAAGGTATTTGAGGCCAATACTTCAGGTCTAATGAAACTTGATGTCTGAAGAACAGTTATCCATATGATAAGGAACCCTCCTGGGTGGATTTAATGTGCCAGTTTCTCCTAAATTATATAACAGAATCCTGGACACTCTGCATGAGTGATACTGAGGGATTGAGACAATGAATGTCTGACTCATAGGTGTGCATTGCGACCTGGATTTCACATGTGAAGATTAAAAAAAACTACATTAAATGGTCCAAATGCAACACTACAAGTACCACTGCATCGTTATGAATGGGTAGCACTGCCATGGCAGTGTTTCTGTTTTTTTTGTAATGTAGATGCCCACTCTTATAGACTGAAATCTATTTGTGTGAAGTCAGCTACCCCTGTAAAGATGGCTATAGTGTTATGAATGATGTTCACAAAGTAAGGTCTGGCAAAACATTGCAGTGGCAATGGCCCACAATTTCTTTGGGAGTGTTTAAAGCCTTTTTTAATCTATACATATTGAAGAATTCTACAGTTTATCTCAATCCAGCTACAGAAGTATTAACTGAAATGTGTAAAACAGAATTCCAAGCTGTGAGTCCTGTGCAGAAAATATTCCAGCTGAAATTCAGTAGATCAATTTTATTGTCAGGCTGCACAATGGTGCAGTGATTAATATTGCCTCACAGTGCTTGGTTGTCTAATTTGATTGCTGGTTGGGTTCTTTCTGTACAAAGGCATAGTTTACATGTGTGTGTGTGTGTGTGTGTGTGTGTGTGTGTGTGTGTGTGTGTGTGTGTGTGTGTATGTGCGCGCGCTTGCACGCGCATTCATGCATTTGTGCATATGCCCAGTGAAAAATAAATAACCAGTGCTAGCTTTGTAGGTTTGAAGATGCATAAACTGGCATCTCATCCTGAACTGGCTCTCTGCCTTATAGCAATCCTCTGGCTCCTTGATTACCCCATATAGGACAAAGTAGGTATCTAAGAAGGAATTAGTTTCTGTTATCATACGGAAATGCAATTCATGCATCTGCTGATGCAAGAGCATTAATGCTGTTTGTAAAAAAAATTTTATATCAAGATTGGACCTGTTGAAATCACAGAACAGCAAATTGAACCCACAGTGGGCAAACCAGACAGAAGTATTCTATAAGTCAGTATACTTTAACACATGGTTACAAAACTGATAAATGGAAATCAGGATGTGAGGTTTCAAGCACATGGTCCCTGATACATGTACACAATGTGGGAGGCAATACTTACAGACAGCCTATAGAGAAGATCTGAACTGTTGATTTGCCAAAAAGTATAGCAAAAACTACAGTATGACGAGTGATTATCTTCCCAAAGCCAAAACCACAAATGAATGATCCGACCTATAATTTAGGATAAGTGGGAGACCAAAGGTAAACCTAGGGATAGACAGCTGACCAGAACCAAACACAAAGATGAATTAATGACCAATTTCATATCTGAAGAAAAAAGAATGGATAATGTTAGCCATATAAAACAAGGATGGACAAACATAGCCATACATCAAAAGAAAAAAAAAGACTGATATCCACAGAAGGATGTGTCAGTGTCCACCCAGGAAAGGATGAATGACTGATATAAGGTCTGAAGGTAGCTAGATAAACATTTGAGTTTTCCTCTGAAAATGAAATGTAGGTGCTTAACCTGGCAGAACCTCATACAGAATACTATGTTTTGGAGGTGGACTAATCTTGCGGACTTGATGGGGAAGAGAATTATGAAAAGTAAACATTCTGAAATTAACAAAAAAGTCAAATATCAAACTATAGCACTTTTACAGTAAGATAAAGAGAAAGTAATTTTCATAATGCATACATAATTTTCATAAGTACTTTCATAATATACACAATTATAGACATACATATGTATTATAAATTGAAACAAATATGTATAATTGTAATATATAATAGACCTCTTCCAGTGCATATGTGTGTGCCCACCCTTGTGTGTCTGTGTGTTTTGTATATGTGCATATGTTTGCTCATGCATGTGCACACATACGTGTAAAAGTATGCAACCTCCTGGACATACCATTGTACTGTTTGAGCAGTTGATCTCATTCTGGTTACTTCTATTTACTTAATGCATGTGCGATCTGTTAAGGAAATAGCACAGACAGAGAACAATGAATTATGAGTTACATTCTGGACTCATTCCTGGGAGGGAATCTTTAATTGAAAAAAGCCCCCACATAGTTACCAAGGACATGCTTCAGGTAGAATTTAACCCAAGGTTTTAAAATAATTAACACATGAATTAGTGAGTCCCATAGATGAACTGTTCAATCTGTTACATAACCCTCAAAATATATTATAAGAAAAGAGTCTACCAAAATAGTTGCAAGGTGATTGCTTGCATCGACCATTTATTATACCTTACTTACCACAGTGGTGGGAAAACAGTGGAAACCGTATGATCATTATTCACAAAAATAAATGAATGGACATGAAGTGACATGTTGCGACAGATAAGATATTCAAGGCACATGCCAACTTTTTTATCTCAGTAATCAAAATAGCAGATCTGTCTAACATCATGGAAATGGTATAACTACAATTTTAGCCGGGTATTGAAGTGAGCCTTGCACAAATGATGAGTATCACCAGGACGTTGTAAGTAGTATAAGGAGCTGATTATGTGGACAGACCCCATACTGTATATATCTTTTTCTTTGTATTATAAGAAGGGGGCTTAAAATAGGAGATCATTTCTAAACTCAGTATCAAGTGCTATTGTTTGGGACATCTTTCAGCATTATAACTGATATCAAAATAAGTTCATTTACCTGAAATGTCATTTTATTTAAAGTCCATTTAGTGTACATACAAACATTTGCAATATTAAGACTAAAACTTTGAGTGCAGTGGAAAGCACAGTACCTAAGAAAAGCAAGTTGGCTTTGCTGTGACTGTACATTAAATCTAAACAGCTCCAAGTCATGCTTCTCACAAACCATGGAAAAGCTGAGACAAAAGTAATTACTTGGAAGCATCAAGATGGTCTGAAGAAGCAGATTAAAGTAAATTAAGTACTATAGGAAAAAGAAACAGATAGGTTAGCAGCAGAAGAGGAAATATTGTTATAGTGTACTGATCTGATAAGGCCATACCCTGAAATGCTATGTGTGGTCCAAGAGAATTTAAGGACATAGGCTATATACAGTGCAAAAGAAAGCTTCAAAATGTGTATGGTTTAAGCATAAAGTAAACTGCAAAGATTTGACATGCCTGTCTGTAGCAGGAAACAGATACAAGTTGCAGGGTACAACCCCTCATGTATCTAAAGAGGATAAACAAAACTGCAAGCACAAGACCTGTTCCAATTCAATTAAGAAAGGATAGTTCAACAAATAAATAAATAAATTTAATTTAAATCCTTATGGAACAACTAAAGTACATTAGAATCTCTGCTCAAAGCAACCATTTACTGTTGTATACCCAACCAAAAAATTCCATGTTTGAGGCTACACTAATTTGAGCTATTCATTCAGTCATTCATTTTTTTTTTCAATTCCCTTCTCCTTTATCATATTCATTGTCACAGGGAGCTAGTTTTTCCTATCAAGTAACAAGCATAGGCAGAAAAATATTCTTAGACAGGGCATCTGAGGACACACACACACACACACACACACACACACACACACACACACACACACACACACACACACACACACACACACATTGTAGGGTACTACTACTTTGCCTATCAACATGTCTTTGCAGGAAGTCAGAGACCCCTGTGAAAACCCCCACAGACACAGAGTACAAGCTGACTTCACTCAACTAGAAATCAAACTGAGCTCTCTCGACCCATGACTGGCACAGTCAATTAGGAGGAGAAGGTAACCACACACACCACAAATCCAGTCTCACATAGACCTATAGCAACAGCAAACCAAACACATAAACACACAAAAACATACTCGGTGGCTCTAAATAAAAATCTGCCTAAGCAGCAGAGACCTCCAAAGCAGACACCCAAACAACTGTTACCCCACAACAATACCCACATATTACATAGTCCACAAAGTCAGTGTGCCACACAGACACAGCCCTTAAGGCTAAACAACACACCTAATACACTCGTAATAGGTGACTCTATACAGTCAGACACACTGACGTCCCACTCACCAGGCTGAACAAGGAGAAGGTCACTGTAAGCTGTCTGTCGGGTGCCAGGATCCGCCACATAACACACGCACTCAGGTCACTCAAAAGCAAGTACAAATATGACTCTGTCATTGTCCATGCTGGTGTGAATGACCTGAGACGTACCTCCCTGGACTACATGAAAAGAGACATAGAGGAGTTTTCTGATCATGTGGCCCAGGCTGGTATAACCCTGACCTTGAGTGGCATCTTACCCTCACCAAGAATGATGCCACAATATAAAGACAAAATGATAAGTTTTAACAATTGGCTAAAGTATTGGTGTCATTCAAAGGGAATCCAGTGTCTGTCAGCCTGGGATGACATGCTCGACAAGCCACGTTGCTTCACTAGGGACGACTTGCACCTGTCACCCCTGGGCTTTCGAATACTGGCCAAGGCTCTTGCCACCCCCAGAGTGCCTTTTTTAGGCAAGGCTCAAAAGACAAACCCACCTCCATAGACAATACAAGGAAAAAGAAACTAAGGGTAATGCTGCTCAATGCCAGAAGTCTAAACCTCAAAATGCACGCACTCAAGACCCTCCTCAATATGGAGAACATCGATGTCTGTGCAGCAACAGAAACCTGGTTCAAGGCTCCCGAAAGCACCCCAGCACTACCAGGCTTTTCGGCCACAAAACTCGGACCGAACCACAAAAGGAGGGGGAGTATCCATATATGTCAAAAATACCCACACCTCCAGGTTAGCAGCACTGCACGAAGCAACGGAAACCATCCATGTGCAACTAACAGTGGGCAAAATGCCTTTCAGTTTATAGCCTGCTACAGACCACCCTCCCAAACTCAGGAACCCCACTCGGCTTTCCTGAGAACACTGGAGAACATGAAGGTCTCTCCAAACACCATTATATTGGGTGATTTCAACTACCAAAACATTGACTGGGTAAACTACTCAAGCCCACACACCCTCGCCCAATGGTTCCTAGAATTTATAAACTCAAATGCTATGGAACAACTGGTTACCACCCCCACAAGAGGGGAAAACATATTGGACCTGGTCATCACAAACATAGGGACTCTATGTTCCACACCAGAGGTATACCCCTCACTGGTAAGGTCAGATCACAAATTAATCTCACTGGACATCCATATCCTGTCTCCACCCCCAGCCAAGGTAACCACGGTGAAGAACTTCTCAAAAGCAAACTTCACACTTCTCAAAACCAAGGTGGTATCCTTCAAAGCCCCTGGGCCAGTGGAAACTACGGCTCAAACCGCAGAATCAGTTACAAACGCATTTTATGGACACCTACAGGAATGTATTGATCGTGCTATCCCAGATAAAACCAAGACTCACTCCTCCAAAGGCAGGAGACCTGTCTGGTGGACCCCGGCCATAAATAAGCTATACAACAAAAGCAGGAAGCTACTACATGATAGAGCAATATCCCAAAAAGGGAAGGCATCTCTGATCAGTACTAGCAAGAAGCTACAATCCCTCATAAAATCATCTAAGGCCAGCTTCAAAAGGCAAATTGCACAAGATACTAAAGACAATCACAAGGCCTTCTTTAGTTATGTCAGGAACCTGGGCGGCAACTCCCGGATATGCTCTGAGTTAGTGCAAAATGACAAAAAATACACTGAACCACAGACATTGCCAACATCCTGGCAGACAGGTTCAGTGTAAACTTCTCCCTCCCATCCCCTCCAAAAGAGCAAATCTCCATCCCAACAGAGTGTAGCCTCCCAGACATCACAGATGAACAGGTGAGAGCTGCCCTCTCCAAAGCAAAAAACACAGCATCAATGGGACCGGACGGTGTCCCGGGCTGCATCTTACATGAGCTACAAGATGAACTTAACCCTCACAATAAGTCACTGTTCAAATTCAGCCTTACTACAGGATATGTACCCAAGGAATGGCGTACAGCAATGGTGGTCCTGCTCCACAAGGGAGGTGCCACAACAGACCCTGGAAACTATCGCCCTATAAGCCTGACTAGCCTGATCTGAAAAGCTATGGAGCGTATCATCATGGAACTCATAAACAATGACATCGGGAACCTTCAGACACTGGATCCTACCCAATTCGGCTTTGTTAAAGGCAGATCTTGCCTCTTGAACCTGGTTGACTTCTTTGAAACAGTCACCAGGGCCATAGACGAAGGGAAGGTAGTCCACACAGCCTACCTGGACCTCGCAAAAGCCTTTGACACAATACCCCACTCAGGCATCATAAATAAGCTCACTAGCTTAAATATCAACCCCTATGTCACAAGATGGGTTGCGAACTGGCTCAGAGATAGAACCCACATGGTCAGAATTGCAGGTGCCTTGTCAGACTCTAAACCAGTCATAGGTGGCGTCCCACAAGGTTCAGTCCTGGGACCTCTCTTGTTCAGTATTTATTTCTCTGAGGTACAGGCAAACACGGGAGGACTGTGGCTGAACAAGTTCACAGACAACTGCAAACTGGGTGCCATAATAGACTCTCCGGCTGACACAAGCATCCTCCAAAAGGGTCTCACAGAGACAGATAACTGGTGCCAAAGCCATGGCCTGAAGCTTAATGCTAAAAAATGTATAGTCATCCCCTTTGGGAAAAACAAAGTGCCCACAGATTACCACATAGGAGGTAATCCATTAAGTAAGGTGGAAGTAATTAGGGATTTGGGGACCCAAGTAGATAGTAATCTCTCCTTTGACAATCACATTGCCAAAGTGGTTAGAAAGACCTTCTATATAGCCCACCTCATCACAAAAGGTTTCACATCTAGATCAAGAGAGGTCTTTGTGCCACTCTATTCATCACTCATCAGGCACATAATTGAATACAGTGCCCCATTTAGGATGTACCTTACCTGACACCTGCAGCAACTGTAAAGACCCCAAAAGTACCTCACCAAGAGGATCAAGGGACTCAAACAGATGCCCTATGCAGTTAGGCTAAAGAAACTCCAGCTCTACTCAGTTGCTTACCGCCTACTCAGAGGCGATCTGTGCCTGACATATAAAGCCATGTCCAACCCTGAATTAATGGACATGCTCCACCTCAAGAAATCCAAATCCCTTAGAGCTACACACTCCAGAGATTTAAACCTCAGCACAGAAATAAATAGGACATGCTGGAGGGACAGATTCATATCCCAGAGACTCCCTTCACTCTGGAACAAAATCCCAGTCCAGGTTAGACAGAGCCCCTCACTGACCCTCTTCAAGAGAAATCTTGATGAGTGGATGGGAGATCATAAGTATACCCCCGGGAACTCTTCTGGGTCCTTGCTAGACAGAGGCAAAATAAACTAACCGTAAAGGGGCTATATTCTGTGACCTACTATTCAAAGGCACAGTCTACAAATCCAAAAGGGTGGCGAAAACCAAACACACTCTGGCTAGGCTTGTAAATGCCCTAGGGCAGATAGCCTAGTAGCAACCTATGAACCTATAAACCCGAGATCCAAGCACTGAATGGCAGTAACACACATATACAGCTGCACCACCATCAATTGACTAACAATAGTTATAATCTTTCTACTATATTAAAAAAAAGATTTGCTGGGCTACAGAGCACCAAATTTTACTTAATCCTTTATTTGCCATAAACCTGGATCCATATAAATGTTGACAGATGAGGTTATGGCCGTCCAAGTGTGAGCACATGCCATGGTCAGGTCACATTTTATGTTCTGTGGTAAAAATGACATAGCTGGTAGACATAAACATATCTCATCTCTATTCATTCAGCAGATAATAGTAACTAAGGTCACAGAGAATCTGATTCCATAAATGGCTAGTTAGTCTTATTAGTAATAAAACGGAGATCAGGCAAAGCAGAAATATGGGAAAATCTGAAGTAGAGGTAGCTGAAGACTTAAGTAGTATTTTGTAAACCTGTTAGATTTATTATGTAAGCATAGCAGAGAGCATACATTTGATCTGAAGATACAGGAGACAAAGTAGGAATTTGTTCCACCCTCCATGTGATGAGGAAGGCATGGAAAGAGGCTGATATGCTATGGCATAAGTCAGAATACCATATGAGTCAAATCTATAGAGTAGTCAATCCTGCCTTTGTTAGTTGCAATCACAGCTGCTTTCATCATAGTCAGCAGCATAGATGTTTAAATACGTCAGTAGAAGCAAAGGATATCTATTTTATTATTTTATTTTATTTTTTATTAAGTGAGTAGATTCACTGGTCTGAAGACCCTTTCATACATAATACAAGCCAGCAAGGTAAAACCAGATGGAATAAAAAAATAAATTAAGGTACAACAAAAATAATGATTAGCATATGATACATAAAAGTATTCTTAAAAGTATACATGCAAAATACAGAACATGCAACATAAAACTCATAAAATAGCATGAATGGAAGACAGAACATAATCAATGGAGTAGAACTGAATTTACTACAAAAATGAGCAGTTAACAGGTACTTGTGGTGTGTTGGCAGAAAAAACACAGTTAAAAATAGTAGCAGCACAGAATATAAAGGTAATATAAAGCAAGTCAGTTAAATAAATAACTGAACAAGATATGCAAGTTATGCAGTGATCTTGCAGCCTCAGCTGGGATAATATATGATAATCAGCAAATTAGATTCAAGAAGTGAACCATAAAAAACACTATTTATGTGGAACTCATTAAAAAATGTGTTGAACAGCAGTTAAAATGATTTAGTGGAATATGCAAACATTCATGTATGTAAAGGTATGTGAGAAGTTTAACGAATGACATGTGAACAGCCTTTGTGAATCTGTTTTGACATTATATTACTTCACAAACAAACAACCTTGTATTTTATGTTACAGTCTTTTGCATTACATGTGTTTGCGGAATGGCTACATGGTCAAGGACTGTTCTGTTGATAGCCAGTGGATGTCAGAAGGGGAAGGCTTGGCAGAGTGTGGCAGGTGGAAACCATGTTAAGGAATGTGTGTTTTCAGTAGCAGGGGATTCACTAGCTTTCTTGAAGTAAAATAAGAAGAGCACTTGGAATAGTTTAAAAGAATAAGTAAGGGAAAGCACTGGGAGCTTTCTTATTTTTTGTCTTTTATAAAATCATAGACTCTGGTTTGTGTTTTGAAGCTTACATGTGGTAAAAGCAATCTGTAGCCATAGCACTCAACTTTGAAGAATTTTGCAAAATGCCCAGAGTTTTGTTTCATATTTTTGGTCTGTTACTTATAAACTCTGTGGGGTTTTTTGTCAAATTATTGAGGATTGAAGTCATTAAATAATGACAGACATTTCAGTTTCAGATTTCATATCATCCAGAAAATGTAAACTGAGGCAAAACTTGTTATGCTAGCAACTTTCCAAGTCTATAAGAGCAATATTTAAAATCTACCCTGCCTTTAACCCCCTCCCATTATTTTTGGCTTTTTCCAGAATTCTTGTGCTAAGAGGTTGAGAGGTTATGTATGCAGCACCAAGAAAATCAGTTCTCAGTTTTTATTTCAGTGATTACCTGAGTATTGCTTCAGACAGCATCAGCATAAAAATATGAATTGCAGACAGTATCAGTATTACAGAGAGGGCAGGGGCTTCATAGATATATAAATATAGGTATAGCTATAGATATAGTTGTAGACGTGGTTAACATTATAGATTTTGGGCAACTATACCGTGAATGCAGACAGTGTATGTTTATGAGTCAAGTCAAATAGTCTCCATGTAAAGGACTTGAAGCAATAATTGGTGCAGCATGATCACATATCTGTACATTATGGGCAACATTTTATGAGCTACACTGTAATAATGGTTCCACCATGGTCACATGATCTTGATATCTTCAAGGAATTTAATTGGCTGGGGCAAATAACTGACACTGCACCCTTCTGAGGTGATCCCTTGTAATCAGTTTACTTGTGAATTTTGATTCAAACTTCATGTGATTGGTAGAAGATTTTTTGGATTGACATAAATGATATTATCAAATTTCATGTAAATGTAATAGTAACATCTTTATAGTGCTAACTGAGTAAAAGTCGGGACTGTACTACACAGAGCAGTGTGACTGCATTATTCCATGCCTACAGAAGTACAGTAAACGCCCTCTTATCCACTATCGCTGGGAATGGACTTTAGGCTGGATAAATGAATGGCTGGTTAATCAGAAAAATCATACAAAATAGCATTTATAGGTTATAAATCAGCTAAAATAACAGAATTTGTGTTAGTATGCATTTTTCTAATGAATATGAAGTCTAAAACTCAAATGTCTGTCATTATTTAGCCCAGAGGAGGTAGAAGTGTTGTTCGTCTCTGTTGTCCTTTGCCAAGGCTATGGCAGAAGTTTGATGGTCGATTAAACAGTAGGCTGGTTAAAGAGGGGCTGGATAAGAGGGTGCCTACTGTAAGATTAGAACAAGTGGTAGTGTTCTGGTCATTCTAAGCAAGGCAGCACCAGTGGACAGTAGTTAAGATTTCTGTTTCACAGAAAGGTCCTGGATTCATTCATGCCCTCTGTGTGAAGTTTGCCTCTCTCATATATCTGTGTGATTGTTTTCTGGTTTACTCCAAAGACATACTATTTAACTAGCTACTTAAATTTCTCCACATATTGTGCTGTGGATTAGATCATGGAAGAGCCAGTTTATTTACCTAGGTAACACATAAATAAATCTATTTCAATGACTCCAATGAAATTGAGAAGACTAAATGCATTGTCTAGTGCACTCATCTAATGCACATAATGCTGTACCAATGCACTTAATGGTCATTATCAAAGCAAGTTATAGCCTTCTCTAGGATGAGCAGCAGATGTTCCTTAAAGGAGCATGTACTGTTACAAAGTTCACTTTCTGTGACATTTTGAATTATAGGCTACAGTTGTTGAACATTAATTGCATGAAATAAAAATTTTAAAATATGAGAATGTGTACAAGTAAAGATGATAATGAATGAAGGATTCGTTCACAAATCTTTGTAGTGGAATAACCACATTTAGAACATTTAAAAATCTCAAATGTTCAATGTTTAGTTTTTATACATTTTTAGAATATTTTGAGGAGGTTAGAAACACAGACCTTGAGAGCTAATGATTCAGAGTCAGATGAGTTTTGAGTATGTTGCAGTTTGGGTAGATGGTTGCAAGCAGCTGGCATACAATTGATTTAGGTTAAACCATAAGACAGGTTTTAGGGTTGGTCATGTTAAGGTAAAATTTCATCAGACCTACTCTACCAAATAAAGAAATATAATTGACAGAATATCAAACAGTTGAAAAAAATGACAAAAACAATTGAAAAGCTTTTGAAAATCCATCACTCAGTCTGATTACGTTATTTTCCATTAAAGAGAAATAGTTACTGAAATTAAGGTAGTCAGCTAAAGAAATCAAACCCATACTAACATATCTATTTTTTTTTCTGTATAGGTGTCTATGTGCTTTTATAATGAATCACCAGTGTGAATTTGCATCAAGATTCAATACAGCAGTCTCAAACCCTTATACTTCCATCACTGAAAAAAAAAAACATAAATTAAGTCCCTGCATCCACCTCATGTACATGTCTCAATATACTAACTCAAAGACTGCAGTACTGTGGAGATACGTAGAAATGTCCTTATCCCCACTATTTGCACTGTAGAACAGTACACTGTTGCCATAAAAAGAATGAATGATATATTTTTTCAGAGGACATGAGCACCAGTGCCATACTAGTCAAAGCCCTAAATGTATACATAGGTAATTAAAAGGAGCAGTGAGTAAGATTCATGACGAGATCACCCAGAAGGCAAAGTGTGACTTTAGCTGCCATTTTGCAAACAGTAGGCCACAAAGGAGGCATAGGCAAGAAGGCACCCATGTAACAGAAGCTATCAATGACAAATACCATGGGAAGAGATAACACCATGGACAGTTGAGAATGTCAGGGTAAATGACCTTAAAAATTAGCCCACGTGATTTAAGCTGTGAATTCTACTTAAAAACAAATTTTTTAACCTTCTGTGCAATTGTAGACTGTTTTCAGATGTTTTGCCACCTACTTTAAACTGTTTTTATTGTTTAAAAACTGTTTTATTTAGCTGATATTTAAATACACCGTTTGCTGGAGTTTGTGCTCAGTCTACCAGAGCTGGTCAGAGTCTGGCCTCCTTAGCCAGAGATCTGAAGTTAATCTGAACAAAATCCAAAGCATCCTGTGAATTCTACTGAAAAATAAGTATTTTTTTAACCTTCTTTGCACTTTTAAACTGTTTTTATTGTTTGTGACTGTGTTTTCAGCACTGCCTATTTACAGTACTTGAACAAATTATAGCATAGTCTAGATTCAGACTTGCTGAATCTAGACTGTTTGGCATTTTCTGAACACTAAAGCCAGCCATCTTACATTGTGTGCCCTCTTGCACCCTTGGGGCAGAATAGTGTAGTCAAGGAGCCATCCGAGTCGGGGATTGTTAGAACAAGGCTCAGTCTTGGGCTTTCCTATTGATTGGATTGTTTGAAAACTGTTTTACCTAGCTGATATTTAAACACAGTGTTTGCAAGTAGCTGTACACCAAGCAATGGGAGTTAGCATTAATGTGCATAGACACAAATGCTTAAAAAGTCAAATTTTACCCAGATAACTGCTAAGGACCTCCTCCTAAGCTTTCCTGCTTCTCAGTCCGCAACACAGTTACTCACTGCTGCCCAGAGAGCAACCCAGCTGCACATTTTGAGGAGCCAGCACAGGTTTATACCCCTAAACCTCCCATAGATTAGTTGATTTTACTAGTTCTACAACAGAACCTAGTCCATGTAGCCCACCCTCCACCACTTATTACAGAATACACCTGCTAAAATGGAAGGTCAGTTTCCCACCGTTTCTCCAACCTGATTGATGTGGGCGTACTGAGGCAATATAGCAATTGCCTCATGTATACAGACAACCTACTACTCCTAAAACATACAAATACAATATGTGACAGCTGTATGTATACTATGAATCTGAAGTCAATGCTCTTGCTGTCTCTCTCTCTCACATAAAAACAAACCAAATACCCAAGCAGGTTGTCAGAACCCACACTCCAACTCCCACACATACCAAGCACACAACACATAAACCCACATATGTGGAGGTACACACTAGAAATATAACAAAAGAGCAAAGCCCTCCCAAGCGCAAACCTTCTGCACACAATACAGTTCCAACAGCACCCACTACACATAATAACACACACATCAGTATCTCACATAATAAGCCCCTAAGACAAAACATATCTAAACCAAATGTCTTGGTCATAGGTGACTCCATAGAGATACACAGATGTTCCCCTCACTAGGCTGGACAAGGAGAAGGTCATGGTCAGCTGCCTGTCTGGTGCAAGGATCTGTCAAATCACTCATGCAATGAAGTCTCTCAACAACAAATACTGTTATAACTCTGTCATAGTCCATGTTTTCAGGCACCCAGGTGAAAATAGATGGCCTATGGTTTATCAAGTTTACTGATGACTGCAAACTGGGTGCAATCATTGAATTCTCCAAAGATGTCAACATACTAGAAAATGGGCTTACACAGACAAATGACTAGTCTCAAAGCCACGGATTAAACTAAAGGCAAAAAAATGCATTATCATCCCCTTCAGCAAAGGACATACCCCTGCTAATTTCAACATTAATAATACCCCCTAAGTTCAAACCCAGTGGTGAGAGATTTAGGAACGCAAGTTGGCAGTAGCCTTAATTTTGATCATCAGGTGTCCACAGTAGTAAAGAAGATCCTCTACATTGCACACCTCATAAGCAAGGGTATGGCATCCAAAGCTAAGGAGGTTATAACTCCCCTGTACTCAGCTCTCATCAGACCAATAATAGACTACAATGCTCCATTCTATATGTAACTCACCAGAAATCTGCAGCATCTGGAGAGACCTCAGTGGTTTCCCACCAAGAAAATTCAGGGCCTGCAACACATGACCTACATGGACAGACTGAAGGCGCTATCACTTTACTCAGTATCGTATAAACTGCTTAGAGGAGACGTGTGCCTGGCCTACAGAGCAGTCTCAGACCCTGCCTTGATGACGCTGCTGCACATCTGCAAATCCAATGGGATAAGATTCACTCACTCTAGGGATCTTAACCTAGCCTGCAACATTAACAGGATATGCTGGAGATACAGGTATATCTCCCATAGGTTGCCACTCCTCTGGAACAAACTCCCAATTCATGTAAAAAAGAGCTCCTCAATGACCCTATTTAAGCGTAACCTGGACATTTGGGTGGGAAACTATAATTTTACACCAAGGGTTTCACCTATGTCCAAATTAGACAGGGGCAGCCATTACTGATCTTAGATTCACATACAAACATATACTATATATCTTGGTCCATAAGGGAACAAGGGTATAACATGGCTACGCTTGTAAAGGTTTTAGGGCCAATAGCCTAGTAACCTCTTATGATCCTATGATATAGTTAATTTAGCTGGGGTGTAAAAGAAGCAGTCGCCCACATGGGAGGTGCGGGGTGGCTTGCATCCCTGTAAAACCATTTGTTTTGAAGTGCCTTACTTCAGTAATTGCATTTTATAATGTATTTGATGGTAACTGTTTGAAATTTTGTGACCTGCTAGAGTGAGCCTGAGATTTTTTTGTTCACCCTATGGATGTTTTGTACTAGCTACTTTATTGTATTTATTTTGATTTATTTGTTTGTTTACAAGGTAGTGCACTGATCACAATTTAATTATCTGCAGGTACAGCCTGCATTTCCACCTGTGTTTTGTGTCACAAAGTAACACTGACTCTCTTCAACTGCAAACTGCAAGTACCTTTTTGGAAACAAGATACATTGATAAATGAAACACATAAGGGAATTTTTACTAGTGCTTTTTTAACTTTTTTAACAACTTCTATGAAAAATCAAAGGAAGATTCTAGCTTTTTAAATAATAATGTTAGCTCTCAGTTTGTTTCATCTGTAGTTATGCTGCTGATCGTCCCTCTAAATTTTTTTTAAACATGTAAACTGTTTTAAGTTGCAAGGCAGGCACATTTTGAAAGAAGTTAATGTTAAAAACCCTTAGCAATCACAGAGGATATGAAATTAAACTTATCCTTCAGTTCACTTTTAATTTTTCAGTTCATTCTTTTAAGTACAGAGAACAGTCAACCATATTTGATTCAGCAATCAAGAGATGCCCAAAGGGGGCACTTTGTAACAGAGAAGGAGAATATAATGCCTCTCAGCCATGACAAAGATCATGTCATCCACTGTTATACTTACTGCATAATAGTTTATTGCTATAGGCTCAGAGTGGAAACTAATCCTTTGTGAACAGGGTGTAGTGTTTCTCCATTACATCTTTAACAGCTGAAATCATACAAAATTACATTAGCCACCTGCAGTAGCTGCAATCAATTATCCACTAATTAGTGCAATGCTTTTGATTACAGAATGTTAACATTAGCATTTCAATGCCTACCACTCATTTTAATTAACTAGCCTTGTTTGTGCTTACTCAGACCCCGGCGTGTATGTCACCTTAAAATTAAGTGTTTGATGATTATTACAAAATTTAACATCCAGATGTAATAATTTGTAAGTGTATATCCATTTGTATTACACATTACTGCACACATAACCTGACTTTTCACATCCTGTACGATAGAAGTTAATTAAATGAATTTTTCTTTCTTTTTCTAATTTTGTACCGGTTTCTTTCCATAAAAGTATTATGTTCCCCATCTTTAGCATAACACATTTCAGTACTACTGACATTGTAGTTTGAGCCCAGCTGCAATTAAAATTGATCCTTAATTTTATATTGCAAGTTACCCACCACATAAAATAACTGAAACTGAGGCTGTCTGTTCTGATTGCCTACTGACAGGGCTTCTTCTCTGTGAATACTTCTATTGTCTGCTGCTTTAAGAGCTCTTAATCCAAATCCAGTAAAGAATATGACAAAAGTGCTGGCTGTTCAACTGATAAAAAAGAAATGGTGGGAGATTTTTCTCCCCGAGTCCTGTGTGAAAATGGACTCTACCCAGTATGTCTAACCCTTTCATCAAAATTTGAATAAATCAGATGTTAACTAGGTCTGCGTTACTTTACCTGGCAATTTACAGCCATGTGTGTGTGTCTGTGTGTGTGTGTGTGTGTGTGTGTGTGTGTGTGTGTGTGTGTGTGTGTGTGTGTGTGTGTGTGTGTGTGTGTGTGTGTGTGTGTGTCTGTGTAGTACATTCTTTCAAATGGCAGTTTTTTTTACTCTGTGTTCAGGTGAGTATGTATGTCAAATGCTGTGAATGTTGAGTGTATTTGTATTCAAACAATAGAGGTTTGAATATTTTCAGTAACTGAGACTTGGTTAGAAGTGTTTGCAAGTGTTTGTCAGTCAGGGTTAGGGAAAGAGCTAGCTATGGATATAAATTTTATGTTATTTATGCGTGTGTGAGTGTTTAAATTTAAATAAATTTTATGTTATTTATGTGTCCGTGAGTGTTTTCTGTTAGGTTTAGAATAAGGCCAAGGTTAGCATATAGATGTAGCATTATGCATGTTTGCTAGAGTATGTGTTATTATACAGGTGTGTTGTATAGTGATACTGTTAGGGAAAGGACTTTCTGTAAATGAATGTGTAGTTTCAAGCTTAGGAGCAAGGAAAGGGTTAGAGTTAGCACTCATGACTAAGTTGAGACAAGGGGGAAACTCCCGTCCATCTTAGTCATGCATGCTAACCCTATCCCTACTCCTACCCCTAATTCTAATCTATACATTCATTTGAAAAAAAAAAAAAACTTTCCCTAGCAA